>NW_027287427.1:85121745-85644245 GCF_022747635.1 Hetaerina americana | reverse complement strand
GGATATTTGCATGCCTATGTGTGTGCATTTTAGCTTTATATATAAAAGTAAAGTATTTTATCAATTATAAGAGCATAGTGGTTTTTTATTTTCAGTTTTTAGCATTCAGTATGTATATAATTGCTCATCGATTTATAATAATTACAACAAGATAGGAATGCTATATAATCCACCATATATATGAACTGAAAAAGAAACAAACGTATCTTTTAATATTACAGTAGATGATGTTAGGAATTTGTACAGTGCTGACTTTACGATCAAAATCACCAGAAACATTTAGGAGCAAATGATTCGCAATATTGTTTCTTGTGCTATATCAACAACTGACATTCTCTGAAAACGAAAAGAAGAAACAAAGCCTCCAGAGTTTAAAGAAAATCAGTATTGAGTGTTCAATAAAACGAGTATATAATGAACGTAAATTTGAATCATTGAAACATGAAGATAGGCGTGGATTAGAGGCCTTTTCAAATGGGGGTGTGGAGAAGGATGGTGAAGTTGAAGTGGACAGGAAGTGAAGAAAAGAAATGAGGATGTGCTAGGAGCGGTCGGGGAGGAGAGGGGATTGTTGGAAGAAAACTTGAGGAGGCAGAAAGAGGCAGGGTGTGCGGAATTGAAGAACAGTAAAAAGTATTTTCGGATGTTTGCATGTTTTTGTTTGACGCATTTAAGAAATGGAGCGATGTTTAGTTAATGCACTTCCAAAACCAACCTTTGTTTGAGAGGATTGTTGATTTTTGGAAGAAACCAAAAAAGGCTAATAAAAATGGATGCAGGGCTAATTGATTGGCAATGGAAATTTTAAGACTGCGATATAGAGGAGAATGTTAGGCAAGCGAGGGAGAAGGTAGGAAAAGGTTGGCTGGAATGTTGGACAGAATGAAGTACACAGAGATGAAGAGGAGCTTGTTTGTGTAATGTTGGATGTTTTGTTTTTTTTAAGTGAGACATGGAACTGTGGCGGTACCGTTTGGCAGCTTCTGCCTGCGCGAAAACCTACCTTAGCCGGTAGATTAAATATAATAGTAATAATAATTACTTCGCCAAATAAATCTCTAATTCATAATATTCCCTAGGATTAAGAGAAAGCCTCAACTGGATTGCTGTCAGCGAATCGAACGCGCCCGCCTCGCATCGCCGTTGTGACGGACTGATTTGTACAGTACTGTATATCAACTTATTACTAATTGATCCTCGTGAAAATAAAAGCGATTGGCATTATGTTCAATCAGAATAGCGAGGTTGAATGGGAAGCGGAGGAATGGGATGGAAGTGGAATTGACAGAGAGAGAGAGAGAGGAATGCGAGGTGGGGGGGTAAATGGGGGAGTGCCCCAAGGGATGGGGCTGTTGGGCCGGGGGACGGAGGGGTCCGATCTCAGCTCGGAGCACATAAAGGCTTCTCGAGTGCCACTCCTTCACGAAAATCCAGTCTTCTGGGCCCTCCCCTTCCCTGCCCCCTCCCCGTTCGAGCCCATAAATTCGGTTCGGGGGAACCAATAAGACTCTCCCATCCCACTCATCACAATTCCCTTGCCCCAACTTAACCTTCAGTCCCGTCCAGGAGGGAAGCTTTTCAATAAATCTCGCCCTCAGTTCCTTTTTGTCTCGCCAAAAAGGAATTGAGGGAGAGCAAGCGAGGCGACGAAGCCTCATCTCCTTATAGCTCCCCCTCCTCCCCTTCCCTCTCCTCCACCCCAAGTGCTGCCTCTGCTGCTTTATATTCTATTTGTGACTTTATTCCACCCAAAGGAAGGAGGATGTTCCCGTGTAAATCTGAAAGAATAAAAACTCTTCCTCCGACTCAAAATTCCTTTTTTATAGAGACAGGACCATTAAGGCATTAACATATTCGTCTTTTAATTTATGGAACCAGTATGGCATCACTCGTAAAACTCGTGATAATAAGCTTTTTACGGGTAGCCTTTTTTTACATCCTTGATTGTTTTTCAAAGTGGATTATTCGTGAATGAAAGCACATAAAAGATCATAAACCATAAATCAATTAATTAAACGGAGAGCAGAGGGTTCTGAGTGCTTAAGCGAACTATTTCAGGTGGAAATCACCTCGGCCAAGATGTACGTATAACGCTCTCATTGTTCATGACTCCATGCTGATTGTAATCGTGTCTGTAGCCAAAGCAGTCAGCAGACAAAGAACTAATGGAAGAGGCTATTACAAGAGTTCAGCTTTCTCGTGTTAATTGATACTTCGTTTTCGACTTTGTCCAGATCTTGATGCCCTACGCTTGGAGCAGTGGGTATATCCAGTAAAATCTACATTACTATTAAAAACATGCATTATGGCTCGCTGAGCATTAATGAAATCCCGAATAAATATCACGGAGTAAAAGGAGTGCCAATTTGACACATATGGCTGATCAGTTGATAAAGCGGTGACGAAAGAATCTGGGAATCGCTTTTCCATGATTTATTTAACCGACTCCGACGGCCTTTTCCAATCATTCCAGCGCTTTTACTACTTATTTCATTCAACCTACGTTTACGACGTGAGAAGTGGAATGCATATCTTGAATAAATATCTCGACCACAATGCGAATGGTCCATTAAACAGTTATCAGTAAGGTAAGGAAGATCTGAGAAAATGATTATTAAAATGTTCTCGTTATGACTGCCAAATCTCGCGGTTTTATCAGTAGCATTAATTATTCCATGGAAAGGACCGGCTACGCCCTGGATGAAGAAATGTAGCTACATGGTATTACGCCCATTAAATTTGGATAATTAGGAAATGATAAAATCCCGAATCTCGTCTACTCCGGTGTCAATGTCAATAGCCTCCGCAGCCACCTTGAATCAAAATGAATAATTTCATCGATTTCATGCATATGAGCTTCCAGAGTTTACTTATTGGAGGCATTTTTTTTGATTGCCATTGCAAATAGCCTTGATAGGTGGGTTATTAATTCTATCTTCAGTGTTGCATTCCAATTATGACGTGAATAATGGAATTTCACGGTGAAAATGTAGATAGAGTATGGCGAAAACTGAAAACTCGGCGGAGGGGGGGGGGGACTGTCTCCCACTACTAGCGCTCGCGGGTTAGATTCTCGTCGAGATGCGCCGTTTTTCAGCTGAGTGTTTTTGATTATCCTTGTCGTCATTTCATATTGATAATCCAACATGAAAAACCAAAAATTGGCCGTTTCTGAATCAGTGCTAAATAATTAAAAATAATGAATAAAGATTTTGAAAATGATTCCCTCATCCAGAAAAATACGAAACTAAATCGTTCCATCTTCTAAGAAACGGTTAATTCTGGGCTCACTCCACTCAGAGCGCGTTCGTGTGGGGAGCCGACTGAATAGATCTCCATTGGAAGAAAAGTGAAAATAAATATCATTCACGATATGCATTTAATGTTCTAAACGGAATGATTGCCTTTCCGCAATTAGTAGCGGATTTTTGAGGAGAATATTCAGATCAGTTGCGTCATTTTCCTGATTACTTGGAGTTCACTAATTCATTTACAAATAGGTAGTTGTAATTCATTTAGTTATGCTCTACGTCAATTATTTTTATTTTACACAACAAATATATCTATTATACGTGAAAAGAACCGAGACTTTGAAGCATTTAAATATAGTGAATTTTTCATCAATGAATGCAAAAGAGCTTAAATCCATATCCAATAATTGAGCTACGCCAAACTTACACTTGACCGGTGATGTGATAAAAATGCAAGGAGAAAAGTAAAAGTGGGATTGGGTTGCTTTCAGAGCTCTTCGTTTCAGATTCCCGCTCTAGATGTGCAGCAATGATGTGGTAAAGGGATTGCTTTTGGATGAGGCGCTTGAGGATGAAACTCCTGAGGGGGAACTTTAATGACGGCCAGATGAGATGCGACCCAGTACGGGAAGGGTTGAATGAAAATGGGATGCTTTCTCGACCAAATTGAGATTTTGAATGGTTCTTGGTTTGGTTTGGTGATTTTCCTTCTGTAATAATCGATGATTGGACTTCAAGTTCGGCGGAATGGTCGAAGGAATGATCGCGTCGGAAGGATGTGTGAGAGGATAAGATGTACGGACTGCTCAGTTCTCCTCCTTCAGATTCGCCGCACAGGAATGATTCTCAGGAGTTGATATTCTTACATATGGGATGACTAACTGTTAAAGTAAATTTGAAGCCAGGTTCATTCAGCTTCACTTTCATCAGTAGGTTTGATATTTTTGTCACGACCGTTGAGAAAGAACGCCCTTAAGAACATAAAATTAACTCTGGTTGGTGATAATTTTTGGATACGGGGCTCTGTCACAAAATCAAAATAAAACTTGGCTAGTATTAAGAGTATCAATTTAATAAGTAGTAGTTTTGAGGGGAGGCGACCGACAGCTAAGGTCATTTGCGCCATAGGGGATGGACAGGAAAGGATGAACGGTGGAGAGAAACCCGGCGTCGGCATTAGCCTACACTTTACGAAAGGCGCCAAGGGGTCCGCAGTTTAACGTCCCATCCGACGGACGGCGTACTCACTCAAAGTGCCCTCCGCAAAGCACCTCGAGTAGGGATCGAGATACCTCTGAAAAATATTCAACACCGCCGGGATTTGAACCCGCGCCCTCAGGGTGGGAAGCCAGTACGTTAGCCACCGCACCATCTCGATCCCCCTCAATTTAATTAAAGACCGCAACAGTCTTCCCGAAAGGCCCTCTATCAGATCGTCAGGGGGTGCAGATTATTAATATTTTCTACATCCCTTTCTAGGTTTATGGTTTCTCAGAGCTTATAAGGACCTCCTTCGACACACACCACGCTTTAAGCTTCACCTCGTGTGCACGTAAAACTCGGGTGATCTCAAGACATGTCATACAGTCCATAAAGACGAAAAGATCGCTCCCTACATTCGCTGAAATGGAGGATATCAAACGACTTTGGTCTTAGAGAAAGGAATGCGGACAAACTGCTGCACAACTACCAATACAATTACTGGTACGACGAGGGGGCTGGAAAATCCTTAATTTGGAAAAGGTTATTTCACACCTGCAGCGATTGCCCAGCGGTTACGCGTAAGGACCTGATTCCTGATTTGCATAGTGTTATAGCCGCTTCGAAGATTAAAAAAAAAATCCTTGAGAGATTTTTAGAGAAAATAACTGTTAAGAATAAACTTTAGATTTTAAATATATTTTAATCATGGTCAGGGATGTCCAGAGTTATGATGGAAGTGAATCAAGATATAGGTAAAAATATATAGGTAAAAAGATACTGCTGTTGTAGGTAATATCTGCTATAGACTGCATATTTTTCATTGATCACGTAGAAAGGCTAGTCATATTTTATGTTAGGCCTAACAGGAAATGTGACGATAAGGTAAAAAGAACAACTATATCTTTCACCGGATAGACCTCATTTAGAATACTGCTGGTCAATCTAATTCTCACCAAGTTGGTTTGATTTTCAAGTCAATCATGTGCAGCGAAGAACTGATGGATTTGTAAATGGGTAATAAGGTCAACCTAGCCGTGTGACCGAATTATTACAACATGTAAGGAATGGTATCCACATGACGGAAGGTTAAAATAAAAAAAATATTAAATCAGCTACATAAATCAGAATGCGGAATTTTACTTAAAAAGATTAGACATTGGTAAATTCGCTCGGTAAATTTGTTTTGATGGCAGGTAGCCTAATTCAATAATTCTATCCAAATATTATTGAACTTCTGCCACAACTAATCATTTTACTTATACTTGTAACCACTAGTCCTCACCTCGCATCCTAGAATAGTGCCCTTAAATATTCTAGTATTGCTCGAGCTCACGTACAGTGTTTGTTTGACTAATACAACATCTCCATTTGCACATGAATATTACTTGTATTAGAGTTAATTGAGTATTTCTGGTATGGAACCACTCCTTCCATACAGCCTAGTGATATCTTGCAGCGCTCAAAGTAGATATAGATGTGATATTTCACTAAAGGGTCTTAGGATTAATCATCGACTCACCATGGATGCTACCAGCGGATCATTAAGTATAAGGGTAATTTAACTACACCAAATAAAAACAGAGTACCTGAAAAAGCTTGAAAGAGAATACAATTATGAATGGAATGATTATTTTATACCTTAAAAATTCAAGAAGAAGTCCATGTCGCGGTAATTTGAACCGACTTTCAATATAGCACGCCTTTCCGAGAAATTAAAATCTCTCCCCTTCCATTTAATGTGCATGCTTTGGGAAGGGAAATCTAAATCCTAGTCTTCGATGACTCTTAAAGCCTATAAAAACATTCGCAAGCAGTCTATGAACCCGTACAATATTTAAACTCAAACCGTGATATTTCCACCTAAATGTTAGGGCTACGCTCTGATGAAATATTTGCATATATTGTGGTGAGGCTCCCTTTTTTCCTTGGGCAGTCACATGTTTATAAAGACGTTGGTGAGAACGGGAGTAAAGTGGTCGAGGAAGATGTGAAGAGGGAGTGGTGCTATGGGGGGAGGAAGAGGTGGGGTGGGAGACAGAGACGGAGAGAGAGTCGTTGTAGAACATAAAACGCAAGAGGGAGAGATAAACAGGCGAAAGGAAATGAGCCTAGAAAACTAATGGCGGCGTGAGGGAGACATAGGAAAAGGGTTTCGCTTTAAAAGGTGAGCTAATGTTTTTTTCCTACTCCCTCGCTTTTTTGTTGCGTCCATGGGAGCAGGGGGGGGGGGACCGTCCCGGCGGGGTCCGTGCCGCCGCTGAGGGGGCAGGCGGGGGGCGGGACGGGGCTGGGAACATCGTTTGACGCCTAGCCAGGAGGATCGGTAGTTAAAGCCCACAGAGCAAGGCAGCTCGTAATTAGCGGGGATCCAAGCCGTAATTCAAGACGCTGGGTTGACTGCAGGGTTGGGAAGGGGGGGATGAGAGGGTGCTGGGGAGACGGAAAGGGGGTTGAAGGGGGACGGGAGGGAGTCTGCCCGTGGATGGTGAGGGAGGGCCCGAGTGGCCCCTGGGGGCGGGGGGGGGAGCGAATGGACCGAAGGCGTTCTGAGGTGTGGTAAACATCGGTGAGTTTCCGATGGGAATTCTGTGTCTTCAATTTAGTCGACGGGGCGTTCGGATGAAGAGGATGCCGGGAAGTCATCCCTTATATTCATGCCTTCTGGCCGACTCATTTATTCATTTTTTTTCGGTGGAGCTGAGCCAGGTAGCCGAATGGACGATACAGCTTAAGGGTGCTCTGATTAAATAAAATGTGAACGCCGAGGATGCTTTTTGAGCGTTTCTTCAAAAGATTTTCACATTTTAAAATGAATTCCCGAGATGAATTATTCCACTACTCCGGGATTCATTCATTACGAATAATCAGATAACGACGAATGGTTTGAAAGGTATAAAATACACAAGGTGGATTTTTGTACCATTGATGGTCTTATTTGTGCGAAATCACATTTTTCTCTCGGATTATATACATATATTTCTCCAATCAGCAGGTTATTATTTCGAAAACTTTTCTCAAAAAAATCCTCTCAATAGTAAAATCAATAATATAATATAAGTGGATGGATTATTCGATTCTAATAATGGACTATTCGATTGTAATAGTTGGACCAACCCACTTCCATATTTTTAGTGCAGCATCACTATGAATAACTACAAGGACATACCATTGAAATCACAAACGTAGAAAAATGAAAATTATTTTTGCCTCCACTCTACGTAAATTTAAGAAATGAATACAGGGGCAATTATTAGATGAAATACCAAACGTACTTCGGTTTTACATTAAGAAGAAAGGGTAAACGCCAAACTGTGGGGCCGAAAGGGTGGGGCAATGACAATTTATTTTCAGACGGTTCTGTCGATGCATAAGTTCTGAACGGATATTTTAAGAGGCAGACGACAGCATTCTGATGAAAAATGTAATCACATGTAAATTTACACGTAATTCTCCTTGATATAACTGATTCGATAAATGGCATAACGATAAATCACAGGAAATTAGGACAGAATAAAAAATTGCAAACTATCAAAGCTCACAAATCTCTTGGACCGGAAAGGATTTCAAAACTAACTCTTCAAAAATTTGCACAAGAAAGTAAACCGTTTGTGAAAAACAATAACAAAAATATTCAGCCAAAATTTAAGTGCCTCAGTACTGGAAAATTGCCCCACTCAGCCAATTAAATTAAATGAAAAGAAGTAAGATCTCAGATATTACCAACCGATAACATTAAAATCCCAGTCATTCAAAATGACTATGCCTGTCTTTGTCATTTATCTCATGCGCTTCATAGGTAATCGTAGTTTTTCACAACCACTTGAATTGGACTTCAAATGAGGCGCTCTTACCAAACACTAAGTCGTTTCCTCTACACGCAACAGTTGGTGGAGTCGATAAAGAAATAGGCAATATATTCTCAGCATTCAGAAAACGTTTGATCAAGTGCCGCAGAATAAACTAACATATATACTAATTGCTATTAAATAAAATGCTTTTCCAAAGTATTGAACAATTTCGCAGTTAACTTTTGAAGCCCAATCATTACTCTTGAATGAGTTGGCTACGATATTTTAGATGGATAGTCTGGCGTCAAAATACGATGAAGCCGAGGCGTGATTGGTCCCTTCCGATTCAATTACTTTAGTGATATGACATACGATGGAATAAGACACGAAAGATGATCTTACGACGTATGGACATTACAATACGGTCATCTACTGATATGAGTAAACAACCGGATTGTGAGACTGTCGCTAGCGATTTCTATAATATTATTACGCGAGTCCTTCAATAAAATGTGCATTAGTGAATATCTGGGAAAATAGATTAATAAATCAACGCATATAAGACTGAAAAAACCATGGCCCACCAAGTAAAATATGTATCGACATCAGACCTGATCTTTGAAAAATTATTAGGAACTATGGGCTTGCAAATTGGGACTGTCTTATACTATGAGTGGTAGCGATCCCTTTGAATGTCATTTAATACCCCACGCGTCCGGAGCGGGACCAATTATCCGACCGGATCCCTGGACCAAGCCAGTTCGGCAGGGGGTTCTACGCTTGGCTTCAAGCCTTGCACAACTTTAGTAAGTCGGGTGGTTCACTTGGTTGTGAGCCTAACGCAAGACGATCTGCAGCAGATTGAATGATATATGAGATTTTATTTCATTTTCATACAGTGAATGTGTAGATATGAGGAAAACTAAGAATTGGACACTTTTTACAACTAATCTATTCATTTAATTCAATCGTCACCATATTCCATGATGTATAGTACATTCTGTTATTATTAATTATACATTCAGCAAGACACTTCAATGGGAAATAAATGTAAAAATGTTCAAAAAATATTTAATTGAAATACAATTCCAAAGTATAAAAAGCATTCGTCATGGCCGGGAATCAAACCCAAGATATCCGGTTGATTGCTTTAGCCAATTAAGCTGCCGAGGTGGCCTCTGAAAATAAAAATTTTAGGGAGCAAAAGTGAACAAGAAGCTATGACGAAATAACGAACATACAAAGTCGCATGCATTCGAAGTCGTGCGCGTAGCGCCGCAGTCCACGAGGTTGAATATCTCGACTTTCAGAGTTTACTTACAGAAACCAACACGGTTTCCAAAAGGGTAGATCTTATGAGACCCAATGTGCACTTTTCGTCCTTGATATTTTGGCCGCGGGAGAAAAAAATGTTCAGGCAGAGGCCATAATTCTAAATTTTAAGAAGGCATTCGACAAAGTTCCTCATAAAAAGGTGGCTCCAAAATTTGGGACGCTATGGAATTGATAAATTTGTAATAGATTGGATTAATAACCTTTTAACAGGCCGCGATCAAAGGATCGTAATTGACGGGGTATCGTAGGTCACAATATGTGTAACATCGGGTGTCCCAAAAGGAAGTGTTATAGGTCAGCTATTGTTCCTTTTATACATTAATGACATCGGGTCTCAAGTTTCCAGTAAATTTCGTCTATTTGCTGACGATTCCGTGATATATAGGGAAATACCCAGTCTTGAAGATAGGGTGTCATTCGGTTACGACCTAAATACAATTCAAAAGTGGCGCGAGACATGGAAGCTAGAATTAAATTTAAACAATGTGTTTAGATAAATATTTGGAGAAAATGACTTTACTAGAAAACATTTACACTTTACAGGGAACCAACATAACACAAGTGGAATCGGTAAAACCCTCGGCTGTAACGATAACTTCAGGAATGCCTTGGGGAAAACACATTCGTGAAACTTGCGGATTAGCAGATAAAAAGTCAGGATTCATTAAAAGGACACTTGGGCATTGCAATGAAAGGGTCAAGAAGCTCTGCTATTCCACGTAAGTTGGGCCCCACCGGGAGTATGCTGCCAGTGTGTGCTGCGGGAGACGCCAGAGTGCTTTGTTTTGGAAATGTTTGATTGTAATCAAAGTATAATTCGAGCAACAACTAAAATTTATTCCATCCATGTTAAGTTTACCTCAGCCAGGAAACTTCGCTGGGTTAAGGGTGCCCAGCGACTCCGTAAGCATAGAGTTGGGCCGTTTCCTGACTCCAGAAGTCTCATTTCGACCGAGTTAGGTTTACGCGTCTTCTTAGAAAAATGGGCAAACAAGTAGGATGCGACGGGAGGTAAGCAACGGTATTTAGCAGACAGGGCTCATTGGACACATCTAGTAGGAGAAATATTTTAAGTAAATTGAGGAAAATCGGGCTCAACAAAAACTAGTAAACATATACAAGGTGTAATAAAAAAAATTCATTATTAATTTTATTACTCCTTTATTTCGACGGACACAGCTTAATCGAACTTGTCGCCCTCAAAGTACATGCCTTGGCTGACGACACACCTTTGCCAACGTTTCTTCCAACTGTCGAACCCTGTCCGTCTTAGGGATTCTCTTCAGGTCCGCCGTACAATGTCCCATCCGACGGACGGCGTGCTCACTCGTAGGGATCGAAATACCTCTGAAAAATATTCAACACCACCGGAATTTGAACCCGAGCACCCTGGGTGGGAAGCCAGTACGATAGCTACCGCTCCAATCCCAACCCCTGAAATTTGGTCGAAGAAATAGAACATGGCTGGTAGTGCTTTGATGCGGAACGCGTATGTAATGTAAAAGTCTCCTCTTCAGGTGTCTGTAATGCTTCTTGAAAAGAGCCAAAATAAGTTGAGCCTGGTAGCATGAAGCAGACCATATACGACCATATCGTAAATTAGAGCGTACTATTCTATCTGTCTATCTAAAGTGGCTTTAAACCAGATTTTAGCCTACGTAATTGATTTTGATGAAAATATAAGTAATTTTCTTGATCAGACGCTTTGGGGCGGTTCTCTTTCTGGGCGTCTGTTCAACTTTTTTTCGTTTTCTTTTCTTTAATGATTATTCCAAATCATTCGCTCTCAGTCCATTGGAATACTTTCAGCTCTTTTTTCAATCCTACCTTGCCCTTTAGCAGCATTTCAATCCATTTGCCGAAGCTTTTTTCTCGATTTCCCAGTCATCTTCTCCATTTAATGAGCGTTCGGATTGATGATTGCTCTGAGAAACGCTTGCGATAAATCCACCACTACGGACTCTTGGCTCTCGCTCGCCAGTTACTCATTGCTCACCTCCAAATGGGAGTTAGTGATTCTAATTAGGACGTGAACAAATCTCGTGTTCTCACCAAACCATAAATTTCCTCTCTAATTATTCTTCTGCTACAAACCAAAAAATTATCGAAATGGCGGGAGGCAGCGGTCACTCATATCATTGAAACGGTCTCACGGTGAGAGGGTACATAACTTTAATGGATTTATTCAAACTTAAAACCAATGCCCTCTAAAAAAAACCCAAATTGATGGTCAGAGTGAAGGTCTCATCTGTATTCGCGTATGTATTCACATAAACGTATTTTAATGGGTGTTTTCCGACTGCTGAAAACAAAAGTGTCTCTGAGTGCGTGTTGATAAAGTTAGAATTATTAAATGTGGCGGCGGCATGAATTCCATTGGTATTGAACACTCTCAAGACTAAATCCGTTCATTAACATTCGCTCTAGTAAAGGATAAATAATTTAAATTCCGTTTCTGATGTTTACATAGTTATATTCAACTTTACAAGCCTTAATTTAACTTTCATATCAGGTAACATGTGCCACGTAATTTTGTATCATATTTTGTACGATATTACTGATTTTAACAAATCCATTTCGCCTCTAGTCAAGAATTAAATAAATTTAAATAAATTTCCAAAATACGCCGACTGAGATGCATGCCACTGCCATGAACAAAGTATGATTTTGGGGGCAGAAATTATTGAATTAAAACTCTTACTTCTTAGGTAATACCATGCATAAACTCTAAAATGTAATCCAATACGTAAAAAATAGCCAAGCGCAAACAAGCCACCTCCCAAAATAATTACATACGAGGCACATGATGTATGAATTTCTTCTTTTTAGTTTTTTTGCCAATCAAGTTTGTTTTCTCCAAGATTTTACTATTCCTAAATGGTGAAAAATTAAACACACAAAATACTATGCATGAGAAGTCAACTTTTACTAATGCAAACCTTTCACGGTCAGTCAGTGAAACAGGATTTTTGAATCAATTTGTCGTGGATATCTTTATAAACCATTCATCCCTTCGTTTATCAGATCCGTTCGTTGATCTTTTATTGACAGCCACGCTACCAACCGGTTAACGGCTGGGATCAATTGACCAGAATATTTCGATAATTGGTCCATGATCAGTTAAGTAATTGATGAAATGTGTGGTTTGTGTACGGATTGATGGTGCGGTAATGGCGCAGATAAAACCATCGCTCTCGTAAAATTTTATTCATTCCGATAAATGTGGGTTAGACGTCTAGACAAGCGGCACATTCTGGCGTGGACCGCTCGGCTGTCGCGCCCTCCGCGATAGAACAGGGCGACGGGATCCATCCAGCCGCATACCGTTTATCTCCATGCTGAAAGATTACCTCGACTCTGAAGCGATCAAAGCGCGTACGTTTCCATTGTTTCTCAAATGAAAAATGTCCTCTCATTTTTCTTTTGTTTGTCCAAGAAACTCCATCAAATTCCTTTTATAGCATTCAACGTATCACCTCCTCGAGAACTCGCTCTCAGTTTATACTATTTACATTACTTGCTTGATTATTGCCTGTATCCCTATTTCTGCCCCGGGTTCGCCTTTATTGCCACTTGCTGACTACCCAAACACCCCAAGAGGGACGCTTTTTTTATGGCCCGCGCATACTAATGTCTTCACGCTGGATTGAGATTCATCCATTATTTATCAGATCATCATTTTGAAAACTTTATGTCGTAAGGCGGGCGTAAAATACGGCTGTTCCGTTGCGGGATGAATCATTCTTGCCAGTTTCACCCCTTATGATGAAGCTGTCCCCGATGATCGTTCGGGGTTGCATCACTGGCTCCACTTTCCGTCGCCTCCATCCTCTCGACCTGGCTGCTTACCCTACTGGCGCCCTTCACGGCGGTGTCCCTGCTTTGGTCAGGAAGGGGTTACGATTCCCATCGGTGATGGGTGTCCCACTACCTCCCCTGGACCTGCGAACCAGATAGCGATTTGGCCTCCCAAAGAAGTTGGCACTGCTCCTTTCTTCAAACTGACCTTCTTCTATTGATGTCTGTGCCATTAATGCCTGGGATTTTTAACTATTATGGGGACTGTTCTTCCTGGATTTCGCAAGTCCGTTGTCTCGATACCGTCTGGCATGCAAATTGAGGACTTAAGTGGCTGATTTTTGTGAATTCTTTTTTCTTCAAGCGCATAGTCGATATCCCTTAATATTTTCAATAAACTTAACAAATTAACAAACAACTCATCGTTCTTCATCAATAACAAAAGTTATTTAATGTCCGACTTGAAACAACGAAGGTAAACTCACCTTCAAAGTGGTTCACCTTACGTGTTTTTAAAATGAATTTTTTAAGTAAACATGTTCCAGGTTTGGAGGGTTACAAAAAGCACTGTAAATTATGCTATAACAACAGTAGGGCTTTTAAATAAAATAATGGAAAGATATAAAATATTTGCTTCCATTTTTTTGCAATAAATTCGTATTTTAAAAGAGTCAAAAAACTTCATATCTATGTATTTGGCTCACACCAAAAATCCTTATTTTTTGCGTTTGGTGAACAAATGAAGTTCGGCTAAAATATTCCATCTATAACATTCATAAGAGATTAAATGAATTGCATCTATGAAATGGCATTACCCGTAGATGCAATCTGATTCTCAAACCAGCCTATCTAGTAGTTATATCCCTGTTCTTTCCAAATAATTTTTCAGGGCAGAGGTCAGAATCTCTTGCGCATACTATTCAGCACCTTCCGCTAGAAAGGCTCTGCTCGTATTCAAAGTGATACCAAAACAACGCGAAATTACACAGCTTTTTGTAACTTTCATTTCAATACTAGTTGTGATCAAAAAAAGACTGGTCTGATTTTATTCTGCGCAAAACGTTCAACGAATCGAAACGAGCCTCATAGCGCCATCTAGCGACACATCTGACGACTAGAACGAAAGGTTTTGCGTTTGTTCAGGTCGCCGATACGTCTTTCATTGAAGAAGAAAATAATCGAAAACCAATGTTTTCTTCAAAATCTATAATTAAAGAACAAGTGTCAGCAGTGAACAGACCAAAACTGAAGGACGATGAAGATTACTTAAACTTGGGATTTACGTGTATTAGTAATTCGGATGCTCCTGATGCAATGTTTGTTTTTGTCATAAAATACTCGCAAACGTCTTTAGCTCCAGCAAAACTCCGCCGGAACGATAACGCAGAGAATATAAAGGAATAAGTATGGAATTTTTTAAGAGGCAACGTGGCTCACCAGAAAAAATCAAAAATTCAAATTATTAAAATGTCTAAAATTGAAAATGAAAATTTAACAGAGGCAGCTAATCGCGTGAGTTATCGTATTGCACTTAATGGTGATGGTCATGTGATTAGGGAGACACTCATGAAGCCATGTGCAAAAGACACGGTGCCACTTATTATCAACCAACAGGCTGCCGGAAAAATAAATTCAATCTAAGTATCAAATAATGCTGTTTCACAACGCATCAAAGATCTTTCGACTAGCATAGAGAAAGAGTTATTTCGTCGTCTTTGACTTTGCAGTGGATATGAATTGCAAATGGATGAATCTACATGCGTCGCAGAGCTAGATGTACAACTATTATTTGTTCGTTATCCATATGATAAAAGTTTTGAAGAAGATTTACTCATGTGTCAACTTTTACATAGAGAAACTATTAGAGAAGATATATTTAACTGCATCGATGATTACTTCAGAAATCAGGAGATAGAAGAGGAGTATTGATGTTTGTACTGGTTATGTTGGAGCTATGGTAGGAATGCTGTATGAGAAAGGTGTTGCATCACGTATCCAGAAAGTAGCTACAAGAGTTACCAGCGGTCATTTTATTTTGCAGAGGCAAGCACTGGTGACTAAAAAAATTTCCACACATTTAAAAAAATTTCCACAAATTTAAAAAATATCCACAATTTAAAAAAATTTAAAGATGAAGCCGTACAAGTGATAAACTCAGTTAAATCAAGACCACTTCAATCTAGATTATTTAAACTACTGTGCGATGAAATGGGTAGTGGACACTTTTACAGGGTTCGTCCGGAAAAAAAGTGTACTGAGCTCAGGAAAAAAAATGTATTACACTTTTACATATCTTAAGCTAATATTCCTCAAAATAGGACCCTTGTGAGTCGATACACTTGTTCCAGCGGCGTTCCCATTCCTGAACGCTCCCGCGAAGGCATCATCGGGAACCTCTCGAAGACACGTCGTCACGGCCTCTTTGACGGCGTCCAAAGTCCCGTATCGCGTTCCTTTCAAACTCCTATTTATCTTCGGGAACAGAAAGAAGTCCGGTGGTGCCAAGTCCGGGCTGTAGGGCGGGTGCGGCAGCGTTGCCACGCCGTGCTTGGCCAAGAAGTCCGACACGACAAGCGCGGTGTGAGACGGCGCATTGTCGTGATGCAGCCGCCAGATGTTTTTGATCGCTGGCCGGACGCGGGCGACTCGTTTTCGGAGCCTGTCGAGCACTTGGACGTAAAATGCAGCATTTAAAGTTTGTCGTTCAGGTACAAATTCGTAGTGGACGACTCCCCTTTTGTCAAAAAGACAATGAGCGCATCGCCTTGATCCGAGATTTGCTCATGCGAGCTTTCTTTTGACGGGGTGATGATGGGTGTGCCACTCCGCACTTTGTCTCTTCGACTCCGGGTCGTACTCAAAGATCCACGTCTCGTCACCCGAAACAACGTTCTCTAAAAAATGTGGATCATTTTTGCAGTGATCCGCAAGTTGTGTCGCGATTTCCAAACGATTGAGTATTTGATCATCACTGAGCACTTTCGGCACCAACTTTGCACAAATTTTTCGCATCTGTAATTGGTGCCTAATAATCTCGTGCACTTCGATGCAACAATTTCAGAGCTTAAAAATCATTCGCCTTGACTGGGACTCGAACCCAGATCCCTCAATATCCGGTCGAGTGCTTTAGCCACTTAAGCTACCGAGGCGTCCTCTTAAACTCTGAATTTTTGGGGCTTTTAAAGGAACTAGATGTTATGACGAAATACCGTACATGCAATGTCACATGCATTCGTAGTCGTGCGCGAGGCGCCACTGTCCACGAGGTTAAAGCCAACTTTAAACACTTATGGTGTTTTCCCTTTGACAAATTCCAAAGAAACTGCGGGAGATGCCGCAACAGTAACTTTTAACGGAGTCATCCGCTAATGTGCATTTCGATGCAACAATTTCACGGTTTTAACGGTTAAAAGTTACTGTTGCGGCATCTCCCGCAGTTTCTTTGGAATTTGTCAAAGGGGAAAACACCATAAGTGTTTAAATTTGGCTTTAACCTCGTGGACAGTGGCGCCTCGCGCACGACTACGAATGCATGTGACATTGTATGTACGGTATTTCGTCATAACATCTAGTTTCTTTAAAAGCCCCAAAAATTTCAGAGTTTAAGAGGACGCCTCGGTAGCTTAAGTGGCTAAAGCACTCGACCGGATATTGAGGGATCTGGGTTCGAGTCCCAGTCAAGGCGAATGATTTTTAAGCTCTGAAATTGTTGCATCGAAATGCACATTAGCGGATGACTCCGTTAAAAGTTACTGTTGCGGCATCTCCCGCAGTTTCTTTGGAATCTCGTGCACTATTGTTTTTGGCACATTACACTGCTCTGCTATCATCCGAACACTAAGACGACGATCAGAGTTCAGTACATCGCGAACTTTTCGCACATTTCGTCGGTGAGTGTCGTTGATGGGCGCCCAGGCCGTGGTTCGTCGTCGACCTCTTCTCTGCCCTCCACGAACATCTTGTGCCACCGAAAGATCATGTTTCTGGACATGGCTGACTCCCCGTAAGCCTGGTTAATCATGCCGACAGTTTCGGTAGACGATTTCCCAAGCTTTACCGCAAATTTGATGGAATAACGCTGCTCCAAAACTTCGGCATCGCGTTCCGTGACGTGGGTCGAGCGTGGAGGTTCGCGTTAACAGAGTTCCTCACTACACCACAGCTCAGAGCCGACTGCCTTTTTCAGCGTCGCTTGCCAACATACCCCCCTCCAATCGCAGCCCGTCAGAGCGGTGCTGGGCGCGCCTGGAGCGGCGGGAAAAAATCAGTACACTTATTTTCCGGACGAACCCTGTATTATACACTGAATTGAGATATCTATCCAGAGAGACTATTAAGACTTAATAACATCGAAGTGAGAGACGAAGATCAATTTTCCGTGTCTTCCCGATGACAAAAAATAATTAAGTATAAGTACAAAAATTTGTTGTAGTCTTAACGAATCCATCATGGTTAATAAAGCTTGAATATCTGGCAGATATTTTAACCAAGTATAATTAATTCAACTTAACATTACAAGGATAAAAATATTACAATTTTTAATATGTGATAAAAATTGCATCATTTGATATAAAATACTATTTTGGATTTCATCAGTTAAATCTAATAATTTTTAATGTTTTCCAGCCTTACATGAATGTCTAAATGAATCAAAGGTTAAAACAGATTATGGCCTTCCCAAAGGATTTTTAGAGCTCCTGCAAAACTTGAAATATTGTTAGAAAACTACGGAAGACGATTCTTGGGTTCGCAATCCATTTTCAGCGACAGCTATATCATTAGGTTTCGACGTAAGTGACTATGAATATCTAATTGATGTAATAGGGACTCTCCTTTGAAACAAACATACAAAGATCAGTCTTCAAATGATTTCGGGGCGAGTTTGTCAGAAGACTACCCCAATTTATCAAAACAAACTACTACTATTTTACTTCTATTTTCTACATCCATTCATGGATTTTCTTCTTATGCTACAACGAAGTCAAAGTACAGCAAAAGGCTCAACGGCAGACCAGATTTTAGAACATAACTTACCATATTGTGCCTGTTATCAAGAAGACATTTAATTTAAAAAAATAAAATCATAAAAGTCATTAAATGCTTTAATAATTTATAATTTTATGTCAAAATAATATCATTTTATTTTTATATTTAAATGTAATTGCTAAATAAATAATTTGTTTTACTAAAATGTTGACTGAATGTTAACAAGTAGAAATACCTAACCTAAGAAATGAGCAAAGTGTTCCATTGAAGAAAAAGTTTGGGAAACCCTGTATTAGAGGAATATAATATTGAAGAAGATAATTTGCGTGTAAACGCTACAGAAACTCCTCGGATTCCTATATAATAAATCGCATATTTTGAAAATATTTAACCTGAATGATAGCCAAAGTACCATAGTCCACTCTCATAGCATCAAATACAACAAAGTTGCTCTTCAAAGCTAATAGTATAAGTAATTTATTCCCACTAACCACTGACTGGCCAAATAAGCCGTATATCCTATTTCCGTTGCGCAATCTGCATTCCGTTCCACCTACCCCTCCCTCCTCGACTCCTAAGTCCGTCTTCTTCCATGCCCCCAGCTAAGAAGTATGTTCCAATGAAGGTCACGTAGTTGAGTTCGAGGTTAGCCCAATTAGCGTAGCGCACTTACTTTTACGTTTAGCAGTGCATACTATATATTCCCTTCACATCCTTTTGCGGGGAAGGCAAAGCCTGCTCTCCCTGAAATGTTAGTAAACTTACTCTCTTTGACTTACTTACTCAAAAATCACGGCCTCCAATATACACCTATTATACACCTTCGCCTATTTAACATTCAGATATTGTTTTACTTGTGTTCTCCTGCCCTTGAGGATTCCAAAATTCTTTGCAGCAAGAGTCATCGCTTCGACTACATCCACTATTTACTCTCTTCATCTAACCCTTCCGAGATAGCTTGCCTCCGCCTTAAATTTTCCTCTTGCATACGGATCGCTTTGCATTCACAGGTTCTTTCAATTCTTCAATCAAACTGGGTCACAACCAATACCGTTCATTCTCATGGTATTTTTTATCAACCCACACTCCCATTTGAGTTTAGACACTGCAACCATTCAAATATTCTCAAACTAATGGGATCCTCATGAATTGATTGCTGAATTGGGTCGCGTGCAGTGCAGAGGAGCTACTATATTTGTAAAACGTTGCTATCGCAAACTGAGTAGTGACTCTAAATTATTAGAGGAGCTGGGTTGGGAATTAATCACGGAGCGAAGGTTAAATTACAAATTAAATCTCTTGCATAAAGTGTAAGGATATCTCTTTCGCGGTCATATCAAAAATGCGATATGACCCCCATCATACAATGGTAGGAGAGGTCATATGAATAAAACTAGAAAAATCAAGTGAATAACAGACAGATTTAAGATGTCATTTATTCCGCGAACGATAAGAGATCAAAATAACAATATACGACCGCGGTAGGGGTAAAAATATTTGAGTCAAAATTAGTCTGATGTTTATTCACCTCCTGCCATTCAACCTAGCGGTGCCTTGAAGAGTGCCATGAAATACAAATACATAATAGTTAAAGGTTTAAGATTTAATTTTTTCCGCGAACGATAAGGGATCAGAATAACAGCGCTAGGAGGGAAAGGTATTTCGGGTTAAGGGTAGTCTGGTGTTTAATCCCCCTGGCCACACACCCGAGTGGTGCTTAGCAGGGTACTAAATAAATAAAATAATAAAACAAGCGTCGCTTACATCTCTTATTTTTCTATATTATTCTGGTTGATTCAATTTCAGTTTTTCCTTAAGGACTCTTTAATGGGCACCACTTCCTTTTCATTTTCATTTCAGATAAGTGACATGCTAGAAACGCTGGGCTGGGAACCTCTGCAAACTAGAAGAAAAGTAAGCAGACTTTGTGGAATGTTCCGCATTCTGAAGGGGGAGAAAGCTTGGGCGGATCTTAGGAAAGAGGCGGGGAACCAAAATTTTATAGGCAGAAATGATCACAAATTTAAGGTAAAATGCCGGGCACAGAGAACAAATAAAAAAAAATTTTCTTTTCTAAATAGAACAATTGTTGATTGGAACAACTTACCTGCAAAAATATTCGAGCCCTTTCCTAACAGAGTGTATAGTGTTAAGAATAGATGTAAGGAATATATGTAAAATTTTGATTGATGTGTGGTGTATTGTATTATATGTAATAGCTTGATTTTTTTAATTTGTCTTTTTTTCTTGCTGATTAATGGTTGTAAATGGGATGGGGATTCACTTGTTTTGTTAAAGAGATTTGTGTTTTGAAGTCTGGTTTTATGTATTATCTTTTGCGATTATTTGGGACTTGTGTGCCACCTGACAATGTCTATCAGCACATGTGTATTTTTAATAATAATAATAATAATTTACTCTAAATTTCTGATGCGTTTTGATCTTCTCTGCTAGCCACTTCTTGCCCAGGACTATTTTTATGGCCATCAAATAATGGTCTATTTAACATTTCATCACTGACTATAATGCTATACCATGTCAATAAATATCAAGGATATTATCCTACTTCAGCAAAGTTTGGCACATTTACAGCACATCAAATTCCACTCTCAATTATTTGTGTCACCAACTCTTGATGTTTTCTATGCACATCACAAGAGCCAATCCTTAGAGGGATGTAGTCAAAGTATTTCATCCCCTAAATGGTCACTTATCGGTCATCGATAGCATTAATTTGTCCCGTCTCTTTTTAGAAATAATAGATAAATACCCCATATTAAAAGTTTTGCCATTCGCGTACTATATTACCTGCTAAAATTTACGTCACTCTACTGGACAGTAAAGCATATTCTTGTCTGCAAACCACATTTGAAATCGAAGTCCATCAACACCCTTGGCCAGCCATTGCAAAAAAGCTAAAATCATTTACAATGAAACTATCTTCATAGATAGCAGATATTAATAATTAAATTATATCAAATATAATTTAATATGTATATTTGGATATAACGTCTTGGGATTTGCCTTTGCACAATAAATTAGTACGTCATTCTTTTCCAATACCTACGTTATCATTCTGGGAAAACCTTAATTACTGAGAGTAATTTAAAATACTTATGTGCGCGTCTCCAACTATTTCAACTATAACTTCCATAGAAAACAACTATCCTATGGATTAACAAAAATGCAACCTATTTAAAAATGTTCATGAGTGTACGCAAATTTCCATTTTCACAGCTAAACGGGAAGGGGATTACGTTGCACCTCGAAATGTTATTCATTGGTCGGTGCAAACGTAATTGGAAAACGCCAAGGACTGATTTTAGTGTAATAAAATTCCTTTGCAGAACAGAACCTACCAAATACATTTGTATGGCATTAATAAAGATGGCATTATCTCAAGGGGAAAAGTAGGGATTGACGCAGAAATATTCTGTTAAAAAGAGTGTCATCCCCGGGACGAATCGAAGGAAGGCAGGCGTCAGAGGAGAAATGAGAAAGAGAGAGAGGGAAGGGAATGACAGGAATACACAGGACGGCTTAGGGTATTAAAAATCTCTCTCGGCGCCGTATAAAATATATTCTTTGAGCTGACGAGCAGTGGAGCCCGTTCCACTGGGAGGAGGCGGACGGGACACGCAGATTAAAATAATAAAACTCGAAGCGCTCACTGTGATTCTTTTGTTATATTTCTTCCTTCTTCCACCACATTTCTCCTCTCCGTCTTGTCGTTAACCTTCGCGGCAATCCAATTTCCCACTTGAGGCAGCTTTTAAGGCCTGAATTATCTCAAGCCGCCCGCCAGTTATTTTCCCTCGGAACAACCTTAGTCTCCCTGGGAAGAACTTAAAAGCCAAGCTCCAATCTTCGCTATATAAAACGCAATAAATATTGAGAGCACATTTCCTCTTCCTCTCTTCTTTACTCTTCACTGGAATATTCCAGTGTTATGCTCCTATTTCGTCGCCAAATGCGCACTCTCCTTCTCTCCGCGACTTAGGCATCTGCACGAATTGTCGTGATCGCCGTCTTATGACTACAACATGTGCCGTGAGGCCATGGTCTTCGTAATCATCACAGGGCTTATTCAAGGAGACAGGTTGCCTAGACATTGCCATTAGACTCCCTCATACGAGAATATGAATCAATATGTCGCCAGTAAAACATTGCCTATGTGTGTAACCATATTATTCGGTAAATAGTTTCACTATACTATTTTAATTGTCTTTGTGCTGTACGACATTAATGGTCATAACTGCTTTGAGTATATATTTTTGAATTTTCGTTACACTTATTTCTTCATTTTCATGGGAGAACAAGCATTCAAGTCAAAGTCAAATTGTGTTTCTTTTTCCAAGTAGTTGCAACAGTAACAAGTATTTATAAATTAACGATAGTTGAAAGATAACAATACAACTAAATAGGAAGCCCTTTTATAGGCAACATGCCTATTCAGGAAGTTTGGCAGGTGTAGCAAACGCACCCATTTTCATCTATCCATGTTTCATTAACGTTGTCTCGTTACCACTTATACCACTTAGAATAAAAATAAACACGGGAATGTTTTTTGAAGGAAAAGTCATCACCTACTCTGTGCACCAAATGCAGTTAATTCCTAGGAAAAATTTTCAGGGAAATTATTTAAAAAAAAAAAAACAAAAATTATCGTATCCTTTGGGGAATCCATTAATCTCATAATCACTTTCACCGTTCCTCTTCCTTTCTTCGACCTTTCTTTTCATTTAACTTCTATCCCGTCCTTAGATAAACAATTCCTACTTAGTCCGCGACTAACCCAGTTCTTTTTCCATGCACCAATGAAGCTGATTAATGCATGTAGCCATATAACCATCGTTGATTTATTCTCTTCGGGAATTCTTCATCCCCTACTCCACCCATCTACTTGATATTTGAAATACTCCTCAAAACCGGCATCTGGAAGATTTCTACGTGTTTCCTATCTTTCTTATGAAAGGGTCTCCATATTTCACAGTCGTATGAAACATATCCCGGATTGGCCAATTAGTCAACTCTTTTCAACTTCACTACTATTTAATAACTTTTCTATCCCACCAAGCCCCTGGCATTCACTTTCTACGATATTCTGATAATAGAGTCCTCCTCTCAACCTTAACCTTTAATCATCACCTGCCACACACCCTAGCGGTGGTTTGCAGTGAACTATGCAATGTAATGTAAATATAATAGAGTCTTCCTCTCACCCCCCCCCCCCGTACCGACGGGGGAATCGACGCTCTTCGAATCCGGTTGTTCGCGCGAGAGGGAGAGAGCGTCGCCCGTGGGAGGGTGGGCGCCGAAGGCAGCTCAGGCGACACTTCGATTAAGCAAGTAACGAGCGCCCAGTGTCCCTCCCCACCCGCCTTCAATCGCTCGAGAGGAGGCCGTGCCCGAGCTAGCGTGAAAGATATGATGCTGAAGGAGCTAACTTGTTTTAAAGGCTCACGGGAGGAAGTTTTTATTGGGGATCCCCAGACGGGAATAAAGGGAGGATGAAATGGGTTTGGGTTAGTTTATTATCTCGGTAGCGCTTGGACTTATCGCAGAGGCAAGCTCAATGCAGATCATAAGACTCGATAAAACTGTGCGAAAAGAAGAGATTTAAGGTAATCGCGAGAGGCTAAAGTGGAATATATAATGGGGCAACTTTCACGTAACCAGGGAGAAGGTTTGTTCACGGCGCATGGGAACTCCGAATAGGCAGCTTATAAAATCGCGAGAGCACACTGCGAGCACCGCTTGAAACGTCTCAATAATCTGCGAATATAGTGCTCCGATCAAGTGTGATAGGGCATGAGTGGAATGCTCTCTCTCTCCCAAACCGTAAGCAAGTAGCAACCACTCTTCGCGATCACATTACAGCCCAGCTTCAAAATGAATGTTAATCGGAATACAATGAGGTGAGGTGTGTATTTTATTGAAATTTCATTGTAGGATGAAGGGTATATTGGTGCATTTTGGTCTAATCGTGCATTTGTTCTGATCGTGGGGAAAGAAAGAATAAATTTGAAACTCCTGGACCTTTCGTGGCCTGAAGGCTGCCCCTTCTTAAACAGAAGGTAGAAATGCACAGTGCCTGATAGATGACGGATATTTTGGGGCCACCTGCAGGTACCAAAACGTTCGACGATGATGCATGTGTAGCTAGGCCTTCGGTACTTGGTAGAAACTGCAGATAGGAAGAAAATGTATGAATTATTCATATTTTTTCCATTTAAATTTTACTCTGATTAATCTGAAAGGGAAACACCACTCCAATTATGTTTATCAAAGATATTCATATAATTTTACGTCGATTTTTTATCATAATTGAAATAATCATGAAAGCGCTAATATTATTACCAATTGGTAAGGCACATTTGCAAACACATAGGCTTATTATTACACGAGATGCCGTAGCAGAGTCAAAAGATTCCCTTTTGGTTTCTTCTCCTTCGCTCCATGAGTTTGCCATAGGAAACGTGAAACTGAATCTTCCAAACACATTAGACTGATCCCATATTGATATGGTATTTTTGTAAATTGCCACAATACGTCTGCCAGCCCTGGAAGAATAATCGCCATTCCTTTTTCGGCATTACCTTCGGAACCGCCACAGTTTTCTCCAGGACCGCAGTTGAAGATTAAAATGAACTGTGTGAAGATAGTGTTAGATTTAAGATACTTAGTCGTGCCAAATATTGGATATCAATGTTGGATAAGTAGGAACAATCAATTTCGTGCTGTTAGTTGGCAATAAGATGGTTGCAACTCTGAGCTTATGTATTATATATGTCCTTTGAGAATCTTCAAAACTACTACTCAAAATTGGCCAGTAACTGGTGCACGCGAGGGGAGGGCGTCATTCCATAGCAGTCGAAAAGGAAATGAGCATAACTTTTCCCTCCGACTGAACAACTTCACGGTGGAGATTTTTTTCCTGGTGGTGCTCATCTGTTTTACATCGGGACTGTATCTATACCTACATGTGCATACTGCCCCGCGAGCCATCACAAGGGCTTGCGCCCGGGAGGGGTTAGAACCTCACCCGTTAAAAAGAATAAAACCCACAAATTCATACCAATTTACACACACAGAGTCGTATATATTCACGCAAAAACCTTTACAACTTACACACATGTAAATGCATATATTATCAGCTAACATTCACATGCACTTACGGATGTACATTTTGTTAAAGCTTCCGTTAAACTTGTTCCGACTTGAAAATTAAATATCTTTAATATTTCTATGGTGACTGGTTTCTTACCATTTTGATTGCTGATTGTTTGGCGAAAGAACGAGTATATGCATCTACGAGGGTGGGCTGGAAAGTAATGCACTCATACTTGTAGAGCGCGAACAAAAACACATAGCAAGGTTTTCGTTCAAGTACAATTCTTAAGTTTTAAAATCATATGCTTATTTTTCAACATAGTCACCGTTAAGGCTAACACATTTCTCCAAACGTGTAACAAGTTTTTCATTCCATCAATGAAAAATTCTTCCGACTTTCCTCGAATCCAGGACTAGACAGCTGCCTTCACCTCATCGTCCGAGGTGTAATGATTACCCCTGAGGTGTCTCTTGAGTTGAGGAAAAGAAATAAAAATCGCAAGGCGCAAGATCGGGGGAATAAGGAGGGCGTGGAATCGGGTCTAATCTCAGGTTTCGCAGAGCTTCTCCAGTTGCGCACGAAGTGTACGGACAAGCGTTGCCGTGTTGCAAGATTATTGGCGCCAGGCTGCCTTTAACGTTCCTTGAATATTTAAAAATGGTTTGCAATAGGCTTTTGAGTGAAGTGTCGGTCATTTTGAATTAAATATCCGATGAGTTTGCGATGTTTGTAGTCTGTGGCAGTGATCGAACGTCATCTGCGTGTTTCATCAACAATTATGGCTTTTCCAGGCTCGCAACCACGAAATTTTACTACCCATCGATTAACAATAGACCTCTCAACAGGGTCATCACCATAATCATCCTTTAAACGGCGATGAATTCCAGTAGGAGTCACTTTTTCAGCAGTTAAAAATTCGATAGCAGCACGCTGTTTAACTCACGTTTGCATAGCACTAAAACACGTCTCCATACTGCCGCTTCCCAAAATACACTGGATGAATGTAACGGCCTGAAATCCACGCATGCGTATTGAGGGGGAATGTTACTTTCACATGCCACCAAGGGTGCTTCTGAAAGTTATTTTGTTTGTGGTCTACAAGCATGTATGGCTTTAGTTTTCAGCCTACCCTCGAATCTGTACTGGAATCCGTATCCCTTATCTTCCCTCGTATCTTTGTGGTCTGATTTACTGGAGTATTGTGGGGCCATACTAATTCTTTTAGTGTTATTGTTAAATTCATTTGTTGCCAACCCAGAACTGCATTAGGGAAGGCCACTCCCAGGAACAAAAATAATGGATAGTAGTAGGACTGGTCATGCTCTGATGGCAGAAAATGTAGACGTAGAAAGTGTAGTATCGTGGTGCGTGTGCGCAGCACCCGTCGATAGATCATAATATCTTATTTCACCTGCTTCAACTCCATGTCCACTTTCTCCTACGCATTCCGTCCACTATTACTTCATTAGCCCTCGTCAAGGGGAGTCACAAGAGGAAGGAGTTTGAAATATATAAGCTTGCTTTTTTTTCGTGATTGATTACACCTGAGGGCCAAGGCCAGGGGCTCTTTTAGCGAGTGCTGGCCTTCCAGAGTGTATGTCTGATTAGAAAATGCGCAATCAACAATTATGTGACACCGACACTCACATTACATTCTAAGACCAGGGCCCGTCGCTTCAGCGCAGCAACCTATTTACATGATGTTTCCAAGAACTATTTCCTTATATACGACGTGAGCAACGACTCTACTCTAAAGCAGTCCTATTAACCTCCAGCAAAACCAATTCTATTCAACTCTTACTCTCCACTGATAGCCGTCTCTAGGCACATTGCCTTTAAAATGCTTTTCTTCCTTCCTATATGATTAATTTTGCGGTGGTAAAATTATGTCAGTGTTCAATAAATTATTTTAGGAACCTTGCCGTATTTTATGTGATATAGTTCTTCGCTGAAAAGAATATCCTTCGCGAAGGGGGAATTTGAAAATAAAAAGAATATTTTAGCCAGCAAACAGATGAAATTGTAAATTAGAATATCCCTTGAAAAAACGTTTGTTTGGAGTACATGATCATATGGATGCGAAACATGGACATTTAGAAAGAGAGAAGAGGCTCGGTTGGAAGCAATTGGAGTGTGTATTTGGAGAAGGATAACAAGAACAAGATTGACGGACAAGAAAAGCAACATAGAAGTACTGAGAGAATTAAGAGAGGAAATGAATTAAATTAAAGATATTGAGAAAAGTTAAATTAAATTTGTTGGACATGCTCTCAGATATAAATTACAATGAGATTAACAACTTACAATGAACTGAAAAGAGCGGCAATTGAGAGAGACCAATGGCTGTAATGACATGGCTCCGCCTTTAGATGGTGATGATGAGTTATGTAAAACATTAACATAAAAAATAGCAAATGAATGTAAGTATATACGTATATAAACGTATATATACGTATATAAAACCGTAACAAAATTAAAATATCGACTAATCACTGAATGCTGGCAATTATCAGAATACTGAGCGCTGCAAAACTAGATTAAAGTACCATATATAACGCAAAGTAACATATATATATATATATATATATATATATATATATATATATATATATATATAAGTCAAGCGGTGGTATATATATATATATATAACACTTTTTGAAAGTCTCACGGACGTGAATAATAATGTATAACACTTAGCACTAGTGGACACAGACAAAAACACAGAAACACACAAAAAAGAGACTCACTATTTTTCGAATTTTCGGTGGTCGTTGCCACCTTTATCAAGGAAGAGAGGGACAGAACCCGGAGTTCTGTATATACTATATATATTTATTTATTAATAAATGGTATAAATATACATGGTATATATATGTTATGGTATATATGTATGGTATGGTATGTAATATATATATATATATATATATATATATATATATATATATATAATTATATATATATATATAAATATATATATATATATATTTGTAATGTATACTTTATTGTAGATAGCGACTCTGAGAAACTGGTGATAGTCAAGCGGTGAAGAGAGATAAACAGCCGAAGCAAAGTTGATGTTCATTATGTCTCATCTTCTCATAAAACTCTTAAAACTTATTTTCAAATAGCACAAGGTGATGGAAAGTTAAGTAGTGCATCTGCCATAAGGACGACACAGACAACGAACGGACTTGGTTCCAGCGATTTCACACGCCCTTGTAGCGGCTTTCAGGGTGTTGTGTAGATAGAGAAAGATGCAGATTTCGAAGCGATTTGGATCACTCGATCGAATTACAGTCGTGTAGGAAAACGATGAATATCACATGAATTTGGCTTTGTTCGAGATTATATTCATCGAGACGCATTACAGAAACGTGGATTTATCGAAAATTATCGAATACTTGACACGAACCATCGTTATAAATCCTTCGTTGCATCAAAATCTAAGAAAATGTAAAAACCTGAACCGTAATCCGAAATTTATTGATTATGGGAATTATTTTTACCAAGAAGAATTGAAAGGGTTCATAATATATATAAACATACAGGATCTGTTCAAAAAAATATGAAACTGTTTGAATGAAGACTTGATTTTGTTAGTTACTCTTTATTATGATGGTCGCCTTCAAAATACATCCCTTGGCTGCCCAATAGAACGCTCTCAACGTTTTTTCCAGCTTTCCATTGCCGCCTAGAACACTTCTTGCGGGATAGCCTTCAAGTCTGCGGGACAATTTGTTTAGATGTCTTCAATAGTTTCAAATCGGTGTCCTTTCAAGGCGGATTTCATTTTAGGAAATAGGAATAAGTCTGCTGAAGCAAGATCCTGAGAGTAGGGTGGCTGGGGGAACACCGGTGTGCTATTTTTGCCAAAATATTTGGTAACAATGAATGAATGTGTGGCGATGCGTTATCGTGAAATCCCCAATACTTGATTTTCCACAAAATTGGCCAAAAATGTCTGAATAAACAGTGAAACACGATCCAACACGAATGTTAACTTCATGGGTAATATCTCTGGCAGTTAACCTACGGTTTGCGCACACTAAATTATTCACACTGTTGTCGTGGGCGATGATCGTCTACTCCCTGGCTCATAGTCGGTCGAGGTTTGTCCAGATTGGAAGCAGTTGCACCAAGGAAAATATTAAGCCCGATCAATAAAGTCATTTTTGAATGCCTCCTGAGTTATTGCATGTTTCAGCTACATTTTCTCCCTGGTTAAAACAATATGCAATTCACACGCGCCGCTTCTCTTATACCTTCATTCCCACCGACACAGCAGGCGTGTGCGAGGTCAGACAAGAATCGCTGTTGTGCAAAGACGAGTCAAGATAGGGCAACAAGCAAGGCGGTCTTTTACTTCTCACAGACGACGATATAATGCGACATCTAACTTATTCTGAATCGTTCTCATCTTTTTTCGCGAAGACATGGTATCCAACTGTAAACATGTTGAAAGCCATGTATTTTCCGAGTTTCGAGCACAGCTAATCAAAGCTACTGGTTACTGTCGTCAAATATATTGATTGATTATTTGATCAAATAATACAACAAAGCGATTTAGTAATAAGTTATCAGTTGATATTTACATACGAATTTATTCCATTATTTTGGATGCATAATAAGTCATTGCTGTGATCCCGAGATGTTCGCAAATGCAACCTCCCTTCCGGTTTCATTCCCGAGTGCGGCTGGGATAGTCCCCACTGTCAGTTGCAACGGGTAAAACTCCAGGCCACCACACAAATGGAGCATTTAAAGGGCACTTGGTGCGAATACTTGCCCGTGGATGAGGAGTCAGTCCGTGTTTCTACACATCTTTACTCTGCCTATTTATAGCCGTTGTACTCCCCTCCTGGATATTTTTGAATGGATGTTAATCTCATTCTATTGATACCTACTAGGAACACTATTTCAGCAGATGGTATATACAGGGCCGCACCCAAAAGTGGTAGGGCTTATGGTCCTACCACTTTTAGTGGTGGGCGCAAACGGAGCGGTGGAGGGGGGTCTGCCTGTCAGGGTAAGGTGGAGGGGGCTCTTAGCAACAGACCGACACCAACCTCAGTCACCTACGAGCTGTCGTTGAGTGAGGACACCATATTTAGTGAAGCAAGTTTTTTGTCCGCGTCGAAAAACAAAATGAATCTGAATTTAGAGCAACGTTATTCCCTGAAGTTTTGTGCGAAACTCGGGAAGACGGGAACTCAGACCCTCGATATGATCAAGCAGGCTTATGGGGACACTGCCTTAAGCCGTTCCACAGTATTTGAGTGGCACAAGTTGTTTAAAGAGGGTAGGGAGCTCGTTGAAGACGACCATCGCTCCGGACGGCAGTCGACGGCAAGAACCGACACGAATGTGGACAGAGTGAGGACACTGCTGAACACAGACCGACGAAGAAATTGCAGACCAGTTGGGTCTGTTTGCATCCAACGTCCATCGCATTATTTCACAGGATTTGGCCATGCGCAAGGTGTGCGCCAAGATGGTGCCGAAAATTCTGCCATGGCGCGCTCGTCGTCAGACAGCTCCTGGCCAAATACGGCGTTGCCACGTTGCCGAACCCGCCCTATTCTCCCGATCTGGCACCACCGGACTTCTTCTTCCCCCTGATGAAAAGACAGCTCAAGGGACGACGTTTTGACTCGATAAAGGCCGTTCAAGAGGCTTCGACGAGGGTCATCAACGGCATCCCCAGAGAAAATTTCGGGGAATGGGAGCAACGTTATACTAAGTGTGTAGCAGCTCAAGGAGCATACTTTGAAGAATATTAAGTCGATGTAAGTATATCGTCAATAAAATTCTTGTAAAATAATCAGTCTTATCACTTTTGGGGACGACCCTGTATGATGATCGATGTCATTGGCCGTCAAAGGCGGCGCATTTTTGGTTTTCACAATCTTAATGTGATGCAACAAGTATCTGCTTACCCTGTCCAATAAATACGCGAACTGAGGCCATAAAAAATTTATTTTGCATAATTTAGTCTTCATCGATTTTGTCCCCTTCAAATTACTCTCAATTCGGTGTCCACATCTTCCCAGTGATGTCCTTTCATCACATTTTTGCATTTTGGGGATAGGAAAAAGTTGCTGGGGACGAGATCTTGCGAATAAGGAGGATGATCACGGATGGTGATTGAATTTTTTGCCAGAAACTGACGAACAATCAATGCCGAATGTGCAGGTGCATTGTCATGGTGAAGGACTCATCCATTATGTTCGGTTAAATAGTGTGCACTGTTGAATTTCCTAAATTCAGTTCATCGGCTATCACTCGGAAAGTTTTTCGACGATCGGTAAGGACAAGGGACCACACACGATCAATGTTGTCGTCAACACATTTGGTTGAAGGTCGTCCCGGCCTTGCATCATCCGTGGCGTCTTGTCGGCCATCTTTAAAACGCTTAATCCACTTTAAACCGGATGCTTTCTTCAGAGCATTATCACCGCCAATAGTTGTCAACATTTCAGTAACTTCTTGATAACTTTTACCGCACTTCACCAAAAACTTGACGTTGATTCGTTGCTCCGTGAGTTCATCAAATTCCATTTTCGACAAAAAGTAAAAACAAGGACAACAGAAACCAACATGGCTGACACCATGCGCACAGCTCAACGATCCGCCAAGCATAGACGGCTCATTGGGTCTCAGGCAACTAGCGCCGCCTGTGGGCCAGGGGCTATAGTCCGTGTCATGGCCGCTAGGTTGCACCAGTTCGCGAATTAATTGCACATACCATGCACAGAAAGATGATATGGAGATAGAAAGTTAGTATCCGACAATGAAATAAGATGCATTCAATTAGCAATTCAGTATTTAAATCTGATGTCTGGCTGATCGGAGCCTTGCAATTTTCTAATGCCAGCTCTCTTGCGAGGAACGAGGCATAAGACCCAACAAACCGTCTAATTTTTTTCCTTACTTGGTCTACATATTTGACCCTCGTTTTTTCTTGTGGTGCTTCCAAATACCCTTCACTTAAATTCCTAAACGTTAGTGATATCTCAAGAGGTGTAAAACCCATCTGGTTCTTCTTTTCCTCAGGTGAATTTTATTTAAGCCTCCTCTTTAAGCATCTACTCATGTAATAATTTAACATAGCAGGGCAGTGGTCGATTTCATCAACAGAGCATGCCTACGATTCGAAAGATTACATTCCTCTCCGTTTTGGTTTCCAAGTATTTTTTCTTGATTGTAAAGAAACCTTCATTCTGTCTCTTCGTGGTAAACGATGTTTTTATACTAACCTTTTCTCTGCTTGATACCCGTGGAAATTCTTCCATTCTGTGTTATTTCATTCACGAGACACTTGAAAGCTTCCACAACGCAAAAAGTCTAACGCAAAAACAGCTCACATCTTCTTCCTGTACATAGAATACTTTTACACATTGTATTATACCTATGAATCACTTGATCCATTGCCTTCAATTATACTTGTAAGACTATTAGATTACGTTATTGCAATATAAATCTATGAAACGTGCAAGTTAATCTCTTCCACTAACACCCTAATCCTTTTATCATTGTAATAAAGTGTAGACCTTTGTCATTTTACCAAATGTAGCAGGTTTCCAGCTATATCACCAGGTAGGACTATTCAAGGACGAAGAAATCAATCAAGGTATTAAACATATTTTTAAGGTAGGTTGTGCACGGCTCCTATCGAAAAAGGTCTTCTAAATATCGTGAATTTTTTTTCATTTCTTCGTAACTACTGCCTGACTTAATTTGTCTAAAACGCGCAGACTCCTCCTCCCAACTTTCAGAGATAAAACGAAGAGCATTTGAAAAATGAAGGATTGAAACCTGGAGAGAGAGCCGAGGACTAAGGAAGATTTAGGAAGAAAACAATTGACAGGGAAATAACGCGAGACTTAATCGCGCTTTTTGTCTACGATATCCTTAGCTCCGAAGAGAGCAATGCTCCAGTGGACGCAAATTCTCTAGATTTTGAAAAAGCTTCAGAAAAAGTAATTCATTGTTAACTACCCACAAATATAGAAGCTAATGTCGTTGCTGAAATATTCTGGGCCGTATAAAGACTCTTTGAATAGTCGGGAAAAGTAGCAGGCATAGATGGTGTTAGCATAAATGTAGTAGATGTCACCTCAGGTATTCCCCAGGGAAGTGTTATCGGACCCCTTTTATTTCTTGTTTACGTTAACGATATTTACTCCGTAGTTAATAGTAAGATACGTTTATCTGCAAACAATGCAGTGGTTTACAGGGATACGCGTGATCCTGAGGATGAAGTAACTTTAGCAGATGACCTCAATGCTAAACAACGTTGGTGCGATGCCTGGGGCAGTCGGAATTAGACTCAAAGGGGTGCGTAGTGATGAATTTTTGGGATAGGAGCGGAATATTTCGGCGCCACCCTCACTCACGACCTGAAAATGTATTATTGACCGCATCTGACTATAATATGAAAGGTATTGTAGATAAGAGTAGAGAAATTAAATGGCAAACAGAAAGATATAAGAGGTTATTTTCTCTACGAATGATAAGCACAATTGGATTGCGGGCAGCGTACAGGAGCTAGATTTGTAAAAAATTGTTATGACTAACTTAGTAGAATATCCAAAATATTAGATGAGCTAGGATGGGAATCACTCACGGAGCGAAGGTTAAATTACAGATTTGAAGCTCTTGCGTAAATTGGAAGGAGGTCTATTTAGAAGTGATTTTGAAAATGTATTATTACCCCCATCGGGCTACGGTAGGAAATATCGTGTCGATAAAACTATAGAGATCAAGTATAGAACAGATAGATTTAAGATGTCATTTTTTCCACGAAAGATACGGGATCAGAATAACTTTGTCCGACCGGTCATACTATATTCGGGTCAAAATTAGTCTGATGTGTATTAACCCCCTGCCACACACCCTGGCGGTGGTCTGCAGGGCAATAAAATTTGTGAGGGATCAGAATAATGTTATACGACCGCGTTATGGGGGGAAAATAATGTGTCATAAGTTGTCTGGAGCGTAATCACCCCCTGCCGCACACCCTAGCGGTGGCCTGCGAAGTGTTATTTTCGGGTAAGTGGAGGAGAGGACGAGCAAGAATATTCTCGTTGAAAGGCGCGCAAGGTGTTATATATTATGGAGGGATGAAATAGTGTCCGGCAAATGAGTGTTGGATAGAAGTAAGTTTCTCGAATTTCCACGACGTTGTGTAACAGTTTTCAATGAGTGCCTAAAGCCTCTCTCCAATCCTAAGAGACGCGATGTTGATGGCGTCTATTGCAATCGGTTATGCAAATCAAAATATATGATAACAATACTATTTTCAAGGAGGCAGTAATAATACCATTTTTCAGGGTGCCACAATAGCACAGTAACGAGCTTCGCTTCGTTATGAGTCGATTCCCTCTCCCCTTACCTCTTGTTGTCAGTGTCGCGCCAGTGTCAGGGAGGGTGACGTGTGCCCGGGGGTGGGGGGCGGCCACGGTGAGCAGTGACGAGAAAGCCTCTCTCGCCGCTCGACCCCCCCCCCTCCGTGCATCCGGTGCCGCTCGACGTCCCATTGTGATCGAATAAATTGCATACACGCCCATTTCCTATCGGTTACACGCATAGCGCACGCGAGACCACGGTTGGTTTAGCCTCACGGGCGACACATGTCACGGCACGCCCCTCCTTCGGGAGCGGGGGGGTGATGCAGATGGGAGGGCTGGTTTGTTGGTGAGGGGGATGGGAGAAGAAGATGCGGGAGGGGAGGGAAGGGGATGATGATGAGGGACAATGCCTGGACGGCTTGCCGTTGTGCAGGCGACGACGCCGGGCAGTCGGCACTCGAGAGACGCGCTCATCTTCACAATGCGCCTTCCGCTCGAGTCCCGCCTAGCCCCCACCCAACCCTGCCTTAAGACCCTCTCTTCTCCCGGCCCTCCGATGTTCCCGACAACTCCCCATCGTGTGCCATCCACGTTCACGGCAACCGGCGTGGCCAAAGCAATTAAAGCCATTCACGCCAACCTTCGCTCCCAATGCCGGGAAGTCCCCGTGCAACAATGTCCCCGAACACAACACCCACCAGCTCCCTCGTGGCGGCTGTTTCACGAACTATTCGAAATAATTGTGGGAGTTGCCTCGCGGAATGACATTAAATGAGCACGATACCATAGAAGAAAGTTCCGATTCTTAGGTTTCCTTATCTTATGTAATTCGGAATTGTAAAATGACAACGATTAGTTATGCTTTTTTAATCCATCTATTTTTTAGTATCCAGAAATCCACCGCTAGGGTTTGTGGCAGGGTTGAAAAAAAACCCGACTAATTTTAACCCGAATATTTTTACCCCTACCGTGGACGGGTTATTCTGATCCCTTATTGCCCGAGGATAAAATGACATCTTAGATTGATGTTTTGCCCTTAAAACTCTTTAATTTTATTCAAATTATCTTGCCTGCTGAAGTCCAACGGGGGTAAAATATATTTATGCTTTTGCAGTGAAAACTCATTAACAGTCAACATTCATGGTCAATGCTTTGACATTATTACGTTATCACTCGTTTTTTCATCTGGCCATTTTTGTTTACTAATTTTGCCTGCATGTTACTAATTATCTGTTAATGTTCCGCCATTTTGTTCTCCAACGTAAATATCGGAAATGTAACCTATAATTTCCTATAATATATTGCTTGTTGTATGTTTTTGTCATTGCACGAGTCGACCTTCTTGTTGGCTAAATCTCCTCTTGGATGCGTAGAGAAGTGGATATCACTTACAAAATGCCGTACTGCATGCACTCGTAGTTTTCATGGTCATTCTCATTTCAGCTATTTTCCAGATCATTTAAATAAAAATCGAGATTTTAAGTGCTTAAGAGATAAATTTAAGATGTCATTACTCCCACGGACCATAAGGGAACGTTTTACCGACTGAGCTATGAGCCAAAGGTGTTTTGGGTCAGGGGAAGTCCGGTGTGTGATGGCCCCCTGTAATGCCATACAACCTATTAGTGGCTCGTAGGGTGCCAAATGAAAAATAAATAAATTTTTCGAAGATATTGGAACAGAAAGCTGTTATCTACTGATACACCACGGTGAACTTTTCCCAAGGTCCTTTGCAGAACTGGCAGACGAAATAGAATCGGGGGCAGTATCTTTATTGCAGTTCAAAATTCTTCCGTCAGCAGGGCTGAGATAATTTCAGGTAAAGGTTTGGAAAAAGTTTAGTGCTCAATAAAAAATCCTTGATCCAAAAGAATTGATGAATGCCCATTTTACAGGCCGCTGGACGACAAAGATAATTCAACATTAGACTAATATCAGCAAATATGAATAATTTTTTAGTGATTTTGAGAACCCTACAAACTAACGCTAGCTAGTGTGTAGCGGGGGATGAATACACACCAGACTAATCAAAGGTTTCTCATCTCGACGGTATAATCGGGGGAGATTACAATGTCCCATCTATTGACTGGAGCACATAAAGTTTTAAAACGGGCGGTAAACAGAAAGATTTCTGCAAATCGCTTTTGAAATCTTTTACGTTGAACTCATTGATTCAACTTGCCACTTAACAAACTAGGGGCGATAATATTATTGATTTGTTAGCAACGAATTATCACGAAAAAGTCTTTAACTATAGAAAATATAAAAGGAATCAGTGACAACAGGTCAGTAAATGCCAAGTTTCTGCTTCATGGGGCCCGAAATAAGAAACCTAAAAAACATTTCCTTGTTTAAAGCAGAAGACCATAATGGTCAGCAACGCGTCCTACAGCAAATTTGCAAATTTTAAGAGTAATAGCAATCACCGAAATACTGAGGATTAATGGAATCATTTCATTGAGATCACGCGCGCAGCAGTCAACAAGTTCATTCCCAGTAAACTTTTAATAGATGATACGGTATCTAGATGGTACAACGCGGATGTTAGAAAAGCATTCTGCCGTCAAAGACTATGTCACGCCAAGATAAAAAATATTAGGGATGATATCTGTAGTGACAAAAATATTTAGATAATTTATGATTACAAGATATCTAGGGCGAATGACAAGAATGAATTTCGGAGAGCGTTCAGCGAATCCAAAAGGAAGAGATAAGTGGATAATTTGAAATAGAATCCGAAAGCACTTTGGTCGTAGAGGTTACAGGAAATAAGCCAATATTTAATTCACTCAAAAATGATAAAAGCGAAAGAGTAACCAGCAGTTTGGAAAAGGTCAACTTATTCAATTCCTTCTTTCAAAGAGTTTTCACCAATGTCTAACCGAATGTATCCGATAGCTTACCAAATCGCTCGGGTCAACCGATGCCCACAATTTAAATATCATGTAATGGAATGGAACAATTACGGAAAAATATGAAGTATAATAATTCCTCCGGGCCCGATCGAATACCCGCTCGTATACATAAGGAACTAGTGTCGGAAATTGCACCGTAGAAATCGCAGTTAAGAAGTCGCTAGTAGATATCAAGGCCCTTAATGATTGGAAAACGGCTAGTATAACATCAACATTTAAAAACAGAGACAAGAAGGAACAGATTAATTACAGTCCTATTTCCCTCACATCATTTCGTGCAAGGTCGTGGAACATACAATTGCTAGTTCGATTGTTGGGCACCTCGATACTCTGAGGTTATTGATGAAAAATCAGCACGGTTTCCGAAAAGGTAAATCCTGCGAGACACAACCTGCACTTTTTGTTCGTGATATTCCTCTTTCGGGAGATAGAAATCTACATGTGACTGCAGTCTTTTTAAGATTTTAAGAATGATTTCGACCAAGTACCTCATAGTAAACTACTCGCAAATCCAGAAGCATATGGTATTTTTTTAAATATCCGGGGTTGGATTAAAGAATTTTTGAATGGTTGAGCACGATGATTGAGTTATCTCAAATGCAGCAGAAGTTACTTCAGGTGTTCCCCGGGGAAGTGTCAATTGGCCCCTTTTATTCCTATATAACTTTAACGACTTTGTTTCCGTAGTCACTAGTAAGATACGTTTATTTGCCGACGATGCAGTGGTTTACCGTGATATCCATGATCCTTAGGACCCAGCACCTTTGTGAGATGACCTTAATGTTGTACAACGCTGGTGCAACATTTGGCAATGAGGATTAAACTTCAAAAAGTGCGTAACTTATGCATAAAAAATCGAGACATCAAGTACAGAACAGTAAGATTTGATATGTAATTTTTCCCACGAACGCTAAGGATGAGAATGAAATAACGTTTGTCCGACCGCACTAGGAGAGAAATGTCTTTTGGGTCAAGGGTAGTCTGCTGTGTAATCACCCCTTGCCACACACCCTAGCGGTGGCTTACAGGGTGCTAAATAAATAGATTAAAAATATAATAAGTCGCACGATCTGCCTCCTCCGCGGCCCCCTAGTCGGCTAGACTAGTCCACAGATATTACCTCAAGCAGCTAGGCGGGGGCGCAGTCAGACGCACTAGTGCGTATAGCGCCCGCCGCCGTCAGCCATTTCCGTGGGGAAGGAAGCAAGCGATTTCGCCCCGCGTATGCATGCGGGGCGGGGGGAGGGAGGGGGGGGGAAATCCTAGCGCCGGACTGGCGCCATTGGGGTTATCGAATAATCCGCCGCTTCCTCCTCCCTCAGATAACCTCCCTCCGCCCGCACCTTCGGGGGGATAAATCCCCAGCGGCAGGCGGAGGCGTTGGATTCATCCCTGGGACAAAATGATCTTCCCATTATAGATATCTACAGTTATGTTTAGCCCCTGCCCACAAGTGCTCGACCCAGGACGCCGATCCGCAGCCTCCGGGGGGGGGGGGTGGGGGAGTTGCAGGAAGTTCACACCCGCTCGTCGACGGTGGATTTGTTCGGCCCAGGGACCAGACCAACCGATCTTTTGAGGAGACGCCTTCCCCCCCCTTCACGTCCCGAAATAAGTCACTGGCCTCCGCTTATATGCACAAGCACCCATTCACCATCTCATCCTTTGCCTAGCCAATGCGATCTCTATTCCTCCAGAAGGTTAATCACGACCACGCATTTTTCTACTAGTGTATACAAATACTATTTTTGACAAGCTGCCTGAGTATCGGGAAAATATATCCACTGAAAATAAGGAACATTTCCTGTCATAAGTGGGCGACTGCAAAGAAAGAGGCGAAAAATGACTGACGCCTCGTTCTTTCAGTTATGAAAAACTTGTGTAATGAAGGAAGGCTAGTTATGCAGAAAATAAATAGTGGATAGAAGTTTAAACTAATTAAATTACACAAGAACACATTTGAAACACATCAACTTTAGGATGACGCTATATAAGCAATTGGAAATTAATCCCTGAAATTAATTACGGAATGTTATCTACCTCCATCGCCAAGTTGGAGTTTGATTCAGAGATGTGTGTGCATTGCCATCAGTATTTTCAGGCTAGAAGGTAACCTGTTCCCGAGGGCCGACCAATAGGGCCTCTTTTATTCCTTCATTACGCTAGCGACATTAACCTCATTGTTAATTATAAGACACATCATTTGGTTAGTGTTTACAGAGATATTCGTAATCTGAAGGATAAAATATCTATAGCAGATGACCCCTCCCGAAGAGAAGAGAGAAGTTCCCTCCCGAACGCCGACTGCTTCAGGAACTCCGAAACAGAATGTGTTGACTCGATGAAATGCTTTGGCACCATCCTCACTCACAACCAGTCCTGCACGAAATATATACAGCGGATATGTAAAAGAGTCAACAAAAAATTAGGAATTATTAGAGAAGTTTTGGAGAAATTCGACGAAAAGGTTAAAGAACAGTGTTATCTTTCTTTGATTAGGCCTTATTTGAAATACTATAGACTGCTCGTGCAGGAGCTGCTAGTATATGAGATCCACATGAAGTTGGATTGAATGTCGAGATAGGCCGCGTGCAGCGTAGAGGAGCTAGATTTTTAAAACGTTTTTATGACACTCTGAGCAGCATATCAAAATTATTATTATCCCTCCCCTCTATCACAATTTTCAAAACCCCATAATCAATCAAAATGCTTACCACAGGAAAATAAACGGTTGCGATCATATGGTTTTTATGCATGGTAATTTCATCAGGGCAGCAGTCCGTAGGAAATCATTCATGTTTTTACAAGACCAAACTTTCTAAATATTTGACTCACGGCTAATAATGCATTTTCAACATCATTGCTAAAGAGACATTCTTCCATAATATGCAATAGTTTTAATCTCTAATTTAAGCTTCGCTCCGTCGGTCAATCCTAACCCATATCGTCTAATAATCTTGATACCCTATTCAGGTTGTCTGAACAACGTTTTACAAATCTAGCTCCTCTTATTATATCAGGGTCTCACCTGCCGCAGTGCGATGGGGGTAATAATGCATTTTCAACATCGTTGTATATTAGCTATTGCAATGGGACTGCGCAACTACTTGCCCACCGAATAAAAATATCTTTTTATACTTTAAACGCGAATTCCTAAGGTGCCGTAGCGTCAAGACTCCCAAGAAATCGTTGCTGGAGCCAAAAGACGGGAGAGCCCTCGTGAAACCGCCGAGTAACACGGTATCATCATCACATCAGTGGGCAACGCGGACATTCGCCGGTGTCCCCTCGAACGGCCAAAATCGCTTGTATGCATTTTGGCCGCTTTCGAAGGGTCGTGGACGATCGCTTTTTGAATTCATTCGGAGGGAAACTGTCGGAAAGGTTTTGCGTGGCTCGGGATATGGGGATGGTTGAGAGGGAGGCAGGTAGGAGTGGGAAGGGGGAGGGTTTGAGGCGGGGGCGTGTGAGGGGGGGGTGGGAATGCGAGAGAGATAGAGGCTGGTTTGGGAAGGGAAGGAGGGGGTCGAGATGAAGGGGCAGAGGTGGGATGTAAGCCGAAGAGTGCGCTCCACCGCGCTCAAGATGAAGACATTATGGCGAATGCGAGGAGCGAGGGAGGAGTGGGAGGGAGAGAGTATGGGGAAGAGAGAGGGGGTCGCAGCCGACGTCGGAGCGGAGTCCCGTAAAAAGAGACCGGGTTGAAGTGAGTGAGACGTTCGGGAGAGGCGAGAGTCAAAAGAAGGATAGAACAAGGGAGAAAGAGAAATGCAGAGAGAGAGAGAAAGTATGGAAAACTTCGGCGGTAGGACAAAGAGAATCCGACGGAGGGGGGTGGAGAAAAAAATAAGTAAACTTCTTATCCTTTCTTTTTCTCTTGGTTTCTCTTCGGGATGAAAAATACGGGGCACGATGTTCACGACATAGCAGCGTAGACGGGTGATATGTGAACTACAAAAATCTTGAAGATGCTGAAATTGCCGCGGAGGAATAAAAAAAATAAATAAATGAAATCTTGCCGAGTTGCTAGGAGAGGCGACGTGCGGGCGTATTAAAATGTGAAATGATGATTGCAGAAAAAAGAGAAAAGAAGAAGGTGGAACAAGAGGATTCAGGGGTCGGATCCTTTTAGGGTTAACCTCTGAAAGTATCTCCTTTGTTGCGACCTGGAGGACGCTGACTTCGCTTGTACCCTGCGAGTGGTGCCTCCGTAGATGTCCGGTCTGCTCATAATGGACTCGCAACGCCACATTTGCACTCTAGGCGTGTCTGCTTTTGTACAAATTTGCGGTGGTTATAAAGTGAAACAATTTCATTGTTTTCGCAACTTCTGCTTCCGTAGGAGAGTCTTGCTGAATCAAAATGCACGCGTCTTCGGTCGAAACAGCATCCAAGGCCTGCGCCGAGATTACATACTAATATCTCGTCAATAGAAATACTATTGCACATTCATTATCACAAAATTCTTATTACGAGTAAGCTTTGGTTGAAAGAAAGGAATAAATGCAGTTTAGAGGTACCGCGATGGGCGTGGTTCCGTAGAGACTCATTGCTCTTTCCGAATGAATATTTTTATCACCATGCGCCCATCTCACGACGTGAAAAATTACCTTGGAATGGTTATAGAAATTGTAGCAAAATATTAGCATTTAAAATTTAGGTTCTCAACTTTGGAGAGACTAATGTATACCTTAAACATTTTATTGCAATGGAAGTGAATACAGGTATATGAACGCGAATTGAAAAGTTGGGTGTTTAATTTTAATACAACCGTATATTAATTAGGCTCAGTTGACATCGCTCTTATGGGCAGTCCCAGTTCTACGCCATCACTCTTCCAGTCACATATTTCAAGTGGGGAGTGAACATTCCGTGAGGATGACCCGTTAAGTGAGATCGTTTCAAACTTCCGCCAGACGTGACGTCACAACAGATCCATTCTCAGGTCCTTACCATTCGCCCGTATTCCCGTCAGTGGATGATGAATCGTGACGCCACATCTCGCTGACTTTATCAGAGACTTTGCGCTGTTTAGTCTTCACTAAATGAAGCGTTGACTTCCCATGTGTAATCAATTCATTTCTGTGACAAAACAATTCTCCTGATCACAAAAAGTCTCTTTGTTGTGGTTAAATTTCTGTGTCAGAATCGTTTTAGGCCGTTTTGCACATTACAGCAATCACATAAGATGAACCGTGACATTTCTGCACCAATATAGTACTCCGGAAGCCGCCGCAAGGGCGTGGGGTGTTAGGTCACCAGCCATTCGTGCACTATCATATACTATACTTCTACACAAACATCAGATCGATCATGCACTCGAACAAAGTTCATCACTCGATAGAACATTCGATTACAGGATATATTCTCATCATAGGGCATAAATCATTGTGAATTCCAGGCTGCAGAGATCATAAAATTCAGAAATTATTTCTATTAAAGAATATTTAGAGTTCTTTCGTAAATTTTCGGCTTATACCTTAGATTTCGCATTGCCATTTTTTTATTTCGTAGTACACCGCTGAAGGTAGGTTTTGGATGACACAAACTTAACTTGCCAACGTTTCTTAGACTTGCCAAAAAAGACACACACAACCTGACAAGCACAACTAGTTTCAAATATTCTTCTGTTTTCATACATCTATTTCTCTTCATTCCATCCGAAATTTACAACCTTTCCCCACCCCTTTCCTCCTTGGCCTGACGTTCTCCCCTCTCGAAGTCTTACACCTCCCATCGCCAATCAAAACGCTTGGCATCCACTTTTCCTGCTTCAATCAGGTAATTCCCTACAGCCCTCTCTCTTCCCCCAGCATGTTTGGTACCTCTAACTTTATTTTCTTTGACGCCTCTTCTATATTTTTATTCTATACTGCCCTATGTCAAAACCCTCCCCTCCACAACTATCATTTTACTTCAATGGCCAGGTTTCTATGCCGTGCAAAACTATGCTCCATATCAAGGTTATGACATGTCATCTCTGAACATCCTTCTTATGTCCCAACCACTTTCATCATCTGGCTGCAAAGCAATTCTATGATAGGTAAACTGTTCTACTTGCTCCAGTTTAGACCTCCAGTTTTGATTTTTCGCCTAAGCTTATTTATTTTAAAAAAATTCATAACTTTTGTCCTGCTAACATTCATTGTCGTCCCATATCTATCACACTACTTTTAAAAAGCGCTATAAATTCTTCCCACCCCTTGGCTAGTTAGTATAATGAATCATGACCATCCGCTAATCTAACTGATTTTATGGATTCCCCATTAGCTTTCACTCTTTTCTCCAGCCTTTCCCATAGCTGTCCTGCAATTACCTCCGCACAAACCAAATATTTTGAAAAGAACAAGTGATAGGGAGCATCACCCTCACACTCTCCTGCCTAGCACGATAATCCCGACTCTCCATTCGCTACACATACCTGAGCATGCTGTAACATGCAAAGGATGCGGATAAGCCTCCAAACCCATCCTATTTCACTCCTATTTTCCGTAGCACGTACATTGATTCTCTCCAATTTCCTCAACAAAACTACTTTTCGAAATACGTTAAACAAAGTAATACACCCTGATTGCATTCTATGTTTGTCTCTTTTAAGGATTTCATTATTTTTTTGGCGCCACGCGTGCCTCTGACTTTCCCAAACTGATCACCCTCAAGAAGTCATTAACCCTCCTCTCCATTCTCTTCATTTTGATCATAAGTGACACTTCAGCTACGTATCTAATCAAAATATATATTTCTAAAAATTAGCACATGCGGCTGCCTTTCCTTTTCCTGGAAATTGTACTAGACAATGGAGTTGGTACATGCAACTCGAGCTTATATTTAGGATTCAATAGTTTAACCATACTATAATAGAATGTGCGTTGATTACTTAAGCAGTTATTTTTATATCAACATAGATAATTCTAGTCCTGACTATTGTATTCAGGGCGCTGATATTCGAATTTATTTGTCGGAAAGGCCAATCAATTTAAAAACGGATCCTTTTGCTAATCTTGACTGCGTGATAAATAAAATAAACAAGTATTTGTATTTAGCACATCTCGATTGTAAGAAATAGTAACCCTCTCGTTTAAGTGTTACTTGAGAACAAAGTGATTTGAAATGTATTGTGAAAGTCTATAGTGAAAGTAGTGGATAATGCCGGAGAACTAACCAGCTGGCATTGCTGAGTAACTACCGCTAAGGTTTTTTCACATGTTTTCTATAATTTTTATCTGAATTTTTATGCTTACCTGTATTTGTTGAAATACAGGTTTTGGGAAATTCTTTTTTGCTACCGTTCCCTCTCAATGTGTAGTGACCGTAAATTTTGGAAGTCAATATAGATCCTTCGGTCCATTCAATTGATAATACAAGTATATCTCTCCAATTGTGTTACCTCAATTGGTAAATTGAGTAAATTGGTAAATTTTCTATCACTCAGCAATACTATAAGTAGATTTGCAGTTAATGCAGTTTACGAGGAAAATAATTGAATATTCCTCAGGGGTTCAACTTTTACAATTTATCTCTTTGTCACCGATATATTACAAAAATATTTCATTGTAAAATGTTCAATATATTTATTCCTAATTCATATACTAATTAATGTTCAAGCAATTTTAAAAAATAAAATTAAAAGGAACACATTCGTATATTTTTTTACCTTTTAAAGACAAAACTTGCCACACCCCTTCTGCGTCTAGTGTAATATTTGAAGATACTAAGTGCAGTTAGCCATGTTGTTAACTTTCTTACATAGGAAATAGTACTGATCTATGCACCCAAAAACCAAGTTGACATTCAAATGGTATTACATTGGATCATTAATGAGAGAGAGTTAGCTACCGTTCGAGGGCATAAATCTTTTATACCAATGTTCATAATATTTCCACCATTATATTATAATATCACTGCTAAAATTATAAGCTACATGAAGATACTTGGAGGAAAGTAGTCTATTTCATGATAAATTGTCCCCTAAGTATGCAATAGACTTTTTATTTCATTTCGTTTTAATAGACAAATATTGTTTGCATAAAACTGTACTATTTTTTCCTTGAACGTCCACACAAAATAAAGGAAGAGGGTACTTTGAATGGCACCTTTTATATAATCTTAATCCTTTCATTTCCCGTGAATCGTTCATGTTTCAACTGTATTTAAGTAAAGGCTTGAGTTCCACTTTAACTTATCATGTTGAAAAAGTGAAATTAGTAGTGTGGAAAAATTTGAATATCTCCAAGGAGGATTATTGTCATATTCTATTTCAATTCTTTTGCTCGTGGTTTGCAACAGTTTGTAACTGCCGCATGCCAGTGTCATTTCATTAAATGGGGGCCACAAAACGTATTTATCTAAGTTTCAGGAAAATATTTCTTCAAGATGTAGCATATTCATTTTTGAGTATCCCCATTTCTTCCATCACAGGTGAATTTTATAGACCAAGAGCATAATCAAGCTACGCCACCAAATTTAGGAAAACATCGAGTGAAAGCTCTCAATGAATCTCTCTGAATTTTGCGATACTTTTACCTGATGTATGAATAATTCAAATAGAGTAGGGATAAAATTTCAGTGAATCCTGTGTTATCCTATTTAAGTCCAGGACATCTAAGGTTTCTAAAGGAATTGGATGAATCCTCTGTTATTCTATTTATGTCCAGGAAATCTAATATTTCTAACGGAAGAACGTGTTACTGGCTAAATGCGTTTTCCCATCAAGCAGGCTTTGAATAGAATGAAATCAACAGTAAAAGTCCAATTACTTAAATTACCAAATTCCCAGCGTTTTTTCATTGGTGGTCGGTTTGTATTATTAACCGAAAGTTTAAAATATGGGTAGTGGGGATTTCAGTGGATGCCCTTATTTGTGGAAGGGACACCATTGAAACTGCGCATTTTAGTTTATTTTTGAGTGATTATAAAACTATTGCATGAATTTCATTTTTATTAATAATACATAGCGAAATTCAAATCACCAACAGGGTGTGTGGCAGGGGGTGAACACACTAGATCGATTTTTACACAAAATACTCTCTCTCGTAGCGCGATCAGACAACGTTCTTCTGATCCCACAGCGGGTGGGAAAAATGACATCTTAAAACGTCCATATGCTCTACAATTAATCCCTCTAATTTTATTTGCATGATCTCTCCTAGCGTAATACGATGAGGCTAATAACACATTTTCAACATTATTATTAAAGAGACATCCCTCCAATTAATGCAAGAGATTCAATCTGTAATTTAACCTTCGCTCCGTGAGTGATTGGCAACTTAGATCTTCTTGTAATATTTATTCACTGCTCAGTTTATCATTACAGCGCTTCACAAATCTGGCTCCTCTATGTTGCACCCTATCCAATCCGGCAATCAATCCAACCTCATGAGGATGACATATACTTGTAGTATATTCTAAATGAGGCCTAACCAGCGAAAGATAACTCTTTTACCTTTTCACCACGTTCACCCAGTACTCTTCTGATAAATCCTAAATTTATGTTAACTTGTCCACATATTTCCAGCATACTTTTCACCTCGGAGAGGTCGTGAACGAGTATGAATACATAAGAAAAGTAAAACTGATCTAGTAATTTCATGTCATGTGAGCCGATAATTATTCCTTTAATATTGTGGGTGACTTATCTATTTATGATGTCGCATGTCGATCAACATTTGAACAATATACTTCAGATGAAACCACCGACTGTACACCAAAATTCTCCCCTCGATCGTGTACATTGACAAAGTTAAGTGCCGTGGCCCTCTCCACGGGCAACTACGCATTTAATGCTGAGATGGAATATCGAATGGTTTAGCCGTGAAAAAACACGCGGAAAAATGCTGCGCTAACAGGACAAAGAAGCAATACCTGCACTCTCCTCGCAGGAACTCTAACTCATTAAATGAATCACTAGGGTCGCACGTATAAAATAGGGTGCATCCCAAAAATAAGTACATACGGAATTCTCTCTTTTTCGAAAGGGCATTTTCTACAAAGAGTTTATCCCAGGGATCGACAATGAACCGTAAGATTTAAGAGGAAGGGCTTGAATGGTTGCGGAAAAGAGTGCAAGGCGTCAGGAGTGAGACTGCACCACGGTTACACGCCGTCCCACACTGCCTTCCTGGTCCCACATCACCTAATCAAGCTCACGGTGATAGACCCAACCACCCTACATCCTCGATGTGACACCCCTGGTCTTATTTTTGTTCCCAAGAGTAAAAAGGAACTTGAGAAGTAACCATTTTGGAACGCTGGATAACGCTAAAGAGACCGTGACGATGTGTCTGAAAGAGGTTCCCGTCGACGCCTTCCAGGAACCGTACCGCGACTGGCAGAGACGCTAGCATCGACGAGTACGATGGAACTGTTTGAGAAAATATTTAGTAATTTGGCCTGCAATTCATTTTTCCCCGGATGTATTTCAATTTTTCCTGGGACACACCATGCATACTTGTTTAATTAAAAGGATATATAATCTTTCAAATATTACTGAATATAAGTATCCTACTCTTAAACGATAATTTTATGAATAATTTTTAAGAAATGAACCAAAGAGAGCACATTTTTTTTCAAAATATCACTTTTAACAACGATGTCCATTCTGTGTAGGCCTAAGTAATATAACCAGGGTATCATCAAAAACAGTCCCTGCCATTAGCCCTCGTGGTGACCCGCAGTGTCTGACGTAGTTGTGGGAGTGTCGGAAGGGTTTCCCGAAGGGAGAAAAGGGAAGCGGTCAAAAGGAGGCTATCGGAGTGGAGTGGTGGCTGCGTCTGGAGAAGAGGGGGAGAAGGGGGAGCAAATGGGGGAAGGGGTGGCAAGAGGGCCCGGTGGGTGAAAGAGGAGAGTGAGACAGAGAGAAAGGCAAAAGGCGGAGATAAAAATCTCTGCTGCCCGCTCTTTCTCGATTAATCACGCCGCATTTAACGGAGGAGACATTAATAACATGGCGGCCAGGGCCTTTCATGGTCTCTTGGGGAGGGGATAAGATGTGAGGGAGGTAGGGGGTAAGTTGTATGGGGTGGTTTGGGAAGGAGGCGATCACGGAAGGGCAGGCGGGAGGGGCAGGAGGAGTGGAGGTGGAGGCGGGAGGGACAGAGTCGAATTGGGCAGAGAAATTTGGAGATCCCGCAGCCACCGTTTGGTGCACAACGCAGGAAAACCCAAGTGAAACAGCCTCATTGAAAAACCACGGAGGAATCACAAATCCAGTCAGAATGGGAGGTGAGCGTATCAAATGGATAATGAATACGCTGGACAGTGGGTTAAAGTTGGTCATCAGCAAACCTAACTGATTTTACGAATTCCCCGTCCATTTTCATTCCTACTTTCAGTTCTTCCCATGCCTCTTTGATCATTTCCTCTGCATACAGGTTGAACAGCAATGGTGATAATGTACAACCCTGCCTTTCACCTCTTCCTAACACTGCCCATCCGGACTCCCCGTTCCCCACCCGCACCTGTGCAGTCTGAGACATGTACAGGTTGCGGATTAGCCTCCTTTCCCTCCAATCTATTACTACTCATTAGTTTGCCCCAATTCACTCTATCAAACGCTTTTTTGAAATCTATGAAACAGGCAAATACCTCCTGGTTGTACTCTATATTCCTCTCGATTAATAATCTCATTACTGCAATGACATCACGCGTACCTCTCCCCTTCCTAAACCCAAACTGATCATCCCCCAAGCAAACATTTGCCCTACTCTCTATCCTTTTGTTTATGATCCTGAGAACAACTTTAGCTGCGTGGGATATCAAACTTATTGTCCTATAGTCCTCACATGATGTAGCCTTCACCTTTTTCGGAAAAGGAGCTAAAACTGATCTCACGAAGTCTTCCGGCCAGATTCCTTCCTCATAGATACTACGAATCAGCCCATTCAGCCTCTTCCTCCCACATTTTCCTAAATATTTCAATAGTTCCGCAGGAATGTTATCCACCCCTAAGGCCTTATTTGGCTTCATCTCCCTTAATGCCTTTTCTATCTCATTATCTAGTATGCCTGGACCTAAGCTATCTTCCTCTACGTCATGTTCCTTTTCAATATCTAACTTTGTTGGTCCAAGTTCTTAACTATACAGTTCTTCTATATATTCCTTCCATCTCGCCTGGATCTTTCCTGTGTCAACTATTACCTTACCCGCCTTATCTCTAACTGTAAGCATAGATCTCCCTTTCTTACTTCCCGATAAAGATTTCACTTTGCTGTACAGCGCACCAATTTCACCCTTCCTCTGCAAACTTTCCATATCCTCGCACTGCGTCTTTCACCATGCTTATTTTGCTTTATTTCTTGCCCACCTCAATTTGTTGTTTAATTCTTTGTATTTCATTTGGCTAACTCTGTATTTAAATTCTTCCATTTTCTCCGCTCATCCATATTTGCTATCATCTCATCCGTGATCCATGGTTTCCTAGTCCTTTTCGCGTTAACGGTTCCAATAGTGTCTTTTGCGGCTTTCGATAACCCTTTCATGATACTTTCCCATTTTTCTTCGATGTTACTAAGCTCTTTACCATTCTCTATGATTTCCTCTACCGCCTGTTTCTACACCTTCCTTTTTAAACCATTTAATGCTTCTACATTCCATTTTCTAACCCTCCGCCCCTGCCTTTTTTCTGATGTTTTTGAAACGGACGCTACATTTCATAAGAACTAAATTGTGGTCAGAGTACGCATCCGCTCCCGGGAAGCTGAGCGAATTTATCATGCTGTTCATAAACCTGTGACCAACAAGAATATAACCTAGCTGATACCTCTGTGAGTGATGACTAACCCCTGACTCCTGCAGAACTCAACTGCTTTCTCCCCGCGGTCATTCCTCGGGCCTAAACCGTGGTCCCCGACCTCGTCACCATCTCTTCCTTCGCCTACCGTCGCATTCCAATCCCCCATCACTATCAAATGTTTCCCTGCGGGAACACACGCGATTATGCCCTCTAACTGATCGTATATCCTATCGACCTCTTCTTCCTTATGGTTGCTCGGTGGCATGTATACCTGAATCATAACCAAGTTCGTCGGTTCTGCTTTTATCTCTACTAGTAATAATCTATCCGTTACCTGCTCTATGTTGACTACGCTTCTTCCTACATTTTTTTTGAACTATGGCAACCCTCGTTGGCTCTCGCCCCCGCCGCTGTAAAATATTCTATACTTATCACTCCAGTAATCCCCGCTATCTTTCCATCTCACCTCGCATACTATAGACCTAAAATATCTATATTTCCCCTTTCCATCTCTGGCTTAACATTCTCCAATTTCCATGTCCTCATCATTGTCCTAACATTCCACGTTCCTATTCTAACTAACTTGGTCTTCTTCTCCTGCGTCTTCTGGCCTACTGCTGCCGGTTTTCCCTTGCAAGGGTTTCGCAGGATGACGACCGCGGAAGCCTTGCCTCCCCCGCTGCCGGGAACGACACACGGCCGATTGGGCCGAGACCCGTAGTTGCCAGGGCTCAAAATGTTTTGTCCATCATATTTATCTTGGGAATGATAATTGAGGTGGTGTCCCGTTGCCTTCCTCAATAGTGTTTTTAACGTGACACCATCACTTCCTGGCCGCCCCACTGAGGTCAGACGCCATTGCAGCCGCCTCACTGATGAACAGACTCTGCGTGGACTACCTTTCGTCTGGCTCCTAACCTTTGACCTCTCTGGCATGGGTGACCCTATCAGGAACAATTATTATTACTCCCGCCAGCACAGCTCAAGGGGTCATCGGAACGCACAAGCCCTTCCACCACGTCAAGGTTGTAGTCCGGGGAGGGGACATATATATTATGTATATATATATATATATATATATATATATATATATATATATATATATATATATATATATATATATATAAAACAATATATATTCATCTTTGAACTAGAAACGTTTTTCCCCAGAAGTTACCTCCAAACGCCCTTGATCCTCTTTGCGGTGTGTATTGTACATGTAGATTTTAAAAACCGAGGGCGCTGAGTGGTTCACATATACGAGTAATCTCCCGACCGATGGAAGCGGGCGTGCACCTGAACTCGCCGCAATAGGCGCACAAGAAGGGCTATCCATCTATGCACATACGCCACTTCAGAATTTTAAAATTATTTTTTACATGATGATGACGCATTGACATAGATACGAGATTTAAGAAATGAATAGATGCAGGAAATTCGGGTTTTATTTCTTAGAAATACAGTTGTTCGAGTATAATCGTAGAAAATCAAATATTGGATCTAAACTTTGCGAAACATTTTCGTGGTCAAATGAGCAGACCACTACCCAATTAAACGTAAAAGTCGGTCATAAATTGACTTGTAACATTATAAAGCAATTTGTTTATTCTACGCACTAGAAGATCACATAGTTCATTGATTCGCATTCCTACCAGTCGGATCACATTCGCAGTATACCTATGGGTCATCATCAAATGTAAAATAACAAACTTACCATCCAAAGTCGTGTTAAGTTCATTTCATCTGAGATGACCCACGTTGTCTTATATCGCTGACTGAGAAATGAGAAATCACGTGGATAGCAGCATATGACAGAACAATGAAGATCTTCCTTGCCTGAACGGCCATGTTTTCGTCAATTAATTATCAATATTATTATTTGTAGATGCTTTAGAGGTTTTCGCAGAAATTCCGATGCAAAGGAAAGGAAGATACAACTTTATATTTGACCTTTTTTTCATATATATTGGATTTGAATGAGGCATGCTGTTCATACAAAAATCATTCTGGCAGAAGTGACTTCGGAAAAACGGCTAATTCGCTTATACGGTGCATTGTCACAAATTGATAACTATGCACTCTACATATTAGCAAATATAACCTAGCCACTTGAGTTTTCATGAAGATGCCTTAACCGACGATTTTAATTTTAATTCTTTGATTTTTATGGACACACCTTTGAGTTGTCACCAAGTATATTTTTAACTTTGTGGTGACGATATTTCTTTCAATTGAGACCTCTAACGGAGTATTTGATGACTTCAGGCATAGCTCTTAAACGGTGTCGCTCAACAAATCAAATCGTCACGCCAAGCATAGCTGTCAGATGAAAGAGAGAGAGCCAGCCAATCTCACACTGATCGAAGGGTTTTCTTTTTCTCTCGCTAAAGATTCGTCATTACCATATCACGAAAAATGCAAATGACTCCACTGAAACTCAAAGGGTTATCCAGAAAGTAATCCTCGTTTTCGTGTGGCGTGAGAATCAGTCGAGGGAGTTAAAATGGTCGCTGTATTGACGCACACAGTGTGTCAGTACGCCTTGATCTGCGGTGGTCGGAAGGTCGCGCCACTTGTCGTTTGTTTACAATGGGAAGTCAAAATGAACAATACTATTGAATTTCCCGCAAATGTGAAGTTCGTTCCGTTATAAGGTTTTTATCGATAAAAAACTTCAAAGCTGCTGACATTCACCGGGTGTTTTATGATATCTGAAATCTTTAGAAAGTTTTCCACAGGTTTCTAGGAGTCTGTTTCATGGACAAACTGTTACGCTACAAGTTTTGTGCTCGTCAAGACGCGGAACTCCAAGATGCCTTCACCGGTTGGCTGCGACCTCAGGCGGCAGAATTTCATGCTGAAGGAATTTTAAAACTTGTTTTAAAATATGACAAATGTTTAAATCTGTTTTGCAAATTTATATTAAAATAGGGGACGTGTATTTTTGAGATGAAAATAATAATATTTCTGTATCCATTCCGGTGTTTTTTTATACCATAACGGGGGTTACTTTCTGGACAGCCCTCGTATTTCGAGGCACATATCCTTCATAGATTTCCATTTCATATTAGTCAGAGTCATCTGCACACATAAACTGTCCCACACTCTTGCAGGGGAAGTTACGTAGACAAGGATGCATTTCAGACCGTGAAATGGGAGCCTTCTCCCGGGCGCACACGAAGTCATATGGCATCGGCAGGGGGGGACGAGAGGTTTGCAGGGAGTGATCGGAGAGGTGAGAGGAGGAAGAGGATGGGGTCGGTTAGTTCTGAGATGGATAAAGCGGATAGTCAGTCCTTGGCGCGTAGGTCGGCACGGATAAGAGCGGGCACGTCGAAAGGAAGAGGCGTTGGCAGTTTGGAGATGGGGAGGGTGGTGTGATATGTGTTCGGGTCCAGTTGGCGAGCGCGTATACTGTTGAGGTGGGGTTGGAGGCCAGGGGCGGCGTGTTGGGGGAGGCAACAGGCGGCGGAACACAAGGCGGCCCGACGCCCCACCGCACACCGCCGACCGACGGGTCCCCTCTCCGCCCATTCCTTGGACTCACGAAGGAGAATCCCTTTCCAGTAGTCGGACGCGAGCCTAAGTGACAGCGGGAGAGAAGTCTTTTGCTGACCGCTCTCCTCCATTGTCAAATCCTGTGGGCATTGAGGTCATCACGAGGGCTTTGAGAGTGGGTAGGCGCAAGAGGATCGGCAGAAAGGAGGAATAGTTAGGTGGTGGAAAAGAAGGATAAATGTTTGGTGGAATTTCTCCACCGCTTCCCATCGCCACTTAGCCTTTATCCTATAAACCACTCCACCACTTCAATTGTTATTTTGTTTAATAAATCTGTTCCTGTGATTGAGTCTACTACCTCATCTCATTTACTCTTAACATTTATTTACCTTTCCTCGGAATATTCAAATAAATTTGTCTGAAACTGAATGCCTTCGCACAATGTTTCAACATAAATTTTAAACCATCAAATACATATCCAAGCAGAGTAAGTTGGTATTAGAGACGTTAAAAATGTTCATATCATTGCCATGCGTCAACACATCTGACGATAGGTTACTTAACTTATACCAAGATGAAGTAAAGCAATTAAGCAGTGCTATCCAATGACTAATACGCAATATAAGGCCGCAGAACTTTATTCTATTGGTCATTAATCCTCAGAGATGAATGTGCAGGCTCAAATTGATCCATACGGCCGATTTCAAAAAGCCAATTTTATTTCAGCTCAGTAATCAAACCCAGAAATCTCTTACCTCTCCAACTCGTAATCACAATTCCTGTAAATAGTTGGGAAACACTATTTATAAAAGGTTTCTTAAAATTTTAAATTTTAAAAATACGAGAAACAATAATAGCCATTTTCAAGCCATCTAACAGCGAAGGCTTTTAATTTAACCTTTTTGGAAAATCGTTAATTAAGACCTTAAGAGTCTTTCAAATAGAGTCGAATGTTACCACCTCAATGTTATTTCACCTGCTCCGAAAGGGTGTAAATTTCATTACTTTTTCCTTAATTGTTTTGAGTATTTTTCCAACTAAGAATGATTATAGAAGATTTTTCATAGCCAACTTTAAAGGGAGAAATATTTTGAATTTAAAGAATTTGAAGACTCATTCGAATTGATGACTCATTGCAGGATTCGTATAAAGTACCTATTCCTTCCTTGTGGCATAGGCATTTTTTAGATCCTCTTGTATGCACACAGTCAAACTTTCCAGCTATGAATTGTTTCCAGTCAAATTTCACAGGTCCCTTAGTAATTAATATTCAAGACTTCACACCCCTCACCCATACCTGAAGGAACGTGGCGCAAATGACCGGCGGTGAATCGTCTTACCAAATGGTCTCTTACATGAAAGGATGTAAATCGGTCGAAGTAGATCATTTGCGTGTTACTAAGACCACTTTTAGATATTAAGACACATTTTACCGTGAGATTAGGGATGTTTGTCAGAGCTAGGGCATTTACATGCTATCATGTTAGAAAAATTGGTTCCAATAAATTATCAAGTATAAACAAGTACCCAGAAAACCCGCCCAACCCTACCTTCAACTTCTCCTCTTCTCTGTGGGATGGGTATATTTTCAACAGCTATGTATGTATCTCGTATCTGATAATGCCACAAGTCGGTGAAACGTGTTTTACTGTGAAATAAAGTCTGCGGAAAATGACCAACTCATTTTATATGGACATCATACAATTGTACGAAATGAGGCCTGAAAGTGTAAAGTATAAAACAAATACACTTGCAAATTCAATATGACAAATACTATTGAATTATGGTAAGAGGGGGATCGAGATGGTGCGGTGGCTATCGTACTGGCTTCCCACCCAAAGGGCCCGGGTTCAAATCCCGGTGGTGTTGAATATCATTCAGTGGTATCTCGATCCCTACTTGAGGTGCTTTGTGGAGGGCATGTGAGCACGCCGTCCGTCGGATGGGACGCTAAGCTGCGGACCCCTTGGGCCCTTTCGTTAACAGTAGGCTAATGCCGCCGCAGTGTTTCTCTCCACCCTTCATCCTTTTCCTTCCATCCCCTATGGCGCAAATGACCTCAGCTGTCGGTCGTCTCCACTAAATACTATTATTCTAGTAAGAGTATCTCCTTGGGATTATTCATACGTACCTTTTTGTCATTCATCGCATGGGAAGCAACAGCACGTTCGATGATTTCAGATATTTTAATGTGTCGGACGACCAAAATATCCTCAAATTCAAAAAGCGGAAATATACGTTTATCTTTAGAAATATTATTGTAATTACAAGCAGATATCACTTTATCTCAATATTGTCAAATGTCCACTGTTTACGGAAAATTATTAAACATTACATTTCATTAAGTGAAAAGTTTGCTAATTCTAAGTCAGTTTGATTTGTAGAATACACTGTTTTCATCAGAAATGAAATTTCACTTAAATATTTGACTTTCTCTCTTCCTCTACGTTTCCATTTAGCTTTAAGAAATTTCCCAGGCCCCAGAGCTACCGGTTCGAAATACCTTTGCAAGATTTGATCAAGATAGAATTTGCTCACACTTTGCTGGGATGAATGCACTAGCGTCAAATGGGATGCAACATGGTGCACACGTGAATTCTGAAGAATAAAACAAAACCGCGAAATTATGAGAACATCCACCATCACCATTCAAAAGGCCTTCCTTTCGGGACCAAGTGGCTGGAATGTTCACTGCAGGGGAGTTTTGGAATTATACCTCACTCATTCGAACACAGAGAGAGCCCTGGCTGCTCCTTTTCCTTTCCTCTCCTCCCCGCCGAGCCGACCCTCTTCTTTCCCACCTCCTCCCTGTCGCTCCGACCTCGGCCTTCCCCCTTTCATGTTTTTCCTCTTGCTTCACTCTGTTTGCCCTCATCATAATCTCCTCCTCTCACTTCCCCTGACATGCCTCTGTGGTGAAGCCGAGGCAGTCGCGGCAATGTCTTCTAAAGGGCGGAGTGAGAAGAAATGAAAGGGAAATGAGCAGAGCGGGGCCGGGGAGGCTCACCTTTCGGGTGAGGCGAAGCGGACCGGGGCTCGGAGCCGATAAATCACTCCTTCACCCCTCCCCGCAGTGATCGCAGGATTGCTTGGCGCAGTTCATGCGCCAACAAACTCGCGATGCCGATCTTGATGGCACGGCATTAAGAGCGAATTGAGACGCTCGTTCGGGGGCTACTTCATTTTCGACCGCCGGAGTCACATCGACTCCCGAAAAAAGGGAAGGAGTCTTTAAGAATTAAAGGATTTATAACGAACCACAAAATAAGAGGATTTCATAGATTTAACGCCATTAGAGAACTGTGCTCCAAACATATTGTCGTGCGACAGTCACATTAAGTTTGCAAAGAAATTTTTAATAAAAATCCATTATCAATGATAACCAAAAGTCAATTCGACGATTCCATTATGAGTGTAAGCTTTGGGTTAGTAAAAAAGACCTTTCCAAATATATCCTTATATTTTTCGTTACGTCTCAGTCAAAAGAATATTTATGTTTTAATTAAAATAGAAATTCTGCGTTTACTATATTTACGAGTAAATGTAGTAAACACTATTATCACTATTTTCTGCAAGAAAAGCCTCTTTTACTGAAGCGCATTAGTGTTTACATGGTATAACTTGATATATTATTCCATTGATTATTATTCCATTTATAATTATTATTATTTGTATAACTGTACTCAAACAGCAATCAATCGATTTTTACATCGGTGAAACGGTCTTACAGCTGATAACAAATGTATATAATATCTCAAGACCTTTGGAAACAAATTGCCTAACGCATCTACGGATCATATAGGGTTATCAACGTCATTTTAAGTGTTGAAATGGCCATGGTCAGTTCCTTTCCACTCATAGCTACAAATGGGCTACCACGGTCAACCTCACTTTCTCATAGAAAGTGTAAGCACCGCCGTTTGATTCCCATTGAAGTTTAAAATATTCAGTTCCTCATAAAACGCGCATGATTGATAAATTAACGATGCGAGAATTAGGTCCAATAAGTTCTACGGATTAAAAATAAAAATGTTTGATAAAATTCTGCAGTTAAATTATGCTTTCGTTAAACATTTAACTCAGACATATACTTGGCTACTGTAGTATTAAACATGGGATCGAGATGATGCAGTGGCTATCGTACTTGCTTCCCACCCAGAGGGCCCGGGTTCATCCCGGTGGTGCTGAATGACCTCAGCTGTCGGTCGCCTCCCCTAAATAATACTACTATTAGTATTAAACATCGGATCAGTAAAATTTTTAAGGACACCAATCTTGGACCTATTAATATTTCGAACATATGAGAGAACACTCGGTTTGAAAACGCCATGAAAACCCTTGAAAACCTTAGTGAGGCCTCTAGAACTATAAAATAGAGTAAGTGAACTCCTTTGATTATTATATTTATTACTCCATCTTAGGGGCCTTGCGTATTTTCTCCTACTGCGAGTAAATATAGCTCTATAGTTTTAAAGAGAAGGAGGAGGAAGGTTTCCATTTGAAAAAGAGTACATACTGCTGCCGATCATTTCGTCCACCGATCGGTTTAGGCGGCGGACGTGAGATTAAGGGAATATGGGAGAGAGGCAAAGAGGGAGCCCGAAGAAAGGTGCTGGGTTGGACGAGGAGAAAAGGGGCGTTATGGGTGGGAGGGGGATAAAGGGCGGGAGGTGGATGAGGGTCAGTGGAGAGGAAGCAATGAAGTGGTCGGTTAACTTGAGTAGAAGAGGAAGGAGCGTTGGTGCCGGTGAGCTAGAGCCGCCCCCGAGGCGGGAGACCTCAACGCCTGTAACACTCAAGGCAGAGACCTCAACGTCTGCAACACTCAGGTCGGCGGCTCAAGGAAGTCGACGGGCCATGGAGCGGGTGGCGGGCGAAGGACGGGAATCCGCCAGCGGAATAAGAAAGGAGGAGGGGGGTTTGACTCGGGAGGGAAGGCTGAGCCATCGGAATTCTTTGGTGGATGGAATTTACGTAAGGGGATACCTTAAGGGGAAACCGAACTCTCACCCGTTAAAATCGGTGCTTCACCGGCGTGATTGCACCTCAAGAGATTATCCATTAGAGCTTCTGTAAGCAACGGGTTTACGATGCCCACGACAACGCATTGACCATGTTGACAAGAAGGTGCAGTCCAAGGCCATTTAAATAATATATCTAATAATAAACAAACCTGAAAAAGTTATGCATTTCAGAATGCCGTCAATATTATGAGGGCTCGAGTCCATATGCTACAAGTGACAACTCTCTCAAAGTTCACTCCAGTTTGCTTTATTTTATATGGATATTTAATCAATCTGAATATGAATATAATGTAATTAATTCTCTATAGAACCACAAAATTACATTTTACCCTCAGATTACTTTTAAAGTATTGAACTATTGAAATTTAGTCTTGTTACATTGGTTTTCCCAGATATATTGAGTCAAGAAATTCCTTGCAGCACACAATGACTCTTCTACTTGATCAACTTGTACTTAAATTGGGAATCCAAATGCTCTCTCGTACGTGGAATGTCCAGTCAATACAGGCATTTTAGAGGCTGGAAAATTTGTGGCAATATTCTTATAAATGTAGCTATGACAAATTTGGTACAAGCGGAAGAAAATGGTGTACAGAAGGAGACATTTGAAGCGGTAGCTTTATAATTGTTATCCATAAGTTAGCATGATAATGTGAGCGAATACCGAAACGAGACAGTAATGAGAAAATTTCAATAATGAAGAACGTCAAAGTAAAGTTATCAACGCAAGCAAAAATACCCACTGTCATGCAACATGGCATACCAACGAATGAGTGGAAAATGCACACGACCATATGACTGGACAAAACAAAATTTGATTTTAATTGGATAATGAAATTAAATCATCGAAGGTCTGAGAGTAAAACAACAAGTAAATCATTGGTAGAAGTTTACCGATTAAGGGTACGTTTTTGATGGACACTGAAGCAACTACTAATTGGACTACGACAACTGTAAACTACTACTAATGCTCCAAAAAGTAAAAATTGATTATAAAATTGAAATGAAAAATGAAAAGGTTGTTAAAATTTTATAAACAGAAAACATAAGTAGTGAATTACATCATGAATAATACAAAACCACTAAGGAAGAGTAGTGAAGATGGCCAGAGGTAAAACACCTAATAATGTGGAATAACTTTTCTAGCACTCAAGCGAACTTCAGTAATACTTCAAGAAGTTTATTTAGTATATAATTGACAAAGATTAAAAATAACTTTACTAATACACAATCAAGGGTGACACCGGAAAAAGTAAAAACCAGAATACTTTTCCAACACCCCTTTTGTTACCTTCAAATGGATGAAACCTCATCCCTCCTACTATTTAATCACGGGTTACACTAGAAATGTTATCTAGAAATATCACACTAGTAATATTACACTATAAATAGGATTGAAAGGTGTTTTTCGCGATTCAAAATCAATTAATGTGCATTTCATTATCTCTGGACAAAAAGCAAACACCCACAAGAGGTATTGAATTGTTTTCCAATAAGAGTATATCCACAGAAAATAATATAGTGAAAGGAGAACGATGAGGAGATGTGAGCATACTGGAAGATTTTTGGTTGGATTTTGTAGTAAGTTGTGTCTTTCCAAGTGTAGATGATTTTCCCTCATTATCTTTATATCTGTTTGACTTTAACTTCGTATACCCGATGCATTCGGTGCGTATTGAATCCCTGGCTGATTCCCATAACGCAATTTATCCTCCTCGCAAAGATGTCTTCTTAGGCCCTGGGGATATGAAACTTAAGAAATCACGAGCAGTATCTGAAGGAAATGTGGATTGGCTATAAAATGTGTTAAATACATATAAAGGCAATAAAAAATAATTTTTTGCAAACGTGGAACAGTACCTCCGGCGTTACCTGATGGCAATCATGAATTTCCATATTAATGAGAAACAAAAAGCAGGTAACTAATAAAACTTTTGTTTTAAAAAATTGACTGTTTCAATTGTGTCGAGACAAATATTATCGTTTCATAAATATGTATTAGGCCATTTGGAAGCTCTGTATATGTTATTAAATGAATTAATGAATTTAATAGGACATCGTTCTGAAAATATTTGTATTTTCGTGGTCACTGCATGACACCAATGGATGCGTCCTTTGAAAGCTCAGTAGCTCCTCAATCTGACCTACCAAAGGTGGAAAGCGATTACTTTTTTGCTCAGAAAATAATTAATGGGGCCTTAATAAGACACTAAAGGCAACAGTTTATTCGCTCTTTCATTCAATGCAACTGCTAGGAGAGGAAACGTAGAATAGACTGAGGCGCCCACGCCTCAGGTCCCGCCGGACGGCTTATTTCAGCCTCCGTTGCCATCGCTGGTGATCGATGGACTCCGGAATAAAAGGGCGTCCTCCTCTCTCGGTGGTCCCTCGTGCAACAAGGCTCGGCGCAAAATTTCTCCCGCCCCGACATAAATGGGGCAATCGGTCACTTCTCAATAGAAATGGAATGGGCCGTGATTTATTCCTAGCATCGAACGATAATATGCACAAAAGAGAGAGAACCCTTTGACCTGATGTCTTCAAGGGACGTTTTTTTTAGGAGTACGCCCGTTCAGTACACCTGGTGATATCCTCCTGTTGAGCGGAATCCGAGTGTTTGTAGGAGAACACTATTGAACATAATCAAGCCCGAGGGAACAAAAGTCAAGAAATAAATGTCATGGACAATTCGAGGTGGATCAATTTGTGGGAAAATCTTATTAAATAAATGAATAGGGAAAATACGCGGTAATTTTATGTTAAATTTCAAACATCAAAAATAACTGGCATGAATTACAGAGAAAGTTTACACAGTGCTTTATTCAAATTCATTGAAGCTCCATCACATTACACCATGTTTGCTGCCCTTCTTTGAAGCATAAACATAATGACACACAAGTATACCAAAGCAAAACCCCCCTCCCTCAAAAAAAGTTCCCACTTTTTTTTACTATATCGCAGGATTTTTGCAGGTTTTTCACACCCCCCTTTTTGGTGGATGTTTTCCTGCGTGGGTGTTCACAAGGGTCTTCATGTCTGAACTCCTTTCTGTGCTGATTTCTTTTATTATACTTGGCTTTAGCATTCTTTTCTTTTTTATATCGCTTTATATTTCCTCTTAATATTACTATTGTTGTTATGTACTTGACGAAGGGTTAAATGGAAGAGGGGACCTTATGTCCAATTTCGCCCGATTCAAGACGTTTCTCTATCTCTATCTATCTATTTATCTATCTAAGCCGTCGCAAGTGCTGTTGCTGGGGGTGTTAGAGCTGACATGTTAAAACATTAGTTCATTCATTCAATAAATTTAATACACGGGAACCATCCCACACGTGCATGCCTAAATATATCATGTAATAATTAGCGAGTTTAAATTAGTTATACAATTCCAGTCTTTAAGTTAATTTATTCGGTGGATTGTGTTAGACCAATTTATGATTGCGTTAAGTGCGAGAGAAGAATGAGGAATTGAATCCGTCTTTGATGGCCTCAATTTCTTTTGTTTTATTCAGGTCATTGTATCCAGTCTACCACTATAATATAAGGTCATAATAATGCCCTTTGTGTCGCAATAAAACACCTTTCAAGACATATGTACTTCCGGTTGTCTGCGTGAATCAAAGGTCTCGTGAACTAATTTTTCCAACATGCCAATCACTCTTATTTTCTTCTTGAAGCTATTTTTATCTAACTTAGTGAAATTTCTTCGAAACTTTTCCGATAACTTAAATTTTATCCCATGGATCCAAAAACTTACCAGGCATTCAAAATGGGGCCTATATAAAATTGTTGTAACACCTTTCTCTTATTTTTTCCTTGCAATTTTCCAAAACCCGTCTAAAAAATCTAGCTTCTTTGAGGTTGACCCACATAATCTTCTGATCTACGTACCCCATCTAAGAAAGGTTTTATGGCGGTGTGTGGGCGGGGGTGATTGTTTACTAGCCTAATTTTTACCCGATATACTTTCTCCCCCTAGCGTTGTTGGACCACGTTATTCCGATCCCTTACTGTTCATGGAAAAAACCACGTGATCTAATTCGGTAATTAATCCAACTCCATGCGGCATACTAGCAGTATATTCTAAATTTGGCCTAACGAGCGTAAGATAAGTATAATCACGAGCGAATAATAAGTAAAATAGAAACCATATTGGAATCCAGGGATGGCCTAGTTTAAAAAATGATATTAATGGATTTGATTGGCAGATTTAGACCGAGGACTATTTGGCCGAAAAGAAAAAGCACCTTTATGTCATTTAGTCCATGCATTTGCTTCAAATAAGTAATTCTGTGGGAACACTCCTAAAATTCCTTATAGCGGCTTAAACCGTTGTCCTTTTCCGTATTCAATTTATTTCACAGTTTTCTACCCAAAGGTCGGTTCGTGAGTTTATGGTATACTTCACCTTGTACTAAGCCCGACGGCGTGAGAAATTCACACATCAGGTTAAGGGGCCCAAGATCCACACATCAGGTTAAGGGGCCCTGTGCCACACAAAAAACCACGCCGTTTGAATGCAACAATTTCAGAGTGTAAAAATCATTCGCCTTGACTGGGATCCCAGTCAAGGCGAATGATTTTTACACTCTGAAATTGTTGCATTGAAATGCACATTAGCGGATGACTCCGTTAAAAGTTACTGTTGCGGTATCTCCCGCAGTTTCTTTGGAACACACCGTTTGAGTAAAACTGGGGGTGCTCAGGGGCGCGCCCTGGAATCGAACCGGTCATTTATCCAATGCCCTACCCCTGGATTACCGCACCACCATTTGTACAAATATCAACCAAATTTAAAGAACGTCAAAGAAATTTTTCGATTTTCAATAAACGAGACTCATTAGAATTTTTATTAATTTTATAGTATTTCCCAAAAACGAAAGCTTTTGTAAATATACATTTGCCAATTCATTGCACTCTCAGCTGAAGTAGGCAATGGGGCGGAGTAACTTTTAAGGATCCATAAAAATACCCTCCACATTTTTTTAAGACATCCATGAGAAGAGAGCGAAAGTTATTTCTCATTGCACAAATTCTGAGAAAGGTTAGGTCTCAAAATAGCTCACATATCACGATGGTTAATCAAATAAAACTGACAGGACCCCAAGGATCTTCGGCATCCGGCAACGGAACGTATTCTAACAATCCACCACCTCGCGCTAAAGCAAGTTTTGACACATCCGATTCTTACTCTCCTCACATTTATATCGCCGAGAAAAAACATATCGTTGCTCGGGCAACAATGTCAAAAGTAACAGTCGCACCTTCATTTCCATGTCCACCCATTAAAATAAATGAGAGGGAAAGAATCGGGGGAGGAGACGCGCGACTGACATATTAGCTCTCAGGAGTCTATTGACGAAGCGAAATAACTCGAGAGTTGAAGCGAGGAACGCCCGCGAAAACTATTAGTCAAAGCATACGAAAAAGCGCGCACGTAGTGGAATGCACGCCCGAAAACCCACGCTAGCCACTGAGGTCATTGTAATAAGGTGGTGAGCTAGGCAGACGTGAAGGATCGCCTTCGAGACCTCCTTTCAGACCCCCTCCACCCCCCGGCTTGTCGCTCGGGCGGGGCTCCAGGGGAAGTTAGGGACACAAACGAAGAGGCGCACGCGGAGGTCCGAAGTGCTCCGTGGAGGTCCGTCATTCACCCTTACCCCGCGACATGAAAAAACTCTATTATGGTGACGGGAATTATGAAGGTCGACCTAACGAACCCCATTGTGCTCCGACTGTCAATGGGGCAGAAGGCGTGAGTGCGTGCGCCCCTCTCATACCACCCAGGGGCGGGGACACCCTGGTACTCGCCCACTTCGCCTCCCGTGTTCGAATCGGGGTCTTCTCTTTCACGTGGCCAGCGCGATTAAGTAGCATTCCCTTAGCATGCATTAGCCTTCATGTTTAGTTAAAATTCCTTTCCGTTAAGTGATAAATGTGGAAAGCTGTTATCCGTATTAATTGTTACCAGAACTTTGTCAAATTTCAAATTCATTCATGCAAATGGCAATTATTTCGTATCTGTGTAATTGCTGTAAAAGCAATTTCTGTAAAGAACGTCTTCAGCCTGGTATAAAATCCAGGTAGAAGAAGTTCCTTACAAAACATATATGCCTACAGATAAAATGCTTTGCAGTTGTTCTGTTGGCTTTAACGCTGACAGTAAAGTTAATGTGACAACTGGCAGTTGTTCCCTAAGATTGCAATCGCAATATTTTGCTTGAATACTTATCAATTTGTCCATATTCCCATTATCGTAGTTTTTAAGTGACATTTGAAGCAGGCGCATTTTTCCTAAATATTGTTTTGGTACAAGGAGAGAGAATTAAATTAATCTGCGGAGAGAATATACGAGTTATAGGACATTGGCGACGAGATTTATCGCAGAGAACCGTCACATTTGTAGTCAAAGTACCCTTCGAAAATACAAATTCACAAAAAATCCTGTAAACGGGGAATTTTCGATCCCTTTGTGTAAAAATCGCTGACCGTCGATATTAGAGACAAAATTCCTTGGTCTGCCCGCCTCTTTGGTGGCAGGGTAACGTCCTCGCCCACTCGACCTGAGGTCACGCGTCCGCTCTCAGACCTTGCGAGTTTTCTTTCATCTAGGCCTTGAATTTTTACGATTATCTCATTGTTGGTACACTCTTGCTAAAGGCCGAAATTGGTTGTACCTTGCTCAATAATGAATAAATAAAATAGTAAACACCCAGAGGATTAACTATACCCGTGTTGGGCCCCCTTGTGAAAAGACTCCGTCGAAAGAAATCACTCACGTGGTCTTAATTGTATAATGGATAATTTTCTTGCCTGGTGAATGTACGATGGTAGACAAACTTGAAAAATAAATTCTTATAGGTACAGAAACCTGTGTTAATTAATTCCATTGAGATACAATCGGATAGTTAGGAAACCGTGGGCATGCATGGAAGAGAGAGAGCGAAGGAGTGCTTCACTCAAGAGAACTGTTTTCAACGAACGACTCGTTTAAATGCGCAGTGCAGAAAGGGAGGTAGTCAGAAATATAAAATCAAAGGGAAAAATTGTTATAATGTATAATTATGAAGAATGTGTTTCAGGGCATTGTCACAAACGTTACGGAGTTATACGTGGACAATTTCTGATGCAAAATGTAGTCAGTCATGCACGCAATGTTGCAAACCGACTACTCGCCTTCTGGCTCGTTTATGCAAAGTTACCGTTTAATTTAATCATTATTAATGAAAACTAATACAAATTTTATTCTTATTAGTTCTGAAAATCAAGAAACTAAACTACAATTCAACCAATGCCAACAAATGATGCGAACGCATTTCTGTACATTCCAGCCAAAAACGGCCTACAGAAAATTCGAACAGCATATGCGTGCATAATGTACCTTTTCTATTACTACCTCTGAATTTGGAAAGGCACGATTTATTTTTCTTGGAACCATTAGAATATAAATCCAGTAATGCAACGCCGGAATACTGAGCACGGAATTCAAGTAAACTTTTTATCGGATGAAAAGGTTACAGATAAATAAACCATGTGAGAATATGATGCGAATCGAGCTTTAAGATTGCGTATTAAGATGAACACATATTATAATATTCACTGTGAAAAATTAATTGACTTTTCAGACATTTGAAAGCGCACGTGCTGAATGATGAAAAGATGAAAATCACTTACTATTAAGTTAAACTAGTGAAATATTTTTCCCAACTCCTGAGTGTTTATTCTATTTTGCAGGTTGGTATGACATTTCAGAAATGTTCAATGGCTTTTGAAAGAGCCCTTTGAGGAATTACTTTCTACGTCAAAAACCTTAGGCACATAACATAATGTTTCTTAATAATCAGATCAACAAGTAATTTAAATGCGGTAGCCGTGATATTAAATTAAATAGAATATTTTTATTTACTTTCTTCCTTGTTTTGGTGTAGATGTGGGTCATACGCGTAACAACTTCTTCATTTGACCTTTGCCTTTTATCAAAGATTACTTGTACTAACGTACGAGTATTCGTTTTATGTCTTCTTAATACAGAAGAACCTTGTTAGGGATAGCAAGTTTATTCCTTTGCTAGGATGGTCTCCCTTAAAACGGTGGCGGTCCTTTCTGCACCAATTCGACAGAAATTATTTTTCACTATCTAATTTTACAAAAATCATTGAGTAACTACCAGGTTTCATGCACGGTACACGACAATACTATATCCATGTACTCTTTGCGTACTGCATATGCATGGCGTGAATGTACCCTCTGCCACACACATTTCCGGTGGCTCTGAAGTACCATACGCATAGTAAACGTGGAGGAACAACACCACACACGTAACCATTGTTGCATTTATATGTGAATAGTCAAATCTTAAAGAATGCTACTCGGAAAGAACCATCATTTCACTATACAATGGCCATGTATGCACAACGAGATTGTACGTGATTAAAGATTACGTGTAAAGGAATGCTCAAATATATGTCTGTTTATATACAAGCACATATTTATGTGCAAGTCTGATGCTCTTAACTTCGCCCACCTTTGCGGCGGGATTGTAAGGGGTTGTGGAATAAGTTTTACTGGTCTCATGTTGGTTTTCTTCTTCCATCAACAATTATTTCATTGTTATACATTAATGTTTATAAAATGACCACATTCAGGCCAAGAAAAGTAAGGGAGTTATTCTTTTTATCTTTTACCCTTCGTTTCAATAGAATCTACATTGATTCGCTTTTTAAATATACTTTTTGATATAAAGAATATGAAGATGAAAGATAAACGTGAAACTCCCGAGGTCAGCGCAACAAGGAGTATGAACATTAAACTGCGGTCAAAAAGCAACGCGGGTGTAAAAATGCCTTTAGCTAATAAAGTTGCATTAAAAAACAATGAAAATAACTAATACTTGTAATATAGAGAGAAGAATGACCCACGCTGTGGTGCACTCCAAAAGATGACAAATTTATGTACAGATTTCAGCCTTCGAAAGGATGGTAACTCGAAAAAAGACAACTATCGTAAAAGAGAATATGACGTTGGCCGAAAAATGAGCAATGGAAACGATATAAAGACGTTGTTAAGAAATAATACTGACGATTCGAAATGAGCAGGGAGAGAGGGAATGAAGATTCCCCGGAAGTATAGCAAAAGATGAAGATCAAAGACGACGCTGAAAAAAAGAAAGAAGAAAATAAATGGGTATGCAGGAATCGCAGGGATCTCCTTAAGGCGCTAGTGGTGGGAAACCCGGGACGGAAGGACAAGAAATGGGTGGGTAACTCAAGAAGAAAATGATATCTTAAAATATGAGAATTAATAGCAAGTAATTATAAAAGGTTTTGGGGAAGAAAACACAATAAAAAGCTATACTTTTCAGATCTGCTAAATATTAAGAGAAAAACATGTACTAGAAATCAAGTACGCAAAAATTTAATTTCTTCCTTCAATAAAATATTTTTCCTCTGAACAAAATATGACAAGATAAACAAGGCGAAATAAATTTTAAAACTGAACGCTATGCTGACGTGACTAGTATTCTCATTCAGATCGCATATCACTGGTCTTTACGCCTTCACTTTTATAACACAGGACGAGGTGATTTACTCATCAGATATTTAGCATATTGCATAAACCCATAGCGGTAAGATGAGGATAAGAAGTGGCGGTATATACTTTTCCAAATGAACGTCAACATTTTTCTACTACATTATCGTGGAGAACAAGTCCACTCCAGTGCAAGGCTGTTAACACGGAAACTGTTATCGAAATTGCTCTTCTTTATGTGCAGTAAATTACGTGCAGGCACCTAAGATGAAAGGTAATGACGCTTCATCTATATAGCGCCAGAGCTCGTGAAACATTTGATCCCTTGGGTTCTGAAGTGAACCGTAAAGGAAGTAAAGATCGCTCCGCTTTCTACAGAAAGAGGGATAAAAGGCGAAGCGAGGACGAAAAGGAAACTAAAAGAAGGCGATGATTCCCTTTCATCTCGAAGAAGGAGGCGATAGTTTATGGGCCCTTGGGACAATAAGTAAGTGCATTGCCACCACATGAAGGGACGCTCGAGCCCAGAGAGGGCCCCAGGGGGGGTAAACCCCCTCCGACTCAGCTCCCTGCTACGCCCTTCGCCATATCACCACAGCAGAACCCACCCGCAAGTATCCGCCCGTCTCGAGAATCCACCGGGGTTGAAAAAATGGAAGTGGGAGTTGACGGGTGAAGCGGGCAGCACATAGCCGCGGGCTGCGACGATTCGCTCAACTATATGGACGGCCGAGAGGACGGCGGGATGGCGCGTCGGCGGAGTGATAGCAGCGCTACCAAGCTTACAGGCGCGGTTTGAAGAACTATCTGCTCCTGCCCCAAGTTTTACTGCTTAGTTTGAATTGATCCATTAGGGGTAATCTCCGATATGGCCGCAAAACCCCGCCAAAAAGATCGGGAAATGCTCGCAGAGCGTAATAAAATGGTTTCTGCGGATACGATGACCGGTTAGTGCAATGCCGTAACTCATCGGAATGGACGGGCGGTGCAGTTCTTTGTCCATTTTTTTATACGCCCCTCATCCAAGCCGGAGAATAAAGGAAGGAGTCGGACGCAGTTTCGAGGAGAAATACTTCCGTCGATGGTTTGCGCAAGTCAGAGGGTAAAACTACGCAAAAAATTCTGGAAATTCTGGTTCTTTTTCAAGATTGATACCATTAAATATTACATATTTTGAAACGCTTCACTCATTGCTTAATAAAGGAATTTGATTTGGGCAATGGTAAGTTCAACTTTCTTCTAAGTCACTTTGAATCATGATAGGTTTCATGCCATGTTTTTACGTGAAGTTATCTTTCGTCCAAACAATAATATTTGGCATTAAGTCAGCAATTCATTGATGATGATCCAAATTTTCATCCATTTACTTCTAATAATCACTATTCTAAACGTGAATTGAGAAGACCTGCAAATCATCCTTGAATGCTAAGGATCAAGTTCTGTATGAATATAAACAAGTATTCTATCTATTTTTAAGGTTAGGTTTGGGCGGTCCCTGGGTTATTCTCAATTCGTTATTGAGTATTACGATGACTTCCTATTTCTTTCTTCATTCTATCTCAACTCCTGTCCTTCCCCTACCCCGTCCGCCCAGTAGCAACTCCTTCTTTACACCAACTCCGTTAGAAGCTTCTGTCTCTATTCTCCCCCTCATCCACATCTCAAAAGCCTCCTTGAAATATGAAGCTCTACGCTTCATATTACAAAGACTTGACTAATCTTTTGTTCACACCCGCACTCTGTGTAACAGTTATAAGTTCTGTGCCTCTTTTACCACCATATTTTTCCACTAATGTCCACATCTTTTTAAAATAAATACTGCCGAAGCACATTTAACTCAACCACCTCGTCTAGTTCATCCCATTTGACTATAATATTTAACTTAACTTTTCTAAATCTCGGTAATCTTATTACTTCTGTTTTTGTGATTGATCCTCATATCCTCGTATCTTTCAGACTGCTTACATCATAAGCACTCAGGGATAACTGCAATCCCTTGGCCGTCTGACTCACTATTGCTCAATCACCTGCAAACCTAAACGACATAATCAACACACGGTTTAATTATATTCACGGATCCAGCCCTAACCATGCTGCGTCTAAGATTTCCCCTGTATATAAATATGTTGAAAAGTAGCCTCGATAAAGGGCAACCGTGTCTCACTCCCCTACTAATTACTGCCATCCCGAATCTCCTGTTACCCATTAAAGCTCTCTTTTTCTTTCTCCCGATCCTATCGGCATACATAACTGGGTTACCACTAATTTGGTCGGCTCTTCTTTTATCTCCACCAATAGAATTCTATAACCTCCTGCTTTATATTCACAAAATTTTCCCCAGTCTCAATACTAGGGCCACTTCACGTTGACTCTCGTCTCCCCCACCATAGTGTACTCTTTTTACAAGTTTCACTCCTGTAATCCGCGCGGTCCTCCATCTCAACTCACACAAACATTGCATAACCACGCATACCCCTTTTCTCCATTTATCTCTTTACGCTTTCCAACTTCTCCGTCCTCATCATCGTCCTATCATTCAATACCCGTAACCGAACCAAATGCGGTCCTCTTTTGGTACTTATCATTATCCTGATTTCAGCTCGTTTGCGCATGGATCTTGTGTGATGACGACCACGAAGACCTTGCCTTCCGCACTGTCGAACACGAATCCCGGATCCTGTAGTTTCCTGGATTGATTATCCCTTATCATGCCCACATTTACTATGGGAATGATAGTTGTGGTAATTTCTCGATGCCTTCACCGAAGCATCACTAAAATGTCAACCTCACTGGGGTCAGACGCCTTTACAGCCCCCTCTATTCCACAGTCGTATGGCTCTCATCTTTCCACCTATTTGGAGTGGATGACCCTACCAGGATCACTCATCAATCCTCCGGCCACTACTCGTGCAGGGGTCAATGGAGTGTGTAAGCCATTCAACCACGTCAAGGTTCAAATCCATTGGAGCATGAAAATATATAGCAAGAAAACAAAAATTCAAATTTTTAGATGTTTGGGAGAGTTTGGGAAAGCGTTAGCATTCACCAAGCTCAGAAGTGCCATAGGATGGAACGGAAGAAACTCGATGGCTATTAAGTGCAGAATGGCTCAACGTAAGAAGGCGTTTGCCATCAAAAGGCAACCCATATTCTCAAGTATATAGCACTTTCTGGATCAAACTAAGCGTGGACAAGAGGAGAATGAAAGCCTTCGAATATTGATAGTGGGGGCGAATGCTGAAGACAAAATGGACAGATAAAGTATGAAATAAAGAAGCACACAGAATTTTAATTAGGGAAATGACCGTGTGGGGCTAATCAAAGAAAATAATTACCAGGATGAACACCTCGGGATAAAACAAATGCCTGAAGAGTATATTTAAATGTTAGAAAGACGTAGTAGGCACACGATGAGGGCTAAGGGGTAATATACCTGCAAGATAAAGGGCAATGAAGGGTAGAAGGGAAAAGAGTCAGGGATAGTGAAGAACGGAGGACTACAATCAACCAGGATCAAAGGACTAAGGGCAAGGAAGACGACGATTTCAAACGTAATATCTGAATTGTCTTAACTACCTCACTCCACCGTGAAGTAATGCACAATGCTTCTTATTATTTGAATCAATTAACTCTCCAAAATTAGAGCAGCAAATAATGACGCTTGCCGCAGTTCATTTGTGTAGTCAGATAAGATTATTGGTTACGTTATCAGCCACTCTCTAACTGTCAAAAGCAACAAGCTTGTTCTAATTCCATATCTACAAATCACCTCAACCTAAGGTGTATTTCAAAACAACGCATATTTTCTTTACTTGCAAAAGGATTCCGATATCTTTTGTTTATCTAAGATAAAGTGTGTTTAAAAAACTGATTGCTATGATTTCCATACAACATTACCGCTCAATATTGTAAAACATCATTGAGACATGATGCTCGCATTCAAGGGCCTCCTTGCACAACATAGCCCCGATTTTTGCCACGACCTTCCTCGTACTACAAATGATGACAATACGATGAGATGTGCGAAATTTTGATATGTAAACAATATGACTCCCTTTGTTTTATTATCTTGAGATATTTTATACATGTGAGATATAATCTGTTCCAAACTGATACAATATTTGGGGTTTTATAATTTTTGTGATTGTACATGGATACGTAATATGAAAATTTATCTTTAGCACTCTTTATAATAATTATAACTTTATTCCAAGGCTGCGATGGTCAATTGAACGAATATGATGGTAAAGCCCTGGCAGGATAATTCAATAGAGTATTTGAGTGTGCCTTATGAAAAACAAAGGATTTAACATTAAACACTTATTTTACATTTGAGAGCACAGGATAAGAGATTTCTTTGCGTGAGGGACACATTTTGGACCCTCGACACCAATCCATGGTGGCACGCATGAAAGACGACTAGGTCAGCTTAGTATCTCTAGGTGCTCCTGCTTTTTTGTCAGGACCAGCGCAAGTTGAAATTTAGGTCCATCCCATTATAAGAGTGTGTTTTGCCTTAGGTTTCAGGTGGTCCCACCGCAATGACAACTACGTTTTCACTTTCACCCGGATGGCAAAGCAAATCATGACGATAACAATCATATGCTTTCATGAAATTCATTTATCGCCACATCTGGAAAGAGTTACGAGGGTCATCCGGAAAGTAGTACCCGTTCGTGCCGCATGAAGTGCTGACGACGCGAGTAGCCGCTGGACGAGGTCAGATAGCTTCAGTGGCTTGTCTGCCATCTCTGAGCCAAGTTGCGTGACGCTAGCATTGCCTGTGTTGTTTCTGTGATTGTTTACAATGTTTAAAAAAATTGAGAACGCCGCCAGTTGTGAAGTGAGGGCAGTGATTAAATTCCTCAATGCAAGAAACGTTCGCCCATGTGATATTCATCGCCAATTAAAGGAGGTGTATGGAGACAATGTAATGGACGAGTCGTCTGTTCGGCGGTGGTGTCGCAACTTCAACATGGGGAGGGGGAACACACACGACGATGGGCGTTCGGGGAGACCGTCTGTCATTACAGACCAACTGGTGAGCTCAGTTGACGAATTCGTGAGGAACGATCGGCGCGTCACAATTGATGACATCTGTGAGCATTTTCCCAATGTTTCTCGAACAATTGTTCATGAAATTGTTAAACACCATCTGCATTATGCAAAAATTTGTGCAAGATGGGTCCCTCGCGTATCTCAATGAGCTGGCGGCGAAGGACTATGCAGCAGGAATACAGAAACTTGTCACACGTTATGACAAATGCCTTAATTTGCTTGGAGATTATGTTGAGAAGTAGTTTAAAGTATCCTCTTTCAAATAAAATTTTTTATGTTTGTTAATATTTACTTTTGTGTCTTTATTTCACGAACGGGTACTCCTTTCCGGATGACCCTCGTATATATACTACCTTGATCAAAAAGTTCCCGGAATAACCACCGTGTGGCGCTCCCATCGTTCCGATTTGAGTTCTGTTTTTTTGTTAAATTGGTACATCTGTTGTTGATATTCCCTTTAAATCTTAGTGTCATAACTTGACATTTGCAAAAGTTACGTAGCCAAGAGTACATCTATCTCTGTGTGTGTTGGCGATTTTTTACAATTTCAGAAATGGATTTAAATTTGCAACAACGAACTTGTATTAAATTTTGCGTAAAAAACGGATTTAGTGGCGCACGGACGTTGGAAATGTTGAAAAGTGTTTCGGCAACGATTCTCTAAAAAAACGGTCGTTTACCAGTGGCACGAGCGGTTCAGAAGTGGTCGTGAGTCAATCGAAGATGATGAACGCAGTGGCAGACCATCGACATCGAAAGTCGGTGAAAAAATTGATAAAGTAAAAGAAATGTTGGTCAATAACCGCAAATTAACCATCAGAGAAATAGCGGAGGACTTGAACATTGCCTATGGATCCGCCCAAGACATTGTGGTTAATGATTTGGGTTTCCGTCGTGTAGCAGCAAAGTTGGTGCCAAAAGACCTCAATTTCATGCAAAAAAGAGACCGTGTTGACGTCGCAAAAGACATGATTTGCGAGGCTGAATCCGATCCCACATTCATCAAAAGGATCATTACTGGAGACGAGACGTGGGTTTATGAGTACGACACGCAATCCAGACATCAGGCAAGTGAATGGCGTTCACCAAATGAGCCGAGACCAAAAAACCACGTCGTTTTCAGTCAAAAAAGAAGGCAATGCTGACGGTTTTCATGGATTACAACGGTGTAGTGCATCATGAATTTTTGCCAGAAGGCCAGACAGTAAACAAAGAGTATTATTTGGGCGTTATGAGACGTTTGCGTGAAGCAATTCGCCGAAAGAGACCAGAAATGTGGGCAGAAAACTCGTGGATTTTGCACCATGATAACGCACCGTCGCACAGTGCTATCATTATTCGTAATTTTTTGACGAAAAATGCAACAAATACCATCCAACAGCCACCGAATTCACCTGATTTGGCTCCCTGTGACTTCTTTCTGTTCAATCGAGTTAAAAAACCATTACGGGGAACGCGTTTTAGCAGCCGAGAGGAAGTAATGGAAAAATCGCAGGAAGCACTGATGTGAGCTCAGTTGACGAATTCGTGAGGAACGATCGGCGCGTCACAACTGATGACATCTGTGAGCATTTTCCCAATGTTTCTCGAACAATTGTTCATGAAATTGTTACACACCATCTGCATTATGCAAAAATTTGTGCAAGATGGGTCCCTCGCGTATCTCAATGAGCTGGCGGCGAAGGACTATGCAGCAGGAATACAGAAACTTGTCACACGTTATGACAAATGCCTTAATTTGCTTGGAGATTATGTTGAGAAGTAGTTTAAAGTATCCTCTTTCAAATAAAATTTTTTATGTTTGTTAATATTTACTTTTGTGTCTTTATTTCACGAACGGGTACTACTTTCCGGATGACCCTCGTACATTCCCCGATAGAGCATTAACCTAAGGCAGGAGGGGCAGAGCCCATGAAGATAATAGGGCATCAAAATATGTTAACTTCACCGCTGACAGATATTACACTTTCTCTGTACCTAATTCCTAGGGTAAATCCTCATTTGAAATGACTGCATTTATGCAATAATGAGCAGTAGCCAGAATGCGAGTCAGCCATTTTTCACGCATTACAAGCAATGAAAACTTTCAAATTGTACTCGCGAAACAGTAAAAAAGTTTCAGTTACACTGTTCCGGTGATACAGAACCTCGTCTCGTTGATAATCTGAAGATACAAGCAACGATCGTCTACTGATGGATGAAAATATATATGTTGAATAACCGGACAGGGTAGCCTTGCAAATAGAACATAAGATACCGACTGGAGGTCTTGGGTTCGATTACTGGGTGACTTTGGTCACCGTCAACTTCAACCAGTTTGTAAAGTTTTTTGAAGTTCAGTTCAGTTAATTCAGGGAAACCGTATCCGTCAAATGGTATGCGGGGGGGGGGGGGGGGAGGGTAGGAACAGGACCACTACCCAAATGTTGGCCTATCATATTCCGGAGGGATTTCTAGGAGCTCTATCATCATATCTCATACCAGCTTTCATGTAGAATACCGAGGTTTTAGCCAGTAAAAAAATATTTTTTTTTAGCCCTAAAGAAATTCCACCAAGTTACGCTAGGAACCACATCATAAATCCGCGATGATGTCTTACAAGTTTATTTCCAGCACACGCGTCCTTCCCTCACAAACGCCGCCGATAAGGACGCTCGCTGGCCTTCCACCCTTCGGCGAGACGGAAGCTGCAGCCGGGGAGAAATTAATCGCCTCCCCTTTTCCCGCTCCGAGTTGAAAGGGGAGCCGCCGGCGCCAGTGAGAGGCGGCCAGCGCGGGTGCGACAACGGTGGGCGAACATGAACGTAATCGGGGGACAACCGACCCCCCCGCCCTCCACCCTCACCAAAGCCCCTCCGGGAACGAAAATGTTGGCAAAATTCCCCCCGTTAAGAGCCAACTGCTGTGACTGCCGAAAGGCTGACACCAGCAAAAAAAAAGAGGAAAGCGAAACATTCAGTGGGAGAATGAACGCGGAATACTTCAGGCTCGAGTTGATAACTTCATTTTGAAGAGAGAGGGATTATTGGGAACGGCTAGTATCATTGATCCCATTGTGGAATGCCAGGGGTGGCGAATACAATTTCACATTTGATGTGCAAATATCGAAGGGTTGGATCAACGCCCGATATCTAACAAGGTGCTAAACGAAAGACAAGGTTTGTATTAATGGTATCGGTGACAATTTTTCCTGACGTGTGCGTGAAGTGCTGGATTCAAACCGTCAGTTAAGTGGGCGCATGATCGCATTGGCATTGATAAGATGACAGTGAACACCATTATCACCGAAAATTTGGCGACGCGGAAGATCTGCACTAGCTAAACTCGTCCCGAAAATATTTGGACGGACGACCAATAGCAGAGTCGGATGTATGCTTGCAAAGACCTTCTGAATCGGCATCGTGACGATTCCCCAACCCCCTTACAGTCCCGACTTGGCACCAGTGGGCTATTTCTCATTCCCAAAAATGAAATCCTCCCTCAAAGGACACCACCATGGGAACCTAGTTAATGTCAAAGCTTGCATGCGTACCCTTAAGAATCTCTCGGAATCCCCCTGCCAGGGAGCCTTCGGGTAGTGGAAAAGCCACAGGCAAAAATGTGTTGACCTTCAAGGGATGTACTTTGAGGCATTATTAACCATATTTGAAAAAATCTATTATTCCGAAAATGTTCCCAATACTATTTATGAAACCCTGGTATATCCATGTGAAGAAATATGTGTTCACCATTTGGCGGGTTTTCATGCTTGAAGATGAATTATTCTCGTATATTCTTCTAAACCATCAGTATTAAAGACATATTAAATAACTGACCGTAGCCATTTTGCGACAGTATCCCTCGTGTGTTTCATTTTTGATGATTTGATCATAAAATATCTGCTTTGTACTTTTTACTCGTATTGTGGGTGAAAATTATCAGCACGGATAAATATCAAATTTTCAATGTTCTCTCTCTTCTTCTTATGTTTGTAGATATTCGCTAATAACTCAATCTCCTATTCTTAATCTAATTTTATTCTAATTAGGCAAAGCCACATTGGAATTGCTTGCAATCTTATTTTCGCGACCTCGGGTCAACGCTGCTTCTCCAGTCATGGCGCACATCCATTTAGGGGGATGTACCTGGCGTTTTCCAATATCCTGAATTATTTCTTGTTTATCCTGAGTAGAATTTTCATCTTTTGAAATCCTTTCTCAATACGAGAAATGACATTCTGCACATGAGGTGAATGAGAGAATATACTCATAATGATATCCATGTGCATACAGGCAGTTTATTTGGTAGTTTTTACATACAGACTATCTATTGGCTGCTGGGGAGTCATTTATGTAATTTTAGTAATAGAGTAATTGAGAGGTACCATCACACAGCATGCCAAATTTTTGCGACTTTTCGTCGCTTCAGGTATTTCTTAATATCTACCTCCTGAAAATATTTACAGGCCTTTTATCGATTGCATGAAAACCTCAGTTTGAGTATGGTGAAAATGAATTTACTGTAGTAGTATTTAAATGCAGAAATTTTATCAGAGGACTGTATTCAGTGTTATGGAATGGTAGAGCAGAAGTAAAGTCAAACATGAGAATAAACCGATCGCTTGTAAACAACATTTTTTATCGGGCTGAGACGTGGAATGTACGCTCTTATGTTGGTGGTTGGAAATTAAAGATTACACCGCTTCCGTTGACCACAGGACTCCAGGTTATCGTCCGAATCCTCGGATGCGATTGCCGTGATTTTTCAATTAACACGTCAGAGATCATTTGAGTTCATTATAATAGAAAACATTGTTTTTGGCAGTGGCCGAGCAGCACAGCGGTACCCGCACCTTATGCAGACTTTGAGCACAGCACTTGTGACTGGTACCAAACATTTATGTAAGATGAGGGCAATGGACAACCATATTAACCATGAGGGCAGCACGCTATAGGCTTTGCTCATCCTGAAAGGTGCTGGACCAGCAAGGGGAAATCCCGTTGCTTTCAGTGGTACACAGTGAATCGGGTCCGTAAGGTGGAAGGGGGGGAACCTCGCCAATCCTCCGCTCTCCCGGCGCCCCGTGAGGAAACGCTTCTGGGGTGCAGGCGTCAAGCAGCACGGAGGCCTCGCACTTTCACGGCGCTACGAGGACACCATCTCGGGCGCGTGTCATCGCCCGCATCCCGCCCTCAACCCTCAGCCGCCCCGCGCAAACCTCAACGACGGCCGGAGTCTCCCGCTCGACGACGGACAACTGAGGCGAAATCTCACGGGTTCTCCCCGAAGGGGAAAAGGCGCAGATAAAGATTCGGTATTTACGACACTCGCGGCCGTAACCGTGGCAACGGATTCCTGAGACGAGTGAGGGAGGTGGGGGAAGGAAGGAGGAGTGATGGGTTTGAGGTGGGGGGGGTGGACGGATATGGGGGAGGGGGTAGACCGAGAATGAGAGTAAGGAGACCAACGGATCGAAGGCGTTTAAGCGGGGAGGGGAGGCACCATTCTAACGAGGGAGGTAATTTAGAAGGCGCAGGTGAAAAGCGTTTAGTTTATTACTTAACTGCCATCTGCTGGTGGAGGAGGATGGCCTCTGGAATGGATTGGATCTCCAACGGGGGAAGGTTGCTCCGACGTCGGTAGCCGAGCGAGGGCGCCGCCTTGGCTCATAATTGCCATCGCCTTGCCTCCTGAGTGAGACGTGGAATCGCTCCTTAAGAGCACGGAGATGGACGTAAAGAAGCGGTTAAAACGTTCCCGTTTCACATCGCTCGTATGCGGGGGTGGGGTTCGGTTTTCGCCGGCCTTCGTTTTTCGCGCCGCATTTCACGAGACTGTATTCACGGAGCCCTGACGGAAACATGCGGAAGATACGAGTTCATTTTATTTTGCAGGATATCATATTTATTATTGGATGGCCAGCCGAAAATTTCTTAATTACCCTTGGAAAAACTTTCCTCCTAAAATGCCAACGAAATCGAACTTGGGATTCCTTTAGGAATCTAGGATAAGCCAAGTAGAAGAGTTCTGATACCTCGAGAGTGTAATTAGAAGAGACATCAGGCGCACCTTTGCAGTGAAAAGACGAATAGCCTTGGCGAAGAACGGATATGAAAGTAAAAAGAATATTTTAGCAAGCAATCAGATGAAATTGGAAATTAGAATATCCCTTGCAAAAACGTTTATTTGGAGTACATGATTATATGGATGTGAAATTTGGACATTTAGAAAGAGAGAAGAGGCTCGGTTAGAAGCAATTGGAGTGTGTATTTGGAGAAGGATAACAAGAACAATATGGACGGACAGGAAAAACAACGTAGAAGTATTGACAGAAATAAAAGAGGAAATGAATTAAACTAAAGAGATTGAGAAAAGGAAAATTAAATTTGTTGGACATGCTCTCAGATGTAACAACTTCCTGGAAAATATAATAGAAGGAAAAATAATAGAAGAAAAAGAAAGAAGGAGGCCCAAATATAAATGTATAGGTGACATAAAAAGTACGATAAGAGTAACAACTTACAATGAACTGAAAAGAGCGGCAGTGGAGAGAGAGACCAATGGCTGCAATGACAAGGCTCCGCCTTCAGAAGATGGTGATGATGATTGCTTTAAAATAAATATAGGGAATGCACCCAATTTGATCATTAAATTCTGGGGACTGCAATGCTCTAAAATGCGGCTATAAAAGGTGAGGTGATGATTTTTCAGAGATTCCCATCGGAAATCATTTGCTGAAATAGCTGCGTATTCCACCGGCGAAGGAGGGATCGCGACTACTACCAGCTCAAGGGGTGTTCCCTGGAGATGTTTGCGATGCCTGGACATTTCCGAGCGTGCACTCCTTGGGCAAATCCCTATTACGGCAATCAAATTATTACATGGACCTTAGAACGATGCGGACGGTTTGCTCAATAAAAATATATACTTCTAAATCTGTGAATTGGAATGTGAATAAAATTGCTTAAGTATTTCAATAATCATTACGTTATGAAAAAATTGAATTACCTCCGAGATTAATGTATGAGGAGAACAGAAACCGGTTCCAAGCTCAAATATATGAAATCCATGACGTCCTGTGAAGCGATCAATTACACTACCACCTCTATAACGTTATTGATATGTGAATTTTACGAGTAGGACACAATTGCTATGATACGACAGTACAAGCTTGTATGCTACTATATATACCATTATATAGCTCAAAACTTCAAATAATGGGGTACAATCCGTACAGAATTGGTCAGACAAGGGAGGTTTATGACACATTAAGCATCGGGCGACCTACGTGTATTTCATAATAAGGTCGAACTGATGGAATACTACACTGCCTTTATTTTGAAAAAAAATTAAATAAAATGAGAAGGGGCACGTTACGAATTTATTTGTTAAATATCCAAAAAAATCTTAAATGAAAAAGTTCGGAATCTGACCGTTCTTCATGACACGATCGCTCGACCTCGGCCTGGCATTGGAATAAGAATGCCCCTGAGAATGGAGCATTCTATTCACTTAACAATTCAAAAAAATATATATTAAAAAAGATTTTAAAGCCAGTTATATCAATGGTGTCAGTTCTCCTAACATCTGCACGCCTATTCCTGACTCATTCAAATTTAAATATACCATTACGCTCTAGGCACATTATTGACGATTTAATTGGCCAAGGGATTCGATTACAAGAATGGTTCTTGCCAAAAACAGTCAAGTGAAGATGAAGAAGTGAGCGATTTCTTTTCCCTCCAAGAATTTGCAAGAATTTATCTTCTAAATCGGCACAGCTACTGTTGGGGATTTTAAGTGGTTCCAAGGCTTACTGTTAGCCCAAGAAGACTCGCCCATATCATTTGCGTTCAGTTTAATCCCCAAAATCAAACCTGTATAACAAACGATTGCATCAGGGACTTCCCCGTTTGGCACATGAACACTTGGAGCTCCCGCAAAACCACATGGTAAACCTCAGTTTCGATGTGTTCGAATGCGAATCAAGGCTCGTTTCTTTAGTTCAACATTTGCATTAAGTATTTTTTAAAAATTTTTATTCAATTTATTAAATTCGAGGCAGGTTACTTATCTGAGGATGTTAAGTACATATTACAGGCTCCCAATTACTATGGTGCATTAGAGCATCAACGTAAAATCAGGAAGATTTAATGTAGAACGGATATATTTAAAATATCGTTCTTTACGAGAACCGTTAAAGGTCGTAATAGATATGACAGCAATCGCGTAGGAGATAATTAGAATTATTAGTGTATACATTTGTCGGCATTTTGCATGTTTCTTCCTGCATTTGATTCTTTTCATTTAATAGACCCATCTTTTTAACAGTGTTACAGTAATATTTGAATACACACATCCTTTTATTGAATAGTGTTGCGTGTAATTACTTTCTTTCGTGTGATTGAGGTTTTTCGAGCGCATGAACGAACTAAGTTTGTGGAGTGATTTGCGGGGTATTCTGCAAATGTAGATTCAGCTCAAGCAGATTAACAATTTTCACTCAAAGATTTTCTTATTATCACTAATCGTGTCTTTTCAATGATTAATTAAGTTTGTTTTTACCCACTTTGTTCTCTCTGTTATGCCGAGATATCTAATAATTTCTTCCTCATCAGCATCATGGCTGGTTCTTCTGTCAAGCTTCTTGAAGGTAAAATCAATGTGGCAGTATGCGACTTATGTCACCCTGATGGATTTTCGGCGCCCTGAAAGTGAAACTATTTATTTCCCGCAGCTTTCTAAGTCCTCAGAGACGGACTGACGTAATTGAACAGTTACAGCAGGATACCGTATTCTGACTGCGTTTGGCCAATTGGCCACAAGATTAAAACTGAGGAATCGCAGAAGCGTAGCCAGAGATTCAAGCAAGAGTAGAGTGAAAACACGACATCTTTCGTCAACGGACTGACTACGACTGCACTTTGGGAACCCACACTTGGGAAACAGCGACGAATTTATAGAGCCAAATATTAGCAGTCCCTCGTTAGTACGATTAACTAAGTAGGCACAGGTCAAAGCTTTTGGTGAACATGTGACGAATGTTTGGTACAAATTTCAGAGAGTGTTCAGTTGATGGTTGGACAAAAACCAAAGAAACAGGGTTAACGATAAACTACAATTATAAGAGCTCACAGCGTCAATAGAAGAACTCTCATACCGAGGGTCGTAGATCCGAGACCGTTGCACAGAGAATATTTTTCTGGCTATTTTGTCGGAAAATATTTACCAGCGGTTGACAAATTTTACACGCAACACAAAATGGCCCCACTACTGAGAGGAAGCAGCTCTCAGTAGAAGCCAGTGATAAAGGATATCGGTCCGGCATCAACAGCCACAGCTTCGGGCGAGAGTGAAGTTCACGGCATCGGCCGAAGTATTGCGATTCGGAAGGCAACGGGAAACCACCGCATTAGTCTCCCGAGGAAATGCAGCCCTACACTCAACCTAATTATGACATGATGGTATCCAATTCGGTAAAAATTCCGGAGGTGAAATAGTTCCCCAATCGGATCTCCGGGTGGGGAATACTGGGAAGGGTACATTGGTCAGGAAAGACAGATGTAGGATAGGGACATGGAATGCAAGATCGTTTGGGGTGAGCGGAAAGCTGGAGAACACCAAGATAGAACTGGAGATGGGTATAGACATCTTGGGAGTTTGCGAGATCAAGCGGACGGGAGCACACGACTACTGGAGCGACAGTTAGGGAGTTATATACTCGGGAGACGACAGGAGGATAGCAGGCTTTCGCATCATACTGAAGAAAGATTGGGGCAGAGGAGTAAAGGCAATATTGCCGTATAGTGCGAGAATTCTGACGGTGCAGCTGGAAGGAGAGCCCACGGGCACCGAAATCATGCAAGTATACATGCGGACGTCTAGCCATACAGAAGAAGAAATAGAAGAGGTGTAGGAGCAAATGGAAGAAGTCCTCGGACTGATAAAGGGGAAAGAAAATATCATCATAATCGGAGACTAGAACGCAGTCGTAGGGATGGAAAATAAGGACGAAGCGTCGGAAATTACGGGCTGGGAAAACGGAACGCCAAAGGAGAAAGACTAGTCAGGTTCTGCAATGAGAAGAATATTAGCTTAAACCCTCTTCCAAAAACATAGACGAAGGGGGTACAAATAGATGCCAGGGGATATTGCAAGATGCTAAATAGACTACATACTAGTAAGAAGGAGATACAGGAGCCAGGGGAAGCAGTGCAAGAACTACCCCGGTGTAGGTATAAGTAGCGATCACAACTTGGTAATCATGGAAAGCAAACTTTGCAACAAGAAAATTAAGAAAACTAAACAAGAGCCAAGGTGGGACTCAAAATTGCTGGCGGAGAATAACAACAGAGAAAGATTCGCCTCGGTCATTGACAGTAAACTAAGTGATGGATGTGAAAGAAGTACTGAAGAGAGATTGGATGAACTGAAGAGGGCAATCGCAGAAGTTGCAGAAGAGCAACAGGTGAGAAAGAGAGCCGACACGAAGAAACCATGGATAACGACGGCGATAAAGGAACTTAAATTGAAGAAAGAAGAAAATCCAATAACGCCAGGAATGATGATGAGGAAAGGCTCTACAAGAAGCTTAAGAACCAAGTCAACCGAGGATGCAAAAAGGCTAGGGAGAATTGGATAGAAGGCTGCTGCGAGGAAATCAACGAAAATATGAAGAAGGGGAATACCGACACAGCATGCAGAATGGCGAAGAAACATATCGGAGAAAGGAAAATAAAAAGCAACAACATCAGGGATGTAAACAGGTATATACTGATAGGCGGCAAAGATGTTGGCAGTAGATGGAAGCAATGCATGGAAGAACGCTGCCGAGGCTGCTGGAGGAAAAAGTGATGGAGGACTAGAGTGAAACAGATGACGAAAACCAGGGCCCATACACACTGAGGAGCAAATTTGTTAGAGCAGTAAAATAGTTTAAGGAAAACAAAGCTTCTGGAGAAGACAAAATCGATGCAGACATCATCAAGGGACTGGGAAACAAAGCCAAGGACAATATGCATGGAATAATCAAAGATGGAAGAATACATGAATACTATCAAAGGAGTGTGATGATCGCGATATCAAAGAAGACGAGGACAGAGGAGTGTGAGGAACACCGAACCTTGAGTCTTCGGTCACATGCATCAAAAATACTTACGCGAATAATAAGTCGAAGGGTGAGAAGAAAAATTAATGATAACCTATTGGAAAACCAATTTGTCTTTAGGAAGAACAGAGGAGCCAGGGAAGCCATACTTTGTCTGAGGATCATGATAGATAATACAATACATGTAAAAAAGCAGCTGCATGTGGCATTCGTGGACTTGGAGAAAGCCTTCGACAACTTGAAATGGAACAAGATGTTTGGACTGCTGGAAAAACTCAGAATAGATTACAATGACTGAAGGATAATCTATCAGCGATACAAGAAGCCACGATGCAAATGAGAGATGGAAGCCATATAGAGGCTAAAATTAACAAAGGATTTAGACAAGGATGCAACCTCTAAACCGGAATTGTTCAACATGAACGTACCTGGAGGAGGCAATGAGAGAAGCACAAGGTATCGTATTAAACGGAATAAGGGTCAATGGAGAAGAGATAAACATGCTACGATTCGCCGACGATATTGAAATGATAGCAGAAAACCAGGAGGATCTTCAAAGGGCACTAAAACGTATTGGATCAAGTTCTACAATGATACAACATGAACATAAACAAGACGAACACCAAAATCCTAGTATGTGGAGGAGAGAAGCGGAATATAGCAGTCACTCTAAAAGGACAAAAATTAGAGCTAGTGGATTCCTTCATCTATCTCGGAAGTACCATCGCACGGGACGGAAGAGGTACTACAGATATCAAGCGAAGATCAGCTCAAGCTACCATAAGAGAGCATTCACAATGAAAAGATAGCTGATATGTTCAAAGAGGATAGAACTAAAGACGAGAAAACAATAAGTGAAAGCATTCCTATGTAGCGTGGCACTCTATGGATCAGAAGCATGGACCATCGGGAAAGTAGACCAGAAAAGAATAGAAGCATTCGAAACCTGGTTCTGGAGATTGATTGATAGGGGTCTTTATTTGGGCGAAATTGAGACCTAAGGTCCCTTCTTAGGAGGAGTATGCTTAAGATAAAATAGACGATAAAATAAGAAGTGAAGACGTATACGGAATAATAGACGAAGAACGGACCTCATGGAACACCATTGAGAAAAGAAGAACCAGATGGATTGGCCACACCCTGAGGCACAATGGATTCGTGAACAATTATAATAGAAGGAAAAATAGAGGGAAAAGTCCCAAGGGGAAGGCCAAGGGATAAACACATAAGACTAATAAAGAAGAAAGTCCATTGCAAAGAATACCAGGAAGTAAGCCTATTGGCACCAGATAGGGTAGGATAAACGGCTGTAGTCTTCCAATCTTAGAATGGAACGACCAATGATGAAGTATCATTAGTCACCACCTAAACTGTGAGCTCCAGGTCATAATATTATAGCATAGCATTATTAAAATAAATTCCAGCCCATATTATAGTAAATAAAAATACCAGCATATAACTTAGAGTAATTTATAGAATATCAAATGCTACAAAGTCAAGGGATACTCTTGGCTCTCAGGCAACCGCAAAATGATCTTTGTCGCATTGATTGACAAACTATTATTAATTATTATTATTATTAGGTAATTTACCGGTTAAGGTCGGTTTTTGGATAGACTTAACTACCAAATAAATATTTTGTGACTCCTAACAAAACCCAAAATCCAGTATCCTACTCTAAATCAGGTCCCTTTTCATATCTGAGTACTTTCTTCCTCCCTTCATCCCGTCCAACATCCCTATCCTGTTCCTTCCCTTTCCTCGTTTGCCTAACATTCTCCCCTCAATTACAGTCTTCAACATCCCGCTGCCGGTCAGTACACCCTTCATCCACTTTTCCTACCCCCCATAGGATTTCTTCCAATAAACCCCTCTCTTCGTCCACCATACCAAGTACTTCCTCATTTGTTTTCTTATCTGTCCATTTCACCTCCATTCTTCTCCAAACCCACAATTCAAAAGCCTCCAGTCTACGTCTATCCTCCTGCTTCAATGACCACGTTTCCGCACTGTACATAGCTACGCTCCATATCAAAGTTTTTACGAGTCTTTTCTTAATATCCTTACTCAACGTCCCTATCATCAACTCCCTCCTCCTAGTAAAAGCCTCTTTGCCTAGCGCAATTCTTCTCCTTACCTCCTTAATACTATGACCGTGTTGGTCCAAAACACTTCTGAGATACGTAAACTGTTCTACCTGCTCTAGTTTTTACCCTCCTATTTTAATGTTACGCTTAGCCTTTTTCTTTCTAGAACATCGCATAACCTCTGTTTTATTAATATTGATTTTCATCCCTTACCTGTCGCACTGAATTTCCAATTCACTCAGCAATGCTTGCAACCCCTTGGCTGACTGACAAACTAAAGCTTGGTCATCAGCAAACCTAACTGATTTTACGAATTCCCCGCCCACTTTCATTCCTACCTCGAGTTCTTCCCATGCCTCTTTGATCATTTCCTCTGCATACAGGTTGAACAGCAACGGTGATAATGGGCAACCCTGCCTTACACCTCTTCCTAAAACTGCCCAACTGGACTCCCCGTTCCCCACTCGCACCTGTGCAGTCTGAGACATGTACAGGTTGCGGATTAGCCTCCATTCCATCTAATCTATTCCTATTTTCTGCATTATATTCATTAGTTATTTCCAAATTCACTCTATCAAACGCTTTTTCGAAATTTACGAATTAGACAAATAGGTCCTGTTTGTATTCTATATTCCTCTCGATTAATAATCTCATTACTGCAATGACATCACGCGTACCTCTCCTCTTCCTAAACCCAAACTGATCATCGCCTAAGTAATCATTTGCCCTACTCTCTATCCTTTTGTTTATGATCCTGAGAACAACCTTAGCTGCGTGGGATATCAAACTTATCGTCCTGTAGTCCTCAAATGATGTAGCCTTTTCCTTTTTCGGAATAGGAACTAAAACTGATCTCACAAAGTCTTCTGGCCAGATTCCTTCCTCGTAAATACTACGGATCAGCCCACATAGCCTCTTCTTCCCACATTTCCCTAAACATTTCAATAGTTCCGCGGGGATGTTATCCACCCCCACTGCCTTATTTAGTTTCATCTCCCTTAATGCCCTTTCTATCTCATTGTCTAGTATGCCTGGACCTAAGCTATCTTCCTCTACGTCATGTTCATTTTCTATGTCTAACTTTGTTGGTCTAAGCTCTTTACTATACAGTTCTTCTATATATTCCTTCCATATCTCTTGGATCTTTCCTGCGTCAACTATTACCTTACCCACCTTATCTCTAACTGCTATCGTTGATCTCCCTTTCTTACTTCCCGATAAAGATTTAACTTTGCTGTACAGCGCACCAATTTCACCCATCCGCTGCAAACTTTCTATATCCTCGCACTGCGTCTTCTATCATGCTTCTTTTGCTTTATTTGTTGCCCGCCTCAATTTATTGTTTAATTCTTTGTACTTCATTTAACCTAATTCTGTATTTACATTCTTCCATTTTCGCCGCTCATCCATCTTTGTAATCATCTCATCCGTGATCCATGGTTTCCTAGTCCTTTTAGCGTTAACGGTTCCAATAGTGTCTTTTGCGGCTTTAGACAACCCTTTCTTGATACTTTCCCATTTTCCTTCGATAGTAGTTAGCTCCTTACCATCGTCCATCATTTCCTCCACCGCCTGTTGGTACTCCTTTTCAAACCATTTAATGCTTCTAAATTCCATTTTCTAACTCGCCGCCCCTGCCTTATCTTTTTGAAACGAACGCTACATTTCATAAGAACTAAATTGTGGTCAGAGTCCGCATCCGCTCCCGGGAAGCTGTGCGAATTTATCACACTGTTCCTAAACCTGCGCCTAACCAGGATATAATCTAGTTGATACCTTTCTGAGTCACCTGGCATTTTCCATGTACAGGTATTTTCCTGTATACCTACGTCTTTTGTGGTGTCTAAACCAAGTGTTGGTGATGACTAACCCCTGTCTCCTGCAGAACTCAACTGCTTTCTCCCCACGGTCATTCCTCGTGCCTAAACCGTAGTCCTCCACCTCATCACAATCTCTTCCTTCGCCTACCGTCGCATTCCAATCCCCCATCACTATCAAATGTTTCCCTGCGGGAACACACGCGATTATGTCCTATAACTGATCGTATAACCTATCGACCTCTTCTTCCTTGTGGTTGCTCGGTGGCATGAATACCTGAATAATAACTAAGTTCGTCGGTTCTGCTTTTATCTCTACTAGTAATAATCTATCCGTTATCTGTTCTATGTTGACTACGCTTCTTCCTACCTCTTTATTTAATACTATGGCAACCCCTCGTTGGCTCTCGTCCCCGCCGCTGTATTTTATTCTATACTGATCACTCCAGTAATCCCCGCTATCCTTCCATCTAACCTCACATAGACCTAAAATATCGATACCTTTCCATCTCTCGCTTAACATTCTCTAATTTCCCTGACCTCATCATTGTCCTAACATTCCACGTTCCTATTCTAACTGCTTTGGTCTTCTTTTCCTGCATCTTCTGCCCTGCTGCTGATGGTTTTCCCTTACAAGGGTTTCGTGGAATGACGACCGCGGAAGCCTTGCCTCCCCCGCTGCCAGGCACGGCATATGGCCATATGGGCCAAGGCACGTAGTTGCCAGGACTCAAAATCTCTGTATTGTCCATCATATTTATCTTGGGAATGACAATTGAGGTGGTTTCCCGTTTCCTTCCTCAATAGTGTTTTTAACGTGACACCATCACTTACTGGCCGCCCCACTGGGGTCAGACGCCATTGAAGCTGCCTTCCTGAGGAACCGACGCTGCGTGGACTACCATTTCGTCTGGCTCCTAACCTTCGACCTATCTGGCATGGGTGACCCTACCAGGAGCAATTATTATTACTCCCGCCAGCACAGCTCTAGGGGTCATCGAAACGCACAAGCCCTGCCACCACGTCAAGGTTGTAGTCTGGGGTGGGTATTATTAATATAAAAATATAATATGAACACTAGTGTGCTAGGGAGAGTCCAATGATAACCTGTGAAATAACATATTTTTTAACTCCTAATGTATTGAATGCAACAGATTCTCAGTTTTATTATTTACATAATAATTCTTCATGGTGTTCAACAGAAATATTCCACCACTTTGAAAATGCACTATAAATTATAGTAACACCATGGCTTTAACTGCCACTAATGCCAGTGGTGTCAATGCTTGGTGTTCCTGACCTGATCAAGGGGAGCTTCTTAGAGAATTAATGCTCTTTAGTAACGTTCTACTTTACATACAAACTTTTTGGAGTGGCGAAGATGAATCTCCAAGTTTCATTCATTGATTAATGTTTTGCTCCTATTAAAAACTCAACAAACAAATGTTCTTCTGTGGGCCATGCTGTAAATGCAGCTGCCCTATATACATGTATACTATTGTTGCACTATATTATTCTTCTATATTATATGCTATATTATCACGACTCTAAGTGAGAGACACTCATCAAAACATTGCCTTTACCATCGTCGAGTATTAGAGCACTTTGGCACCAATTTGGAAATCTCGAGTATTTTCATGGATTTCACTTGATTCACTCTCGTAAAATCATTGCTGGCACATATATCGCGGAATTTGTAGACCCATTTATGCGTATCCTCCTTTAGCTTGTACTGATCAGCCCCTTTATTCCCAAAAGGGAAGATATTAAACAAAAAACCCTTCCACCTTGTGTATCTTGACACATGCAAGGAACATAGAAATATGCAAATCCAACTGGCGTGAGGATTTTATATCCTTGATATACTATATTCCACATGTTGAAAAGGATATTCTAAATTGCCAAGCGCAAAGCGTTTATAAGCGACAAAATACCAACTTTGCCCTTTCCACGTATTTTCCACCCGAAATTGCCGGAGAATTATCCGAAGTATACATTTACGTCGGCTGCTCCGAACAGAAGTGCCTGGAACCCCGACTATATCAATTTATTCGCCTCTCCGCCCAATGTGAGCTCCTCCCTCATTCAAACACACACACACACACACGTCCCTCAAATAAAAAAATAAATGAGGGAGAGAGGAGAGTCTACCCTTGGGGGAGGAGGAGGACACTCCCAATTCATCTCACCATCGAGATCGCACCTGGACGTGTCGGCCCCTTGTTTACCCAAGCCAAGAGGGCAATCACGTGATCGACCACGCCGTTTAATCGGAAAATAAAGGAAACGCAATCGGAGAGAGAGAGACCCTTCGCTTATCCAATCGACGCCAGTACCCCCCCTTCCCTCACCTCAGTGGGGGGAAAGAGGGTTGATTTGAATATTCCCCCGTGAGAAAAGGGGGCGGGGAGGGAGGATTCGTTGAAGAGACCTGAAAACGAGCGGCTATTACTGCCTCTCTGATTCCTCCGGATTCCACGGAGTCTGCCACCTTAAGTGCCGGGGACCACCGCAGCCCCCTCCCCCGGATCCCGTCCCTCCTAGCGGCCAAGTCGCGTCATGCCGGGCAGGTAGGGGGCAGCAGCAGGTGGTAGAACCGGTGAGCGCGGCACCTCGCGGCTCGCCCCCCCCCACATAACATCATGTTTCTTTATTCCTGCGTCTGTGTTTCCTTACACCCCCCTCTGTTTCTCCCCCCCCCCGTGATGGGAACGCATCCGCCCTCCTTCAACCCCCAATCAACCCTCGGCCCCCACACGCAAGCCTCTCACCAAGAATTCTCCCCTTAGCTTACCTGGATAATAAAATGGGTGCTCACTCAAGGGCAAAAAAGTTTGAACTTTATTATTTTGAGGTGGTGGGGGGAAATCAGTAGGCAAAAAAAGAAGAAAAAAGTAAAATATTGAGAAAAGCCTAAAACATTGCGTCGTTTCATGTTCAAGTCCTGAGGAGGAAATCCTTCGATTTGGAAACTAACGGCGTCTAAATGGGGTAACCAAATCGGTGCACGTATGATATTTCTACAATTTCTGTAAATTTGATGCGCGGCATTACGAGCTCCTCGAAACGGTCAGTATGATTTATTGCATAAGGTGCGCCATGTGGTGGTGAAATGCATCCGAGTGAACGAAAATGAGGAGTGCGTGTCAGAGTTGGGCTTCTCATGCTTCGAGATAATTGTACACATAATCAAACTTCTAAGGCACTCCACGCCATATATGCAAATGCCTTTATACTTAACCAACATTCTTTCGCTCACTCTTATCCAACCACACAAAAATCTCCCATTACAGCCTTCAATATCACATTATCCTCGAATAAGGTCCCTATTCTAATCCTTTCATTGAGCTTCCCCGGGCGCCACATCTTCAATGACCGACTTTTGCAACCTCTAATCGCTCCATTTCCAAGTCATTAATACAACTCATTTTATTCCCTCCAAGTATCTTCACTTAAACCAATTTCTTTATTTTTTATCATTTCGTTCATGAATGTGTGCTGCCATTATACGAGGGATGTCAAGATAGTAGATTGCATCTTGAAATAAAATAAGAACGTAGAGAAAAGACAAAGTTTTGTTGCATACTTTTGAAATGTAAATTGTTTAACTATTTCTCTACTTATTCGCCATTCAAATTGAGGTATTCATCATAACGATTCGCAAGATTTGCGATTCCATTTGTGAAGAAATACGCGCTTTACATTTTAGCCACTTTTTTACACCAACATGCTATTCTGCGTCACTGTTAAAGCATTGTTTTGTAAACCACGTCTAGATAGAGATTCTTAATCGAAAATCGGTGATTTTCATGAATATTTTCGTAGATTTTTACCGCCGGCCCTCTATCACAATTCTAGGCCGACCACTGCGGTCCTCGTCGTGAGCATTGGTGCGGCCATTTATAAACCAAATGCACCACTGCCTCACTCTATACCTCCACTCATTATTTCATCTCCGTACACACTTCACAAATTTGCCCAATAAATTCCAATTGGATAGAGGTTTTTTTTCAGTAAAAACCTAATAACAGACCGCACTTCACAACTCTCGGAATTTTCCATTCCAGGGCACATTTTAACAGTTTGCAAGGTGAGCGAGGTATGGAAGAACCACAACCAGCACCCACTACAACATCAGGATACGTAGTACTGAGTGTAGGAACGTTTAGACTCCAAGATGTTGGCTCTAGCCCTACCCGCCGCCACGCTAGGCCGAAACGTAAGTTAGTTTCCAGACAACTCTCGCAATTTGCCAATATCTTTGCCGTAAAGCCATACGAAGTGAAATCAAGTGAAAAACATTCTATAATGAAAATTCCGCTCAAGAGGTACCGATTCGACGACATAGAGACGATTTAAACGAGTGCGACGACTGCGAATATTCTGCAAACTGACTTCTAGAACTGCTTGTTCGGGATGTGGGAGCACCGCTCAGTCAAATGGGGATTACTTCGAAGGATACCACGAGCCAGATTACAAAGAATAATAGCAGAGCGGAGTTATGAACGCAGGTCGAATACTTATGGGACAAACCCTGTATCTGTCAGTACTTCCCATTTAAGGGTTAAAAATAAAATGGAGAGAAGGATAATGGTCAATGTTAGATGACTAGGCATTGTTATTTTGTAAATTCAACATGGCTATCTCATGATGACAATACTAGAGGTCCATCAATTTATGCGTCCAACTATGTAGTAGTTTTAGGGGAGGCGACCGACAGCTGAGGTCATTTGCGCCATTAGGGATGGATGGGAAAGGAGGAAGGGTGGAGAGAAACTGGGCGTCGGCATTAGCCTACTCTTAACAAAAGGCGCCAAGGGGTCCGCAGCTTAACGTCCCATTCGACGGACGGCGTACTCACTCAAAGTGCACTCCACGAAGCAACTTAAGTAGGGATCGGGATACCATTGAAAAATATTTGTTGTCACCGGAATCCGAACCCGGGCCCTTTCAGTGGGAAGCCTGTACATTAACCATCGCGCCCTCTTGATCTCCACCTCAAACTATTCAAATAAAATTTGAAGGAAGAGATTTTTCATCAACATTTATGTCCCTCCCCATTGACTAAAATCTTGAACAATGACAACTTTCCCTAATAGGGTCATCCATGCCGGATAAGAGCAGGGGTCACAAGAAAGGTACTACTGGCAGTGTCAGTTCCTCGGTGAGGCGGCTGCAAAGGCGTCTGAGCCCAATGGGGCGGCCAGTTGAGCGATGGTGTCACTACAAAATCACCATTTAGGAAGTTAACAGTTTCAGGCTCAACGTTTTGGAATTCCTTCATGATGAGGGTAAAAAATATGATTATGACGCGCAGCATCGAAACCATGGTCCCGTGAAGTGCAAATTTTATGTTGTTTTTTACCCTCACCATTGAGGAAGGCACCGGGAAACTAAATAAAATATTTATCCAAAGAAAACATGAACTGTTGGAGAATTTTAAGCTGCCAACGACTCTGTAGAGGTGAGATGCCAAAAGCGGATGAGGAAAGGATGAGAAGGAATGCAAAGGAGGAAATGATGACTCACAGGATTCGAAAAATCCCTCGTCAAGGATTGGCATCTGGAAGACCAGCTGTTTCGCTTCCTGACCATCAAATCCCTCAACTCCAAAAATACAGTAACTTCGAAGGTAGATATAGGTAGTTCTATTGTAATCCTAAACAAAGAAGATTACTGGTTGAAAGTTCAAGATCCTCCTTTTTGGTCCATTTATAATTATTATTGTTATTGGTAATTTATTTTGGTCTTTCTTAAAAAACTCAACCTGACATCCGACACTAGAGTAATCACCACTCCAATTCCGCGTACTTCCTTCCTCCCTTCAATTCGTCCAACGTCCCCCATCCAATTGCTGCCATTTCCTCGTTCGTCTAACATTCTCCCCTCCGTCACGATCTTCAACATCCCATCACCCGACAATATGCTATCCCTACCTTGGATTTCTCCCACCAATCCCGTCTCTCATCGCACCAGGGCAGGAAAAGGGAATGTTGGAACCTACACCCACTGGCGCTCTCTCATCTGTTTTCATTTCTATCCACTTCACCTCTCCCATACCTCTCCACATCCACATTTCAAAGGCCTCCAATATACGCCTATCATACTGCTTCAATGACCACGTTTCCGCGACGCACATAACCACGCTTCATATCGAAGTATTTACGGCCCTTTACTTAAAATCCTTACCATCCTGTCATTAATCCTCTCCTCTTTATGAAATATTCTTTGTCTAACACAATTCTTCATTTTATATCTCCCTAAACATTGATCATCTTGGTCCAAAATAATTCTGGGATGGGTACATTTAGATTTCCTCTTTCTCAGAAACTGAATTACACCTATGTTTTTAGATACATGTATATTTTCAACCAGTACCATTGCGCTGCCCTCATTTTTTCCAATGCTCTCAACATTACTTCCTAATACTGGACTGAATGACAAACTAAACCTTGATCATCCGCAAACCTCAATGGTTTCATCGATTCCCCGCCGATTTTCTTTCCTACCTCCAGTTCCAACCTTTCAGCTCTTTTACAATTTCCTCCACACATCCGTTGAACAGCACCGGTGATAATGGGCAACCCTTCTTTTTCAGCAAAACATACGAGGGCAAAGCATGCAGAATAAGGGCTCGTGTATCGGACAAAGAAGGCATCAACTATTCATTAGAGTAGAGGAAGATTAAGTGCATTTCAATTACAATATACGCATATAATCCAGCCTTGCCAAAATACGAGTACATGAGAAGCCCATCACAGACTAATTCTGTTAAAAGTACCCCCAAGAATCTCTTCTTGACCCCTACGAACGAATTTTCATCCGAAAATCAATTTTAGACGTCTGTCTGATTGCCTCCCTGCCTTCCAATTACTTCTGATGGGTGAGTAGCAACTTGTCACAGGTAACCTAAACTACAAATTAATTCTAAGTATTTAGGTTTTTCCCTGAAAAAATGAAAATAATTTCTAAATATTAAGCTGATAACAGTGATTGAAAATATTTTTTTTTATTTAGCAAACTAAACATTTTTACTTTATGTAATAGTGACTATAATAATATGTATTTATTTAAGTGATACCTAACGTAAGCTTTTAAATTTTTTTGTTACCTGCTAAAAATAAATTATAATAAGTGTCTCACGATGATTCAACGCGTAAACAGATTTTTATTTGTGTTTTGCATGCAATCAGAATTAATAAATTGTGATTTTTCCGCTGTTTTTTTGGGCTATGATTTTACTCTCTCAGTACTGGGATCGTGTTGAGATCGTAATCAATTAATGATCAAAGGTTTTTTGCAGGCTATTAATTGTCATAACCATTCAATAATGGGGTCCGTTATTCATAATTACATTTAGGATATTTTCCCGGATATAAAACTAATCTTGACCTCTAAATGGTTCATGATTTGCCTATAAAATACCTAAAACAAATTTAACTATTGTAATTATAGTTATAAATACTGCAAGATATTATTTTCAAACTATAGCTAGAGATAGGTTTTTCCATCTGTCTTCCGAAACGGGTTTTCCTCTAAGGTCAACCTCCATAGCTATCACCTCCAGTCTGAGATTCTCAAACGTCGCATACTTTTCTCACCCTTTGAATTCTTTCATGCACCCTCCAGCAGATGCTTTTCAATCGTGTTTGCAGCATTCTTCACTCATCCTACTTTCGTATTCTTGATTAAACTACGCCATGGCTCCGAGTACGCAATTTCGCTGTAATTTCTTATCTTCCATTTCTAATTTTCTTTCATGGGCTCACAGATCCGACGAATTATATTTTTCTCGAAGGTTGGGCATAACGCAATGGCATCACAAAAATTTGAAATCTTTGGGCCAACGCGTTCATAGGCACCTTTTGGTCTAATTTCACGATTCGCATGCCACAGAATGCATTACTTCGATTGTCTGCTCGTATTTTTATTTTCCAAGCATATTATTTTCATTATTTTTTACTTTCCAAACATTCATTTTCATTCATTTGCACACATAGTTCATTATTGATTCATTGCATATTATCTATCTTCATTTGCTGCGTGTCAGTGTACATATAAAGCCTCCTACATGTTCAAATGAGTCATCTCCTCATTTAAAATTCACCTCATAACTTTCCTTCTGGAATATCGTTATCCTTTTATATTTCATCTTTTTAGTTTCCTTTACTATCAAACTTAAAAAACCTTCCCTCTTTTGCTACGAATCGGAACAGTTAATTATGAGCCATTGAACTCAGGGCTGCAATTTCAATTCCATTGTCATTTGAATTCACGCGGTTTATTTCTTCTATTTTATATTTTAATTTTTTTATTTCCATTTCCTGAACTGCTTTATACTCGTGTTAAGAATAAGTTACATGGCACCAAAAAAAGTGCATCTCCCGGCTTTCTCCTCTAAGAACCTGACTTCACTTAGCACTCATTTTTTACCTACATGGTACATTGCGCATATCATTGATACAATTCATTTTAATTTCAAAAAGATGTTTTTTTTGGCATTCCATAACTCTCTGAGGGTTTCTATTTATCTTTGCCCGCAGAGTAATATGATAATTTAAAGTCATTATACAAAGCATTAAAATAAAAGTTTAATTTTTCACACCTGTGTAGTACAATTAATTCGTTGTACACCACAGATAAATTTATATCAAATAAAAAAATGGCAAATTTGGATTTTTTAGAGACACCTGACAGGAGAGAAATTACTGATTTAGTCAGCAACCATTATTCCCATTACTACTGGCACAGTTTTTATCTAAGGATAAAGATTTGGGAATGCGAATTGGAATATCACAAAGAGAGCTATTATATCCAGCAAATATTAATCAAAATATTATTTTCAAAAGCTACTATCTATTTCTATCGATAAATCAATATTGAAGTATTTACCTAAAATGGATGAACGCCTCGATATCTTCAAGGGGAGCTATTAGGTATCACAGAAAAATCTTTTCTATCCCGATGTGTCACACCAATTTCCTGAACTCTTAAACAATTCACATTCCTGAAATAGTTCTTATCCTGTGGGCTTACTAGAACCCACAAAATGTATAGATGCTCAATTTAATTTACAAAAATATATTTTAGTCAACCAATTTTCATTGAATGAAGAAACTAGATACAGTGTCTTAGTTTTTCCAATCATTGAAAATCAGCTTAATATTGTTCTAATTTTATAGGATGATGATCTAAGCCCTGCTACCAATGATAAAAGAGAACCCTTTGCTTTTCCACATAGAATGTTTTTTTTGATTACCTAGGTTTCGTTACAGCGTAACAACTTCAGACGTGAATATGTTACACTGTAACGAAACCTAGATCGTAATAAAAAATTCTATGAGGAAAAGAAAAGCGTCTTCTTTCATCATGAAGGATTTCCACCGTGTTACCCCTGAAACTGTGCCAGTGCTACCTTTGTGTTATATATTCAATAGGTTATAAAATAAGTACCTGAAAATTTAAAAAAACAGAAACAGTATAACATATAAACGTCATCTCTATTGCATATAAAATTACTATATATAAATTTTATAGTGGACAGTCAGTCTTATGCCATCAAGGCAGTGTGCGTTTTTACACTTTTCGCTGGTGATATTATGGAATGATAACGGTATGCATCCTTTAATTTATAAAAGAATTACAAGGATTATTTAATCATGTTTTTCTGGATCCAAAAAAGTGAATATAATTCATAATAAAAATATATGTGCAGATTTAAACTAAATTTGCAGCCACCCACCTCGCTACTACGGGTCTCAAAGCATGTGGCCGGTCACGTAGTTTTATCTTCTGTCGATAGGCGCCGTAACACTCCTGTCATACGCCACCACACACAATAACGGGATTCTTGAGAACTACATCAAAACTGTTAGCAGTGGGGTTTTTGAAATTGATCTTTTTATTGAACTCCATGACGCCAATAGTTTCTATCATATATCAAGGATTAAATAAAGTTTGAACATTAAAACATCGTTCCCGAAACAATAACGTGGTTCAACATTCGATCCAATGAGATAAAATAGTCACATATATAATTATTGTATCAAACAGCACATGAGAGGGAATGAAATTCTCTCTTCGAGGGAAAGATGAGGTCCGTACTTGGGAGAGAGTATGATATGAATGAATACATTAAATTGCACAAGCAATATACATTCGGTGCTTATTCACAATGAATAATACGAATAAAATCGATTAACACCAGAAACGTTAAACAATGACTAGCATTTAAAATACATTAATTTTCTCAAAAAAACATCTCACTTGTTGACACATTTGCAAATTTTTAAAATGTATAATACAACAAACATGTACAATGGAAGGTGACTACATTTGGAAGGTTGTCATTTGGCAGCGTGTGTGTGATTCTCGAGGAACCGCATCGAACACGCTATTTTTTCTGCTTAAGACCCGATGTATTCCAATTAGCTCCGATTACCGGAGCCAAACAAACAGAACAACATTGAAATAACACTGTTTTTAGATAAAAACTCACAACTATCACTTTGATATCCGATGGTATAATGAAATATTATTCGAATGGACACACCTAATATTACACTCTAAAGAAAGCTAGACTTCTTTCCTACTTGGCGATGATCAATCTCTCAGAAGAAATAACGTGTATTCAAATTTGAATTTGTAAAGCATATTTTTCTTAAAAGCTGCTTCCTTAAAAATGACAAAGCGAAATCTTTAGTGGGAGACGGACTTCCTGAATATGTCTGTAATATCAAAAGAATTGCTAAGTATCAATTACAATACACTTAAGGTACGAATTTTGATTTTAGCATTATACAATAAAGAGCATTGGCTGCAGGAACATTGAAAATGGATGACTCTTCAGGTGCTTTTTATATACTTCGACTAATTACCCAAATCTCTGTTTGCACCACAATCAATTTCTTATGAAGACTCCGGCTGGAATTTCTCCTGATGAAAACATGCGCTAGTGACTAAGTTGATTGCTAATGAAGAGATGAGAGCATCGGGAAGAGAGATGGATGGTCATTCATTCTCATCAAAGGACGAGGCGCTAAAATTCCCATCACAGCATTAGAGTTGAAGATCAAGTATCAAATATATTTTCAAAAACAGTGGCTTACCCTTGTCTTAGTCTATTGTTTGCATAGAATTCATAATGTGATATATATAGATATATATTTTTTAGGCTTCTTACTCCTATTAGCGACATAAATGATTTGATCCCAGTTGTAAGCGTATAAGGGTTGCGTACGCGAAGCACGCTTTCCTCTTCCTTTCTCCTATAATAAAAATAAATAACTCGATTCCTACTAACAACGAACAGTACTCTACTTAAGATTTAAAAAGCCATGGCATAGACTTGAGATCAACAAGATTGAAATTACGACCCATAAAACATTTGAATTAACTGGAATTACTGCAAACAGAAGTCTTTTAAAGATCACAAAACAACAGCAATTAGCAAGCTGACGATATTCTTCAACAGCACTCGTCAAAATAGTCTCAGTATAATATGTGAGACTCCTCACAGCGTCTTCTCCTGGTACACTGCAATACTAAAATACTTCGATGGTCCCTTTATGACATTATGCGGTCTTGGAGTTGAATCAGAGGCTTGCAGAAGGGGGGACTAGAAACTTTGTCTTTGTAAGACTTCTTCATTTCAAACATTTTAGAAATGTCTTGCTCGCTAAATAATCAACACATCGCCCGGCGTAGGCATTAATAGTAGGCGTTAATTGACAACATACTGACAACACAACAGTTATTGATCAGCCAGTTTGGGTAGGACCAACATATATCCTTCTAACTTGGACCGAAATACACATCGGGCCAGTAATACGCTTCTTGGAATGTTTTGGGATAAAGATTAATTGATAAACACGAGGAATATGTACAGTAAATCAATATACTTTTTAATCCGGCAACCAATATTTATTATTATATGTTGGGAAGAGGGAGATATTCTGGAAGATATTTTTCAAAATTCAGAAAAGTCTGCATTTCTTAGAATAGAAGATGAAGATATTTTTGAAGCGAAAAAAATTTTCCTCGAAAAAAAATGGAGGAATGGTTGCATTTTCTGGTTGGTCCTTGCTCTGTCAGGATCACATTATCTCTCCAAGTTGTGTGATATCCCTATAACTCCGTGGTTTTGCAATTTTGCAAATTTAAAGGGAGATATTAGGTTTTGGTTTTGCGATAATGATTCCTATAATTTTCCTTAGTTGGCCAATCAATATCTTTTGAGCGTATACCCATCATCATAGCAATTACTTTTTCTTGGCAAATTCTTCTACAAAGGAGTGAGTAGAACATTGATGTAGAGAGCGTATCAACGAGAAATTAAAAAAGACAATTACGAACTTGAATTCATCCAGAGAGATCGCGACACCTAAACGACTTTTTTTCCGGAGAATATCCCAAAAATTGGCGACCCCTCCAGCCTCACTTCGAAAAGAGTATGTATAATGCTTGACCCCTGACAATAACCGCCTTCTCGGGAACGAGACCTACGCATCGCTGACCATTCACTTCGGCCGCCCGACGCGTTGTACGCAATCCCGGGTAAGCGTTTAAGCGTGAGCCAATTTTGGAAGTCCCAGCCCCGTCCCCACTCCCGCCCGACTGCCCCCGGCGGCGCCCCCTCAGTCCGCCCCGGCGCCGGTGCCCACCTCGCGGTCCGACTCCTCCTCGGAGTCCTCGGCGGACGCCCGGCCGGGGTCCACCAGTCTGAACGCCTCCATGAACTCGTTGAGGTCAATGAGGCCATCCTTGTTCAAGTCCATGGTGCGCGCCACGTCGAGCATCTGGTGCAACGATGGTGATGGGGCGAGGCCCGCGGGGCTGCCACCTGGATTGGACGCCCTATCCGCCTCGAGGTGGTTCGACAGCAGAATCCAAGCCTCCTTGAACTCCTCCATCGAGATGAGACCTGAAAGTCAGAGTGCTTCCGTCAGAATGGGGTCACCACGATAATACGAAAGAGCGCGATCTTAGGCCCAGCATGCAACGCGTTTTCACCAGGGGTCATGATGGCCGACAGGACCCCCGAAAAGGACGCTCACGGAGAGCAGGGCCGTCCGTTCTACAAGGTCTGTCTCTTTGGTAATACAACTATGTTTTTCCCGGAGAGACGGGCGGATGGGCGGTGGTTTCTCTGCCTGGGTTGAAGTGAGGGGAGTCTCAGGAAAGGTCGGAGGCCGGTGGCAATTGGCTCCCAGCCTTTGAAGGGTGCGGATCGTGGTTTTCGAAATGTAGCGTGACCTTGTTACCTTACGTCATGAACTGGTAATTGGAACAGCGCTACTGTATCAAATGTAGCGTGAAACTGGGAAAGAGACTCATGACATGCTCAAGACAGCTTATGGTGATAATGCCATGGGAAAATCTGGTGTTTTTTAGTGGCACAAGTTGTTTCGGGAGGGTAGAGACGATGCTGAGGACGCCGAACGCTCATGACGCCCTTAGACCTTAAAAAATGACGAAAATCTTTCAAGACTAAGGTTTTGTGGCACAGGGATCACAGACTAAGTGCTCGCTAGGTTTCTGATGTACTTGGCATCCTTAAAGTGATGTGCATCTACTGGTGACCAAAAACATGGGTATGAGAAAGGTGTGTGTGTGTGAAGTTGGTGTCGCGAGTGCTCTCAGACGAACAAAAGGGAACTCGTACGCAGATCTGCCAAGAGCTTCTTGAACATCTGATTGAGGATTCAAATTCTTTTTCAACCCCACCAGACTTCTTCCTCTTCCCCCACCTAAACTCCGTGCTAAAAGGACGTCACTATGGCTCGGTGGAAGCGTTACAAGAGGCCGATACGAGGTAGCATAGCAGCTTTCCGAGCGCCGCCTTCCAGAAGGCGTCCGAAGCGTGTAAAACATGCTGGCAGCGGTGCGTGGACGCATAAGGTTGCTACTTCAAAGACTTTTGAGCATTAGTATCCATTCCGGCAATTAATTTATTCTAATCGACTCAACCCTACTACTTTTGGGACATATCTTGTACATATACAGTGCGAGCGAAAAGGATGCTGATTTTTAGTACGTATTCATCCGTTCAAAAGACCCATAGTGTTGGCCAACTGTATCTAATGGTGGTCATCTTTTCGATCGATAGATGGAGGGAAGGTCGCCCATCAAACAACAGTAACGCGCATCCATCAGCTCTTCGGCCAGAGGGAACCAGTTGAGAATGTGAAAACGGAGATGCCTTTAATTTAAAAACCTATGTATTGATAGAACTGCTTCAAATCCCAACCGACGGACTGAGTATTTAACTTCCAAAATGTCCTTAACTCGCCACTCGTCTGAAATAGGGAATATTAAAGAACAGTCATCATCGGGTTTCGAACCCAAAGTTGTTCCCTCACGCGGGTATTACACATTGTAAGAGAGCACCAAATTGATCCCGAGTTGAAAGATGCATTAGTCGGAATGGGTCTGTCGCCATTGAGAATTATGATCATGATCTGAAAGGCAACGTTCTTTAAAGACATGAGACCCGTGGTTCCAACACCCGTCATTTGTCAATACATTTATTGCATTCAATTCAGAAAATAAACTTACTTCCACATGATCCCGCGAGAAAAAACAATTTATGTGTGTTCCATATGTAATATATTTATTATTTTGCACTATTCAATCATTTTCATTCTTCAACTCCAGATTTTTAATAGATATTTATGTGCTCCAGATTAAAATTTATTCGTGTTATGTATTCAATCTTCTTTTAATCATTTTTAATCAATTTGTACAAAAATCCTCTATTTTTCACCAGTTTAATTTTTTACAGTTATCCCAAGCTTTAATGTTAGCTACTCTGAATTTCATTAATGGTATTTTTTATGATACTGGAATGCGTTGTATGGTCCATTCTTGGTCACACACCGACGAATGAACACAATTGGGGATGAAATGAGAAAGGATTTTTCCGTACCAGAGTTGTCCTTGTCGATAATCTTGAAAATGGCTTCGAGACTGCTTTTGTTGCGGTACAGCGTGTCCACCAAAGTCGTGCCGGACTGGAACAACAGAGAAAGGACATGGCGACTGAGTGCTTCCACCCATCTTGAATCTCTCTCTCACACACACACACACACACACTCGGGCACACACACACACACACACATGCCCTTCTCCAAACTCAACGCGACTCCAAACGCCCTCTCGTCTCACTCACAAGTGAACTTGATGAGAAGTGCTACATTCATTTCCAATTTGCACTACATGTCAACTAATAGCACTAAAAGCACATTAAATTTGTAAATCACAACGATGAGCACACTCTATCCAAAATATTTTTCAACGAGGAGCAAAATCAAAATGAAAATAACACAAAAGACAAATACCCAAGTTCATCAAAATGCTCTAAATTGTCTAAAAATCAGCAAGCATGCCATAAACAACAAAAGGTAACCAGGAGTGTGAGACGTGAGCATGCACGTAGAATCAACGGATCAAAAACAATCCACTCCACTGGGAACGGACAAGATCATACCAAGTTCTAATTAATAACCAAGGAAAAGAATGCACCAGGTATCCTCCAGGTTGAACACTGACTTTTATAGACATTGATCATAAATAATGAAAACGCACTGGTGTTATAATTCCCCGATCAGATCATCTGACTCTATTGTGAATCGCTGGAAGTAATTTTCACAATGCACAAAGATGGAAGAGAAAGCAAGAGAGTGTCCATTCTTACATTCCTCAATAATTTATGGCTGGCCGTTTTCTCTCATCTGAAAATTTCCAAGACCACTATTACTATTGTTTATTCGATATCCCAATAGTTTTCTAGGGGCATTTTTTGTGTCAGGCGTATTTTTTTAAATTTACACAGCATTTTGAAATGAAGTAAATAACTTAATAATTCCACACACACTTAATTTCGAACACGACCGAGGTTTCGAAGCTGAAGGTAATCATCAGGTGCTGATGATGTCCAACGTCGACTCCTAAGTCGTGTTTTTAACAAAATGTGCGTGGAATTACTAAGTCATTTCTTTCATTTCAATATTCTAGGAGCATATTTTTCAAGAGCCATTAATTGATTCATTTTAAAACAACAAAACTTCCTGTTCCATAGACGGAAAACTAAGAGAGGTATAATTTCGTTGAACATCATCTCAGGACGCCTTTTGGATTTAGGGAAAGCGTTTGAGAGGGTGTGCCCATACGTATAATAAAAGTATTACAGAATATAGGAGGAGACTTTAGGGATGGGAGACATATCCCAAGTGTCTAAAGGAATCCAGCAGCCAAAGAAAAGCGAATGAGAAAGAATCAGCATTGGCAGTTAGAGGCAGAAGAAAGAGACATACAGGCACATGTATATGTACGATGTTACAAGTGTTTTTTGAATGAAATGCCTAAAAAATGTTAGCGGAGAAACTAGAAACCCGTTGGGCACAATTTTAAGAAGGTGGGCAACTGAAAACAAAATTTTTGGAGTTTCACAAGAATTTAAATTCCATAACAAAAGCTATTTTCTCTGACGTCAAAGTCATCATCTCAGTGTAGGGATTGTATGCATCATTCTATGCATAAACAAATTGGGGTGAGATACAGTTTGATAAATCAATCAAAAGAATCATTAAGAAGATTCTGCGAAAGTAGACAAGCCAAGTGAAAATAATCAATTGAACATTCAATAGAGATGGTAAAAGAATTTGTGATCGTTGGATGGGAACGGTAGTGATAAATATAGTTTGCTAAAAAGCATTTTCCTGATAAAAGAAATAAATCTGAAGAGGAAAGAATTGATGCATGGAACATCATGAGTATTTCAATTCGAAACGAAAAATTAATAAAGACTTGATTAGGGATCTTATCTTTGGGGAAAAGGATTGGTGGATGAATTTCGGTTAGGTCTTAAGGAACACGGGTACGGAGATGAATGAATTGGAACATTTTTACAATGTTATTGACCTCATTTATGGTTTATCAATTTTTAAGATAAGCCAATTCGTTTTCAATAAGCACGTATTGTTAAATCTAAGTGCACAATCATATGAATCAGATCTGTCCAGAAACACAAGGGGTACAAAAAGACGTTGGTAGGCGCCGCTTCATAAAAAAACTGGAAAAATAGACGATATTTCCTTTATTTGCGAGAATAAAATTTAGTTCTTCCGGAGAAGCCATGCATACAAAAACGATGCATGAAACCGATCAGCAACAGAGTTGAAATAAAATCGCGATATGACCCACGGGTAAATTGATGCGAAGGACCTAGGATACCAGTAAAAAGGCAAACAAACCTCTTTCTTCTACGTCACCTAGAGCTAAAATTGAAAAGCACTAGCTTCATTATTGACACCCACATTCTCCGTGGAAAATATATTCTCTCATTTCCTCACAGTAGCATTCAATTGGTATTCTACTCCGTGTAAGGCAAAAATATGCTCCTTAGAAGTTAGCAACCGTCAAATTAAACAAATTAATATACGTTAAGAATACAATCAGGACGTATTTGCCTGTTACGTAGATTTCGATTTAGATCGAAGGGAAAGGAGGGACATAATCCCCTACCTGTACATGGCTCAGACTGCTCAGGTGCGATTGGGGAACGAGGAGTCCGGATGGGCAGTGTTAGGAAGGGGTGTAAGGCAGGGTTGCCCATTATCACCGTTGCTGTTCAACGTACATATGTGGAGGAAATGGCTAAAGAGGCATGGGAAGAACTGGAGGTAGGAATGAAGGTGGGCAGGGAATTCGTAAAATCAGTTAGGTTTGCTGATGACCAAGCTTTAGTTTGTTAGTCAGCCAAAGGGTTGCAAGCATTGCTGAGTGAATTGGAAATTCAGTGCAACAGGTATGGGATGAAAATCAATATTAATAAAACAAAGGTTATGCGATTATTTAGAAAGAAAAAGGTTAAGCTAAACATTTAAATAGGAGGGCAAAAACTAGAGCAGGTAGAACAGTTTACGTATTTCGGAAGTGTTTTGGACCAAAACGGTCAAAGTAGTATGGGCGTAAGGAGAAGAATTGCGCTAGGAAAAGAGGCTTTCACAAGGAGGAGGGAGAAGATGACAGGGACGCTGAGTAAGGATATTAAGAAAAGACTCGTAAAAACTTTGATATGGAGCGTAGCTCTCTATGCACGGCGCGGAAACGTGGTCATTGAAGCAGGAGGATAGACGTAGATTGGAGGCTTTTGAAATGTGGGTGTGGAGAATAATGGAGAAGGTGAAGTGGACAGAGAAGAAAACAAATGAGGAAGTACTTGGTATGGTGGGCGAAGAGAGGGGTTTGTTGGGAGAAATCCTATGGAGGCAGGAAAAATGGATGAAGGGGATATTGACCGGCAGTGGGATGTCGAAGACGGTAATAGAGGGGAGAATGTTAGGCTAACTTGGAAAGGGAAGGAACAAGATATGGATGTTGGACGGGATGAAGGGAGGAAGAAAGTACTCAGAGATGAAAAGGGACCTGATTTAGAGTAGGATACTGGATTTTGGGTTTTGTTCGGAGTCACAAAATATTTATTTGGTAGTTAAGTCTATCCAAAAACCTACCTTAACCGGTAGATTACCTAGCAATAATTTTGGCTTCTAATAAAAGAATTAATTATAAGGAAAGCTGGGTTATTGTCATTTCAGTTGGAGTAAAGCATCATGGTTGGATTAAAGCATAAAAAAGTAGCCGTGGAACTAATTATCGTGGAGATATTACCAAACACTAGCTGCAGGGGAGCCAAATGATTGCCTGGGATTCAGAGAACATTCAATACATGTATATACTAGCATAAAGTTGATGGATAAGTCAAGTAATAATAAAATTGGTGCAGGGAAGTCCTCGGAAATAAACATAAGTCAAGCAGACAGCGCATTGTTTTCATTTCAAGATTGATTATTAGAAGCGAAAAATTAGGTCAAAAAACGAATTTGAGAAACTTCGACTCATGTCAATATCACAATAGCATATTGTATAAATCATTCGTCTAGAATGGGATTCGAACGTCAATCCCTCGATAGCCGGCCGATTGCTTTGGCCAGTTAAACTAGCGTGCAGTCATCTCCGAGCGCAATCTTTCGGGGGCTTTAAAGGAACATGATGTTATGACGAAATACCACACACACTGTCAGAGGTATTCGTAGTCGTGCGCGTTACGGCGAAGTCCACGAGGCTCAAGCCAACGCCTCGGCAGCTTAACTGGATAAAGCAATCAGCCGTAAATCAGGGATCAGGGTTCGATTACCAGCCAAAGTGAGTGATTTTTACGCTTTAACATTTTAGCATTGTAATGTGCTTTTGCGGATGACTTAATGAAAATTAACTCTCGCGGCATCTCCCCAGCAGTTTCTTTGAATTTGCGACACATGTAGTGAACATTCTGTTATCTCCGTGGAAAAGTAATTAATATGCATATAGTTATTAATTCGGATTGTTGATCATAAATAGTGATATCTAGTGAATCCTTTAGCCGGGCCGGAGGTGCCATACATGTTTTCATTGTACGATTATACTATTTATAAAATAATTTCCAATAAGTAGACAACCATCATGAAAAGTTATTTTCCCGAATGAAATTGGAACCTGGCTCTTCCAGCTAATCATTCTAGAAATAATGCAGCTAAAGAACTTCGTGCCCAATGCTTCAAATATACGTTAGACGAGTAATAATGTAATTGAACATGACGTATTCCATTTTAAAAATCTCTGAGAAAAAATTTGTAGTATGACATTGGTGCTTTTATTATCCTACGGCCATGGGTGCATCCGGCCATACAGAGATTCCGCTTGCGACATTCCCTCGCGTAGATCAAGGCAAAACACCGAAGACATTCTTTTCCCTCTCAATGGCCAGTGTGGCCTCAATTATTTTTATGCCTAATTACACATTTTTCGGTCGATTCCTTACAACTCAGGATAAACTTTGATTCAAGATAACGAGGAATAAAAAATAAGCGCTACGCATGAATTAAGTATTGCAAATTGTGAAGATTATGCACTAAACCATTTAAAGTAATTGAGTTTTCCTCAATATCAATTCCGTCTACCGTTACCCCCCATTCCTAGTACAAATAAAAGCATAAGTTTTAGCAAGCGAATTTGCGAATTCAAAGGGTATAATCATCCACTCGAGGGAAACAAATTGCTATTGTAATATTTACGAATATCATGAAGTAAGAGTATTGAGTAACTTGTACAAAATGGAATGGAAAAAAATACTTTTCATGTGCTACATGGAGATTCATACGTCAATGTTATACGTCTATGCACCTAATTGATACGTAAAAGATCTCGATCCGTCGACTAATTACGGAGATATCGGTTTTCACCTAACTACGCAAATTGAAATACCAGCGGGAAGGCTCATGACCTATGTATCTCGTATGCTTATAACAGGCATTTCAACATGTTTAACATATAATTCTCGTATTACACTATCGCAATATTTTTCTTGAATATCTGAGACGAAATTAACTCAAAATACAAGCAATTTTCTCTTTTAACCCTCACTATAACGAGTTAAATTTTAACAAAATATTTAGGTTCACTATAAACCTACAATATCACCCACAAGAGCTCGTTGAAATGAAGTAATTTTATCCCCAGACTTGAACGTAAAATCCCATTTTCTAAACCACACTCGCTCAACCATACATTTTTGGCTCCGGTGACTGCAGGGGTGCCACTAGGGGCGTGCGGAAATGTAAATGAATTCCAACTCACCGCTCGCCTCTGAATTTTCCCGTCCTCCCGGAAGGTGGAGTTGTATTCCACGTACCCTGAAGCGTAGTCGACGGAGGCGAGCCTGTCCCGCAGCATTCGCCAAGGGACGGAGAGACCAGTCTTCCTCTCGAGGGCGGAGCACCAAGACGACACGGGGATGTACCCTGGAATGAGAAGGGAATTGTGATCCCTGCTCCAGTGGAGACCCCACACCTGCCCGACCCACCCCACGCGTACACGTCCAAAAGTAACCGGGCGGGGTGCCCACACCGGAGGAAGACACCACTCTCTCCCGGCCCCCTCGGTCGCGCCCATTCATTTTTATCTATTATCAATGGTAATCTAAGATTAGGGCAGGTTTTGAATAGGCGCAGGATACCCAAAGGTACAAATATCGAAAGTTCCATTACCTCTCCCACAAAACAAAACCTGACATCTACATTAAATAGGATATATACAAATGCGGTACACAATACAATTTAATGTTCAGCGAGAATGCTGTGCCCTGAAACTGTTGGTTGTGCATGTTACTCTGACGTCGAAGTCAGAGGCACAAATAGAAATAGTTTCACCAAATACTTTCAAAGCAACAAGCCTTCACCCATTAATTGATTTTTACGTATCCCGGAAATTTGCGTATGTAGGTTGAATTTAATTTTTTTCTCTCACTTTAGTAATTACTTTAACACTCACAATATTTGGTCTTAATGCTGATAATACTAAGCATGTGACTTGATGAATTATTATTTAATAAAATAGCGTATCTTATAGCAATTCTAGTTGCATTTAGCTATGCTTATGGTCATATTTCGGGATGCATCTCATTCCTAACTATATTCTGAGGCACCGGAAATTGACACGTTCAGGGAAAGAGACCAGCTCCTTTCCCAGTATCCTCATTCTGTTTCCCATAAACTTCTTTGAACCGAAAATCATACGACCAAAGGTATCGAACCCAGAAACTTCCGGTCAGTAGCCAGAAGTTTAGCCCCCTTGGCTATTACGTCACTCATTAAATAATATCCTTTTTCCCATTTCATACAGCACCGGAAATAAAAAGGAAAAAATAAGATAAAATGACCTTGAACTTATTAAACAGAAGTATTTGTTTCCATCCTCATTGACTCCTAATATATATCTTATACTATCAAATACGCCCGACCTTATGCTGCATTCATAAAACAATGCTGCCTTTCCTTTTTCAATCTTTGCCGATTATTATTTTGTACCAAATTGTTCATCTCTTTACGCAATCCATTTCAGCACGAACAATTACATGGGTAAGTGGTTTAACCTAAACGGACTTGGTTCAAGAGGCAGGGCTTGCTGGAAAAGAAAGGGAATGGAGACAGAGGAGTGCGGCCCGAGGAGTGAGGGACGCTGGGGAAACTGACCGCTTCCGGAGGGATCCGTCTTCCGGAATTCCTCCATGAGAGAGTCCTGCTTGGTGAGGATTCTTCCGCGGAGTTCCCGGATGGCCGACCGCTCCACGAGGCCTACCCTCTGGCGGAAGGTGAGCTGCCGGCCCTGGGGCTCCTCGCCAGGGGCTGCCCCTCCCTGTGTCACCACGAAGCCCCCCTTCTTGGACGAGCGGCCGTACCCGCCGGCGCCGGTCGATGCCGCCGACGTGTACTGCACGAAGTGGGGCGTCAGCTCCGGCCCCAACAGCTTCAGGTAGGCGCCCTTGTTCGAGCCGACCTCGTAGTAGTTGGAAGCCGAGAAGATGGTGATCACCTGGAGCAAGCAAATCACAAGGATATAATTCAAAGAAACTGCGGGAAATGCCGAGAAAGCCGTAATTTCAGCCGGTTCAACCTGCGTAAAAATGTCTGGAATTTCTCGTTGCAAAAATTACTCACCTAATCGGATTTCGACCCTGATAGTTTGAATGGAAGACGAGTGCCTAATGCAAGGCGCCCTCTCTCTTACGACGCTAATATTTAGGGTTGTTAAATGAACGTTGTAAGGTGTCAATCCCATAGCCAATATTGAATATTTGAGAGAACTCTATATCGAAATGTCGGTCGACCAGGTGCCCGTGGGCTACTACTGTTGTCTTGACGGTTGTCAAAATTGCCAACTCCAGTTGATGCTAACCTGGTTGACCAAAATATTTATGTAGTTCCGCTTAAATATTCAATATTGGCTACAGGATTGAAACCGTGCATATTCACAGCCAATACCGACCAGCCATACCATCTTTGTTTCATTAAATGAACTATATATGCTGACGAATTACCGTATATACATAGTCGGGAAAAAATAATCGTTTCCCACCATATTATACCATTGTCCACAAAGGTATCACCAAAGTTTTCATGCAGAAGTATTTGCCCAAATTAATGTTTTTGAACGCTGAATTCCACCTTGAGCACGGTAGCGCAATTTGCATGAACACTATTACTTTGTGAGATTGATATACAGTAATAATCCAGGATATTTTTTCCTTTGAAGAAGTGGTCCACAACCCACTGCATACTGGATTAACACTATGCTTTTCAAGCCTTTTTGAAATTGAAAAAACTAGTATGTGCTTCTTCGTGGACTAACATACGAAAGTTTATTTTTTCCCCTAACTTTGGTTAAAAATTTTTACTTCCGTCTTTTACTTGTTTATGCCAACAGTATTGCAATTAAAGTATTAAATGCTTGAAGTATTAACAGAGACGAAAACGCTTTCAATTTTCCACTTGATAAATATTTATTTTCGATGCACTACATCATTTTTAAGTTGAATTTTCCAGGTTACACTTGAAAATTATGAAGTAAATCGAAAATAAATATTTATTGAGTGAGAAATGGCAAGGGTGTTCGTCTCTGTCATTATGAAATGGTATAACACACATCGAACCTAAATCTGTAATTTATGCACGAAATAATTTCGATATTTCCGCAAATATTTTCAAAGCCGTATCTTAAGCACGGGTAAATATTTTGCGGCCCACTGATAGAATAACGTTTGGCATCACAAATTAAAAGCCATAACAAATTCACAGTGCAATATGAGTAGGTTACTATGAACACCTTGGTAGCTAACTACTCGCAGCTGATCAAAGCATTTGACCAGAATTCTAGGGAACCATTTGGACCGGAAAATAATTTGTGCAATGTTAAATTTGCAAACGAAAGACCTTATTTCCAAATCACTTAGGCAGATTCTGTAATGCAATGTTCTCGAAATAACCCTAGTTAATATTTTTCCTGCCCCAGTTCCGTTATGATATGCATAAATCAAAAGATTTTGAGTTCACTATGAAGAATCTTCAATTTAGAAGAGAGGTAGAAGAACACGAAAGTAAAGGATTACTTTCTTTTAGCACAGTTAAGATCCTTTTTATATTATGAAGCAAATTTCGGTTTGCATCGGTCAAATTATTTGGTAAGCAAGTAGATTAAGTCCATAGGAAGTCATCAATATTCATACAAAATTTTACGATTAGAATATAAGTTTGTCAGCGACTGTAAATTTTTTCGAAAAACTGTTAACTCGAGGAAAGCAAACGAGAAAACGACTTTTTTAAAAGTTTGCCTGCTGTCGAGTTGACCTGTCGCACCAAATAAAACAGATATCGTGAACAATCCCCATATTATATCGATAATGAGATAATTCTACTGATATGATGAGTTTTAGACTCCCCAATTAGGATTATTTACACATGATTTACTTTTATCGGGTGAGAGAGGTAGGCAAGTGGATGCCATATTCTTAGATTTTCAAAAGGCATTTGATAAGGTCCCACACGGTAAACTCATTCATAAATTAAAGGTCGCGGGTATAAACAAGGGCGCCATAAGCTGGGTTAAAGATTTTCTTTCAGAGCGGGAACAGAGGGTAGTCCTTGATGGCGCTAGTTCCGACAGCGTTCGAGTCACGTCGGGGGTACCTCAGGGAAGTGTGATCGGGCCGTTGCTTTTCTTGATATTTGTTAACGATTTGAACCGCGAAGTGAAAAGTAAAATTAGGATGATCGCGGATGACGCGGTGATCTATCGGGAGATATCTGAGGATGAGGATCGTTTTATTCTAGAGCAGGATTTAGATTGCATTACTAAATGGTGTTCTAACTGGGGATTGACTCTAAATTATAATAAATGTTCAGTGGTAAATTTCTTTAAAAGATCAACGGGATTTGCTTACAAATTAGCTGGAGGTGACCTAGCAGTAGTTGATACGGTAAAATACCTATGTGTCACATTCACCAAAGACTTAACTTGGGGGACTCACATACGTTAAGTCTGCGGTCAAGCATATAAAAAATTGGGATTCATTAGACGCATTGTCGGCAAAAGTGACTCGAAGGTCAAGGAACGTTGTTACCACGCTCTTGTAAGGCCTCATTTAGAATACGCATGCAGCGTGTGGGATCCGAGTGAAAAAGGTCTCATTCGGGAAATTGAGAAGGTTCAACGCCGGGCAGCCCGTTTTGTAAAAAATTCCTGCGATAAAACGCAAAGCGTCACCGAAATGCTCATGGATTTGGGGTGGGAATCATTGGCTGAGAGACGATTCAATGCAAGATTGAAATTATTAAATAAATTTAGATCCGCATGTTTCAGCACCGAGGTCTCGCAAATTATTCGTACTCCTACATACATTAGTCGCTTGGATCATGCATATAAAATTCGGGAAATAGATGCCAGAACTAGCCGACTCAAGGACTCCTTCTTCCCACGGACAATACGGGATAGCAACTGCAGGGTTATAGATAGCAAAAATTCCACTTGCCACCCTCAGCGTCTAAAAAATAATTAGTTGTATTTAAATGCATGCTCTTCCACTAACCTTATGTGTTTTGCTATAATAACCCATTCTTTCCGAATGACCTCATTCGTGTTCCGTTCATCTGTTTTTAAGTCTCCCTTTCAATCCCTCGTCCCTCTCCGCGGGGGCAAATTCCTGCTACCTGCAACGTTGGGTCGCATTCCCTGCCATTTAGAGACTCTTTGGGGGTAGAGTGTTTCGTGGTGCATTTTCATGTGGTAGTGATGTTTCAATTTCTTGCTTGTTGTGTCCTGGCTTCCGTGTTGTAGGATGTCTTTCGTGCTGCATCATGGGGTGCAGTTTTTTAGTTGTTTTGCGGTTTATGTGTTTGCATGAGTATTGGATGAAGGGATTTTTGCATGAGTGTCTGCGCTGCTGTGGGTGTTATTTTCCGTGTTGTTTTTTTTGCATGTGGTATTTTTCTTTTTTACGGTTGGTGACCTAACACCCCCCGCCACACGCCCTTGCGGCGGCTTGCGGGGTATTATGTAGATGTAGATGTAGATGTAGACTGCCAAAGGATATAGTTTAGGATATGATCGAAGGATCTAATTATTATCTGCCATAATGAACTCGTCATATTTATCCAAGTAAACAGGAAATAAATTCAAGGTTTGTATAAAAGGTATTGGTAACAATATTTTTCTGGAATGTGCGTTAAGTACTGAATTCAGACCGAAGAGCAGAGTCGAGAAGTCAAATATAAAAGAATCGAGTGTCTGCCTGCGAAGACCTTCTTCAACGACATCGCGACGATTTCCCGACCCCCTTAGAGTACCAAAATAGCACCAGTAGACTATTCTCCATTATCAAGAGTGAATATCCTCCCTTAAAAGACACCAGCATGAGACCTTAGTGCCATCAAAGAAGCTTACACGCGTACCCTTAAGGACCTTCTGAAATCCGTCTACCAGGGAAACTTCAATTTGTGAAAAAGCCACTGACGAAAGTGGGTCGACGCTCCAGGAGTATAATTTTAAGAATTCTGAAATATATTTTTTCCGACACTTTTCTGGATACCTTTTATACAAGCCATGTAGTTACAAAATCCCCGCTCCATATTTCCCAGTGGCAACTCGTTTTTTAAATACGCATACCTACTATCAAAGTATTTTATTTTTCAATTGGCCAATGAAATTTAATTCCAAATCAATTTGAACTTTTTTGTTCCGGTTTTTACGAGACCGTTGAGGCTCTCGCTATGGTTGTTGACTCGACGATGAAAACAAGGAAAGGGCGAAGAAGAACCTTATTCTCAAGAGTTCTGTTTCAATCTCGATTTCTCATCTCTCCTAGAGATTTCAGCTCAGATTCTAACGTCACATGCACACAAATGTGAACTCTCCAAAACAAACTTGTTACTCAGTGCAAATGCCCATTTCATCGATCTGTCTGGACGGGCGAAGAAATCATTCGGGCCAAGTTCTCCGTTAATTTACTCTTGCGACGAAAGTTTTACGGCGATAGCATGATTATTTTGAAGTTTCTATGGCCAATATGGATTATTAAGATTGTAGGACTTTCGAATATCGACATATATTTTCCTAATTTATGAAAGGTCTCAGTGAAGAAAGCTTTTACGGCGCATGCTGTGAATAAAGATCAGGACATTTCCACTGGCCGTCGTTAAACGACTATCCGCTGCGTGGTTGTGCTAGGAGGCGAATGGGTTTGCGAATATGTGAGGATGAAAGGGTAGTTGGGTGAGAATGGTGGAGGTGGGATGGGGAACCAACTGCCCATTGGTTTTATTCCGTTCTAGTGTGAGTCATTTTGAAATCTAGTGACGAAGCTAAGAATACTTTCGGTAACCTAGATCAATTATAATAGTAAAAATTAATCATGTGAAAAGTCGGAATCGGTAAATTATTTCAATAGCAATAAGTATACAATTACAAAGTGTTTTAATCGCCATCCCCAGTGATAGTTTAGACTATGAAAACCTTTATTGAGCCTAGTAATTATTTCATTTATTAATTTTATTGAATTTATCAATTATGCTGTAAGGTTTAAGATCAAGTAACACCCCAAAATTCAGGCGGCGCGTGGCAACTCTTTACACCACAAAATAAATATATCCCATGATCTAGGTCCCTTAAAATTTCAGTTAAATTTGCATAGTCCGAAGGCTATTGTTCTAATAAACATTACCGGTAAAATTTGTAGATAATGATCGAACTCAGAAAACGCCACGAAAAATAAATAATTTTCAGTACAATAAATCTATTCCACTGCAAAATTCAATTACTCTCATGCAGTAAGCAGTTCATGGCAATGCCGTCATGCAGTAAGAAGGCAATGTCTACAATATTTTAGCACAAAGTGTCATACATTACCAAAAGCTTTGTCATATCAATCACATTTTCCTGGATACATGTTTCGTTTAGCCGACAATAAATGTGTTCACTTACACTTTACTCTTATGTTAAGGCACTTCCAAGCAATTAACTAATATTTGATGGTAATAATCTTGCTAAGGTGATTTTTCTTTGTTTCATCTGATAATGGTTGCTACTGTCCTCAATTTCATGTAAAATTTCACCATAATTCGCATTCCACTTGCTGGAATTTATTTATTCTACTTTCATAATTGACTTATCCTATCTGCTCCCGAGGAAACCAATTGGTTTTCTTTTGTGATAGCTTTTACATGGAATATCATTCATTTATGCTCGGCACTTACGGTACCTAAATAAAGTGGTGTTAATTTTAAACTTAAACAGGATTAAGTACAATGCTCTTAATAAACCATTCGCTTAACTCATTCAATGTGTCGATTGAGATTGTCTGACCTACAACACACTCCCAATCCTTTTCTATTCACATTTCACTGCCCACAAAGAATATATTGTGCAATTTTAAATAATGGCGGCAGGAAAAATACAGGCTCTGTGTACAAATTAAATCCTGACCTATTATTATAGAAAGGCCGGTCAGTTCTCTTTTCGGATGAAACTCCGTATCACCGTATTAAATTTGACAAAATAGCTGCGACGATGTTTTGATGACGCATCCTCAGGTTCAAAGAAGTTTCTACTTCAAATTATTCTTTCAGAAAACATGTAACACAAAATAAAAAACAATGCCTTAACACATGAAATGCTAGAAGGTTGAATAAATGGGGTAATAATAGCACATATTCTAAAAAAATGAATTTATAATCGGCTAATAGAAGTCACGCTGGTGCATTATAAGAATAAGGGAGAAAGGTTATATAGCATTTATTACATGCATGTTTTGAGGGTTATGCAAGGAACCAATGTAAATAAAGGCCGTAAAATTGGAAAATATCCTTTTTAAATTCTAGATTCTCAATGATTTAATGTAAATTTTATAATTAGACGAACAGTGAATTAATAACACACGCGCTATATTTCAAATGACAGATTTTCAGAAAATACAAGTATTTGGGTTAATTACTGTCGCTCCCAATTGTGCTTGCTTAGACAGGCTTTTTCTTTCTCATTAAAAGTATTATGCCAAATACTTCAATAAGAGTTTCAAGAAAAATATGTTAAGAAAAATTTACATAATTATGCATACCATTAATTTTACAGTACAAGTGTAATAAGCGTACCATTTTGACATCATTGTTTTAAATTTTGTTCAAACTTTTTGAAAGTTTATACTCATTCAAAACTGAGCCTCGTGATTTAATTTTGTAAATAAACAACTTCATAATATTTTATTATTAATATTCATTATTGAGTTCAACATTTTTGAAAGGCCCCAAACGACCTAATTGTCATATAATGCCATTATCATTCATGATAAAAATTCATCAAAAACCTTTAATGAACAGATTAAAGAGTGATATCAATGTACACTCAACAAAATTCAAATTTATTTCTAATTGTATAAAAAAGAGAGACATGTTTAAAATGTAACTTCTAGAAGACTGATTTTTAATTTGAAAATTCAAATGATACCACACGCATTTATGTGAAATACTGAAATTTTGGAGAAATGTTTATGCTAGCTATTATTTGATAGGAATTCCAAATAAATTGAACGCTTAGGTGCAAGCTCAACTCGATCTAGCGACTTATCAGAGGGCAACGTGCAGAGAAACGAGAGATTGGGGGAAGTTCGGCGGTACTCATTACACTAATTTCAATGATTACGCAAAAACTAGATAACACTGTGGTATTTTATCGGTGGGCGGAATATTTTATATGGCCGCTGAGTGTAAACCAATTCCTGTGCTGTTCATAATGGCACATAATTGAACACTCCATTGCGAGAGCATATATTTGTATTTATTTATTCATAACGCGTATAATGCGATATATACGACAAATTATTATTGCAATAATTTCCATTACTATTTGGGTAAATGATTATGATCTGGCAGTTCGGTAATGGAGAAGTGTAGACAGAATCTAAAAGAGGGAATTTTAAAAATTATTCTCGTCATTAATAAAGGAAACTTATGATACTGTTTAGATTAATTTTTTACAGAAAAATTAATGTCTTTTGACATTTATTTTAACAATATTAAATGCAAGGACGAAAACGAGGGATAAATGTTTGCAATACTTCCTCACCACTGTGGGGAGGAGGCGTGTCTCTCCTGCTAAAGAAAATGTTAAGATATTCGCATTTGATAGAGTAAGACTAGTGGATTGTCCGCATAAGTCAGAATATGTCCATCTCTTACATACTGCCACTGCTTATTTCTGTCATCGAAGTACCTTTTATTTACTCATGACGCATGAGTTTGCTTTGGGAATAATTTATATATTTCACTCGACTCGTGAAACATCAACAATATCGACGGCAAATATCACTTTATTCCTCTAACAAAAGGAAATTTTGTATCTCAAGAAGAAGTAGTTTGAATAAAAAGCTGCTTGAGATTTTCTTTTTATTCAATTCATGTACTTTCCTTGGTTCAAGCTCTAACAAAAAATTTGAATTTCAAAACAAATAATTTTGAATCTTATCAGAAATTATTGTGTATTGCGATTAAACGCCCCATACCTCCAATAGACGTAAAAACAATCGATACCTGTATGCCCCACTCGATGGAATGGGCCGTGAGTCAGGAGTATTACTCTTATTTCATTAACTTCGGCACTCAATCGCCAAAAGGCTCGCCATCCCGTCGAAGATAAGTTTTGATTAAGGAAGAGAAAATAAACGACGCAATTGCAGCGATGGTGGCATTAGTCGACAGGAACATTGAATATGATTAGGATTCAAATTACCTTCATATTTTAATGTTGTACTGAAATAATCGCTGACGATTCAAAAAAAAACCCAGATTTACCATCTACAAGTATTTGTATATTAAGTACTTGTATATTTGATTTCTCTCAATGCATAAGCAAATCCTTGTCCACCAATTTTGCCGTTATGAAATTGAAGAATGTGACTTTGAATAGCAATGCATCGCGTTTGACGTGATATAAGCAATTCAATATTTTTATCCAGGAAAATAGCAATAGACTTTAAATATTATTGCACCCTAAACACAGGTTTTCATACCATTGGATGATCACCGAAGTTACTAAGAAAGTTTTATTAACAAAAGTTATTCTACAGGAAAATGGTAGAAGACTGGCGAAAGCAATATTCGGAGATTACCTCGAAACTTTGTAGAGCAAGTAAACATCGGAGGGCAGAAATTCATATGAGACAACGTCGAGTTACAATGCAAATTACTTGGGGGTAGTCAGGGTACCTAAAAATTAAATAATTACTACTACCGAGTCAAACAATGAAGAAACTGTTGCGGGAAAGGATATGATCTCAATATTAAAGCAAAATTTCATATGATTAGTCCTTGGAGTGAGAAAACCCACATACTTGTAGTTTGACTGTATTACAGACCAAAGAGTATTAATTGGAACAGCAGAGATTAGCATTAGGGGGCTGAAAGCAAATATTTTTCATTATTATAAAATATTACAGTTGAAAAGTTCAGAATATTTAACTTTGCCGGATTAAGTCTAAAACATTGCGTACACGCTGAACCACAATGAGCGTTTGCTCATGACACCAGAAGGTGTAATTAACATGATTATGGCCAGACCGGAGTAAGACAATGACCATTTAAGAAGTAAGATCGGACAGTCAAATTTGTCTTATGCAAATGTTATGCTATATAGTTAAACCGCATAATTTAGCACATAGTGCTAAAGCGAGTACTCTTCTTACCGCGAATTAGACCTTGGTTCACAGTATTTACAAATTTCACCTGTCAATTATTTTCATAATTCTTTCAATGAAGGTGTTAAGAAGACTGGATTCATGATAGTATGAACAGGCTTCATGATGATAAATGATAAAGTATCGCATTTTTAATAAGTCTATATCAAATATATATTTAAACTTTTTGCGCAATGCTATAGAGAAAATAAACAGTCGGATTTACTTCAACATTCAAAACCATCTTTCGATCTAGGATGCATCGTTGTGATTGATTTTCCTTATACGTATTCACGCTTTTTCACGATTCACGTATTCACGATTTTTGTTTCCACGCCTCAAAACACCCCTGAAAGGTAAGCATTTCGGGACAATGAACAGGATCAAAGTAGCTAACACCGCGACGTTAAGGGATATTCCAATGGAGGCCTACGACCGCAACGCATTCGAGAGCTGGAAGTCTCGATGGAGCCGATGTGTCGACGCAAAAGGAGCCACTTTGAAGACATGTAGTGAAAAATTCAATTAATAAATTGTAGTGAACTTACTGACACTACTTTAAGTACCTTTTGTATCCAATGTATCCAATTAATGCATCGAACTTAAGCGAATATATAAAGGAAATATTTCCCACAACTTATATTGGCATGATAGCTTTAAGTTGCAGAAATAATAAATGAAAAAGAAAAACTTTGTTCCAATCCACCACTTTATTTCAGGTACTAGTCGTACCTGAAATAAAGTGGTGGATTGGAACAAAGTTTTTCTTTTTCATTTATTAAAATGAACTTCCACAAAGTTGAGGCTGAAACTATTGAGATAATGCAGAAATAATATTCTCAGATTATCTTTTTTATGCTTTAGTGACTCCTTTTTGTCTTAATGTAAACTTGAATTCGTAATTACACGAAAAAGCAAAGCAAGCAAAAAGTGCATGCTGTGGCCAAGGTATCATACCTGGTCCTCCTCTCCTCATTACGGAATGAGCGTCCCGCGTCTAGACTTAAACTAAACAATATTTTATTTCCATTTAACGAAAAAAATCTTCAGAATTTTAGCATGTTAGGTAAAAGCACTTGAGGAACCGCATGAATTCTTAAAAGAAAACCTTAAGAGTGAGGGCTAGCGAAATTGTTCTGAAAACACAATTTTTCCTAATATTTAACGTAAATTCACTTTAGTGTAGTTTTATTGAAAGTATAAAACGTTTTTATACATTTTTAAAGCAAGTAATGGTTTTACATTCGATCATTTAAGAACCCCGCAGGCATATTAACGAGACTCAATTGTTCTTGAAATATTTATACAAATGCATTTATGTACTGAACTATTTCATGGAGCTCAGTTTTGAATGAGTATAAATTGTTAGAGGATGTTATAACCAAATATGGGATAATATTTAAAGATCTCTGTTAAACTGCTCAGGAATTTTCATTTATATTTGATATTAAGCTTATATTTTTATCATCAAAGTAATATTCATTGAAAACAAAAATATTCACATCAAATTTGATTTTACCTTTATAAAAATATCAAATTCAATATAATGAAAACACCATAGCAACTGGAAATTTATAAAAATAACGAAAGAAGGCATATGAAGGATGACGCAAGCGACTTTATCACTCGTTATCTATTTTTCTTTATATGTGCACATGTGTATATATATATATATATATATATATATATATATATATATATATATATATATATATATTAATAGATAGATCCAAGTCGTAATCAACAAGAACTGAACCCCTGTGACTCGTAAGAAGGAACTTCTTGGTCAATAAAAAGAGTAACCGGGGGCAAAGAGACACGATTCCACTGCCCCAACCACATCTCTGCTCACCTTATCGCCGTGGACCATTTCGTATCCGTCCAGCTTGCACTCGTGGGAGCGGACGAGCAGCGACAGGCCGTGCTTCTCCAGGAACTGCTCCGTCACATCCGGACCGAAGTACGTGCCGGCGCCGCGGAGGGTGTTGGGCTCGCATCCTTCGTTCGGCGTCGGGTCACTCCAGAGAATGTCGAACACCTGCCGAGTGGCGAGGAAGAGAAGATTCAGCCTATTGCATTTGCAGGCTATTACATCGAACTGCGGCGAAAACGAGGACATAAGGGGCTGAATGTTAGGCTACCAAAGGCACTCACTTTAACAATCTCGTACGTTACCAAGTTAGAATACTTGTCTTTGGGACAAATTCTAACAATTTATTTCATGGAATTTTCCGGCCAAATTCCTTCAGGCTTAATCTTTCGACAGCACACAAAAATGGTCTGATTCGAGGACCGGTAGGCCAAGGAAAGGCCGGAGGGCGGTGGCAGTTTGCTTCCAGTCTTTGCGGAGTGAGAATCGTTCGTTTACGAAACCGCTATAACGTGACCTCGTTACCATGCGTCATGAACTGGCCATTGGAGCAGCGCTGCGTCATCAAATTTTGCGTAAAAATGGGCAAAACTCGGAAAGAGACTCATGACATGCTCAAGGCAGCTTTTGGCGATAACGCTATGGCTAGATGGGGTGTTTTAGAGTGGCACAAGTTGTTTCGGGAGGTTAGAGAAGATGCTTAAGGGCCCGAACGCTCAGGACGCACTTAGACCTCAAAAAGTGACAAAAATCTTGAAGGAGGGAAAGATTTGTTGGGCAAGAATCGCAGATTAAGTGTCTGCGTAGTTTTTGATGGACTTGACATCCAGAATCCAGTGATCCGGATCGACTTGTCACCGAAAGCATGGGCATGAGAAAGGTGTGTGCGACGTTGGTGTCGCGAGTGCTCTTGGACGAACAAAAGGGAACTCACACTCTACCAAGAGCTCCTCGACCATGTGAGTGAGGATTCAAATCTCTTTTGAACCCCACCAAACTTCTTTCTCTTCCCCCACCTCAAATTTGTACTCAAATGACGTCACAATGGCTCGGTGGAAGTGTTATAACAGGCCGTGACGAGGGAGCTTAGCAGAATTCCGGGGGCCGCCTTCCAGAGGGCGTACGAGGCGTGTAAAACCCGCTGGCAGCGGTGTGTGGACGTAAAAGGGTGCCAGCTTGGAGGGTTTTGAGTGAATCTATCAATTCTGGTGATAAGTTTTCTTAAATCGACTCAGTTCTACTACTTTTGGGACAGGCCTTGTGCATGCCGTTTTGGAAAAAATTGACCCTGTTCGCAAATGGAAATAATTAAGATTTTTTAGATTTTTTTGGAAGAGTTACTTTATCAAGAAATAAGGCACAATGGGTGGACGGATGATTTGGCAATAAATGCGATTGTAAATTAAAACCCACCGAGAGATAGGTTATCCTGCAGGCAATGAATGCAATCGCCTGCCGTATCTGGATTTAAAAAGAAGCAATAAATAAATTGTAGTATAAGAATAAGCACTCCATTTTTGGCTTAAAAAATAGTTCACTTCAAATTGTAGTTTCTTTCTAGCTCATGTGCACTAGCCTTTTGCTTTCAGGCTTGAAAACGACAAACTGCGGCAAGCAATACTGTAATGAGAACTACACATTCATTAAATGACAGTCCTAGTCGGTAATGCTGGAAGGTGTTTGAAAACAGAACACTCGAGATTAGTGAAAGTGCATGCTTTTGAGACAAATTAATAATTCCATAGACGCTGTGGGTGGCGAGAGGAAAGTTTGCTTCCTATAACCCTAGAATAACCATCCCGTGGGGAAAAGGAGTCCTTGAGTCTAACTAGCTCTGGTATTTATTTCCAGAATTTTAGATTCGAGAGATAGCACATTGCTGTTCATAGGACTTCTAAAGCATATCACTCGAGGTGATAGAATAATACATTCCAAAATTTAAATATTAAACATTAGCAAGGACTAAAAAATTATGTTCCACAAATCGCACAAAACGGCAATGGTGTTATTTTGAATAGACTAACTCGGAATCGAAGAACCCCTTTTATCTCCCTGCAAAATTACTACACAACTAAATAAGCTAAACAGAGAAAGTTAACAATTAAAAAAATATCATACATCTTTTGGAAAGAGATGAGGATATTACCTGGTTCATGAAGAGAGAATCAGTGCGGGAAACTCCGTGATTCGTGATTGTTCTTTGGAATTGGCAGAATGGAGATTGAAAATAACTATTGAAGAGTGAAGGAAAACATAGGAACTGTAGAGCAGGGTAGGAGGATTAAGTAAACCTTGCCTCTCTCTATGGGGGGGAGGTTTCCGCCGTCCGCAACGGTGCGTCACATTCCCTGCCCGTGTCTTTGGGGACGGAGACCTTGAGCTGCATGTCCGTGTGGCAGTGGAATTATCCCTTCTTACTTTTCAATCCTAATTTACACGTAATTGGATAGATTTACACTACATTCTAAGGCGCATCTGCATGTTAGTTGATAGTACATGTATTTACATGCGTCTAAGTCAAAAAGGTTTTTTAATGAACATATACGCCACTGTGGGTGTATGTTTACATAAATAGGTTGGTTTTGCATGTGGTTTTATTCTCTTTTAAGGATGGTGACTTAGCACCTCCTTCCACACGCCCTTGAGGCGGCTTGTATTATGTAGATGAAGTATGAAGCAAAATATATTTCTGTCGCGCTAAAATTCATTTGCAAATAACTAAAATATTCAATATGAATCGTCCAAGACCTATCTACTGTCAACCAACTTCCTATAATAACAATAGGTACTAATAAATATGGAATCCTTCAAGAAAGGAAATGGGAAGTTATAGGAAGGACGAAATTCTCCTGAGAGTAACAGATGAGGGAAAGGGATTTTCCTCTTTATGAAATAAAAAAGAATTATAATGGGATGTCAGATTATATTTTTCATCTCTTTCATTCGGCCAGATATCCGAAATTGCCCCTTGGCTCAGTGAGAGCATCTTAGGGCGGATTTCATCGAAATTAATTCCCAGGAATAGAGCGGAGGGCGCCCTCAAGGGACACCGGGACAAGGAGCACAAGCGAGGGTTTGGCGATTGCGCCATTCGGAGGCGACCACTGACCACTCCTGCATCCTTGATCCCACCGAACTTGCCTGTCTCTGGCCGATCTGGTAGCGGCGAAATAAGAGGTTTCGCTGGAAGTATTACGATAAAACTCCCAACTACCGACTCTATAAGCTCAACTACCACATGTGGATCAATTTCCTTGCTTGATAAGGGATCTATAATAGTATTAGCAAAGAGTGGGTTTTACACCAGAACGTTCTACAGGGATATGAAGTTTCGCACTCAGAAAATAAGGTTCTCGTGAGCTTTGAGGAATAGTTTCCGTGGACGATCTAGGCTTGCCGTGGACGATCCGAGAATTATCCCAACAGCGCATGCCCAGAGGGTGCAAGCAAAATGAGACCCGCGTTCGAAAGCCTTTATCTTATCCGCGGGCATAAAATTTTTTCACGTACCTGGTTAAACTTTCTAAAATGAAAATAAAGCATTAAATGTAGCAAAGCACGTGCTCGGAAGATGGAAAACTTTATTGCAAATACATTTTTAATAATATACTAACAGTATTTTGAAGAGTATTAATGAAGTATTTTATCGCAAAGGGCCGATAAATGTAAAAAATCACTCATAAAAGAAAATTTTATGAAATTAATTTCTAGAAATTTTAGAATGGTGGGTTCACTTTTATTGTAAATCATAGCTGCAATTTTTTCTCCTAGGCTCTTCAAGTTTCCTACACCATGGGATGAGAGTTTTCTACGCTATGGCAAAACATAGAGAGCTTGAAAACAAAACCTTTGTGTTTAGGCATGGCATAACATGCATTTCGGACTGAGTAGTATTCTACTAACATTGTATCGGTTATATAATATATATCATTTATATAAAATTATGTGAGCTGCACAAATCTCATTGAAACAGGGACAGAGGAAATCAAAATGGAATGTGAATGTTACCACGATGCTAACTGCATTATGTTTATTAGTCAGGGAGAGAAGGAAAATAAAATAAAAAAACCGACATCACAGGTCCAGTTTGCATTTCGTTTCTGCACCTATGCCCTAGTATCCCCCATTTTGTCATGTGTTCAAGGTGTTCTTGAATTATTTTGAAATGTTTCCTGAGGTCGAATTCACTTCCTCGTGTACCTACACTTTGAACAATTCCTTGCTCTGCGTACCCTCAAGTGTGGGTTGGGACATCATCCGTTGAGCGCTTACCCTTCCCGTTGTCGGTCATTGGTGCTTGGCTTCAACTCCTCGTAAACTTCTTCAGGGAAATTTCGCACGCATGTTAACAGTTAGTTGCCTTAGGCGCGGGATCGGTCTCCCCACAATCCATTTCGTGTTTTTGCCACAATGAGACGCACTGGAACTCTCCACGGTACCCCTGTGAGGATCTACTAGCATCCAATTATATGTACAACTTACTCAGAAAAATCACCACGCAGGCTAATGGCAGGGGTAAGGCAATGGATGGTCTAATGGATAGTTCACCACCCATTAAATTAATTGACTATTGGCATTGAATGGCGTTCATGGAAGTTCAATGTTTCGTGCTATGCTTCTTTATTTTTATAACTCAAAATACGCGAGGAAACAATGATTCCTTACGCCAATCGATTTCCCTTAAATTCTGTGGTCTCGTCTGATTCGGTGCCAAAATTATTTCTACTGTTCCAACGTTAGATAAGAATGATTTTAATGAATTTAATAAAATGTGTACGTAGCTTTCCTGCTTCCAGTACCTCTAAATCTACGCTATCCGGTAATAACGTTACACTTTCCGACGGTGATGACGGCAAATCACGGTGCATAACGGTAATTCACGACACAGCGATCTTTCGGTATCAATTTTGATAAAAAATCAAAGAAAGATTAAGACCAATAGTTAGATGAAGACCAATGGTTTCAACGGTCGCAAAATAAAGTAGTCCACAAATAAACACGGAAAACCGAATTATCGGAGAGAGATGTCTTCCAGGAAATTGCTCTCATTCCGGCTGTGTGATAAACTTAAAAGAAAACTATTGCTAGGCCGGATCGATGGAAGGGCTTCTTTGCACGGTGGCTAGATGAAGAAAAAGTGAAAGGAAGAGATGCCGCAAGAGGTGGAAGGGTCGAGGGACGCAATTTAGGGCCATGTGGTTAGCAGCAGCATTCCCGGAGAATATTCAGCTCGCCCGGGGAGGACACACGGCGGCACTCGAGAGTACGGGGGCGGGAGGGGGTGAAGGGGATGGAAGGGGTGGAATGAGGGAAATGGCGGAAAAGTGAAGGGGGGCGTTGGGCGAAGTGGGGAGGCTGCGGGAGTGAGTGCGGGGAAATGGAAGGGAAGGATGACGACCAATGGCGATAAAAAATGCCTGCGCTCTTCTGGTGCAACGTTAAACCCAAGGCTAAACTGCGGAAATATTTTTATATGACATTTTTTCATCTTGCTAAACCTAAAAATTTAACGAAAGCATTGCATTTCTCACAGTAAAAGAGCATTGTTGATGGACAATGAAGGTTATTGGCTGCATTAACGGTGGAAGATGTGGCTCTAATATCATAGATACTCGGCATTCATTTAAAAACCAGCACAGTGCTCTAAAAGCAATGATAAATGCTTTGTTGGGTATTATAAATTATAATTTATTGTATTTCATTTAGTTACCAGGTCGTGGAAACTCTCACACTTTCTCCCAGGGGAAAAGGTCACTCATCTCCTGGAGGCACTGGAGCCCCACGTAGCGATTTTTTAAAACAATTTTCCAATACTGCTTTAACTTCATGGAATATACATATTTTTTATAAAAAGTTTCGGAAGAAGTTTTGGAAAATATATTTAGTTCAGATATTGCTATAATGCCTCAAAATTCTTCAAAGTACATCCCTTGAGCGTCGACACACTTTTGCCAGCTGCTTTCCCACGACTCGAAGACTCCCTGGCAGGCGGATCCCGGAAGGCCCTTAAGAGTATGCGTGCAAGCTTCATTGACGGCTTGACTTAAGGTTCCATGGTGGTGTCCTTTGAGGAAGGATTTCACTTTAGGAGTAGGAAAAAGTCTGGTGGTGCCAAGTCGGAACTATAAGAAGGTTGGGGAATCGTCGTAATGCCTTGCAGACTCTCTTCGAAGGCAGACACTTGACTCCGCTTTTGGTCGTCTGTCAAGAACTTCGGGTTTAGCGCAGATATTTCGCAATGCCAAGTTTTCAGTGATAATGATGTGCACTGTCTACTTAACGATTCCAGTACGATCTGCACTCATGCGCTCACTTAACCGACGGTGAGAATTCAGCGCGTTACGCACACGTGAGGTAAAAATTGTTACCGATGCCTTTTAAACAAACCTTATACAATTATGAGCTTCTGTCGCCTCGCCAAGTATTGCAGTACAAATTAATCCTCGGGAAAAATACATGTTTCTTTTACATTCGAACAGCGCTAACTAGAAAAGTAGTCAGAGACATTGCGTGGTGTTCCGTCACAATAACAGTGGCAAGCCACGCGCGAGAGAGCACACTAAACGCAAAAACATTTCACATTTAAGAAACTTTCCGCCAAGACCGGGGTTAAATCTTTGATCCCTCAAATTACGGCCGAGTTCATTAATGCTTCCGAAGGACCCCTTGACATTGTATCAAGAAAATAATCAGTAATACGGGAGATTAAATATGCAATACACACAATTTATAGCATAATACAAGTGAAAGTGAAGCGAAGAATATCTCAAGGTAAGAGAGCATTCACAATTGATAGACAACTGCTGTGTTTAAAGAAGATAGAACTACAGGCGAGGAAACAATACGTGAAAAAATGTATACGGAGCGTGGCACTCTATGGATCAGAAGTATGGACCATTGGAAAAGTAGACCAGAAAAGAATAGAAGCCTTAGAAACCTGGTGCTGGAAGAGAATACTTAAGATCAAATGGACGGTTTAAATAAGAAACGAAGAAGTATACGGAAGAATAGACGAAGAACGGACCTTATAGAACACCATTGAGAAAAGAAGAACCAGATGGATTGGGCACACCCTGAGGCAAAATGGATTCGTGAAGAATATAATAGAAGGAAAAATAGACGGAAAAAGTCCCAAGAGGAAGGCCAAGGGACAAATAAAGAAGAAGGTGCATTCCAAAAAACCCCAGGAAGTAAGCCAATTAGCATCAGATAGGGTAGGATAGAGGGCTGCAGTCAACCAATCTTAGGATTGAACGGCCAATGATAATTAAGTAAAAGTGAAATGAACGTTATTAATATAATATTTATATCATTTTTACTATATTAAACGTATCTCAAGTGCCAAATTTAGCTGATTCACTTATATGATCGACGGGAAAAATACCCATTCCACAAATAATAATCAATACAAAAATGATCATTTCTATTTTTGAGTGATGGAAGGGTGAAGTATGGGAAGAGCAGGCATGTGGTCGTAAGAGAGCTGATCGCGTTCGTGGGACGGTGGATGGGAAGGCAATATGGGTGAGATAAAGGGTCCTTCCCTTCGTAGGCGCGTCTTAAAACCGCGAGAGAGGAATTCTGGGTAAAGGGCACCACAGCGCACCTGGGGCCCCCGTCGATTGGACCAGGTAGCGGGGCAACTTGCGTGATGGGGGGGAGGAAGGGGGTGAGTAGGCAAGAGAGGGAGGGGAGGGCCAAAGGGGTAGTGTTCTTGCCAGAAGGCTTATTACATACCGCCATCTCTTCTGTCAGATGACTCCCAACGGCCTTCTGAATTTGACGCCATGCTACTAAGCCTGTTTCATGAGGTCATCCTTCACTTGGAACTTAGCTCAAACGACGGCTCTTGAGTGAATGCAAGACGCGATGATTTCCATGGGTGTTTGAGATGGAAACGTTTGCCTAATGGGTTCCTGGGTCATATTTATACGTGATATGCTCTTCCGCCCACGCGCAAGTATCCCTCAAACAGACACTACTCAATATTTATCGTCTTCCTATCAATTCTTTTCATTTGAATAATAAAATTCCGGAATATATAGTGCAGTATTTTAACCATATACGCGTTTAAAATTCGCAAAAGATCTTCGTTTTATTGAATTTGCATAATACGAGTAACGTCTGTTATTCTCAAAATAATTACCATTGTGCATAGACTAGTATATCAAATCACTGTGCATAGACTATATCAGATGACTCTTTGATCTCTGACAGGGGCCTCCACATCATTCCTAACTGCACCTTTAACACCTCTAATAAGGATATAAGTATGTTTTCATGGATTCTAGCAAACGTGGCCGAACTAGAAGCAAGAAGCTTCCCATGCTATATCCCCGCTCAAATATAGCTCCATACTAGTCCACCTAAACAATACTGTACACAAAGCCAACATACTGCAGGCTTTAAGAGGGACAGTAAACAGGACAATGGTCAAGTTACGGGGGGGTGAAAGGGTTGTTACCAGATGTAATTGCAGGTAGGAAAAAAGAGAATTAATCGCTCTCTGGCCATGTAATGAATCTCGTAATTACAAACCGCAATCATGGTTTATTTAATATGATAGATTAAATTCGCAATTATCACAAAAGGGTATTAATTATAGATGTCAGTCCCATGTATCCTCCGTGTATCGCTTGTCAACCATCTTGAGTCACACTGGATTCAAACCTGAGGGAATCGAGAAGTCTCGTTTCCGGTCGAACCTAAGCTCATTAGGTGACGCTCTGTTGGGTGGGCTATGAGGGTCCTCGAGCCCATTATTGAAGAGATGAAATTTTGAAAGGGGCACAGTGAAATGTTGGCATACATGCAGAACACCACATTAATCACGTAAGTCTTCGAGTGATTACCCGCAGACGGTAGCAAATGAAAACGCATGTATGAACAGTCCACCACCATTCTCTACATCGTATTTGAAAAGCAATCAGTTGTTATTTTAATCATAATTTTGGTGTCAGTACAAATTGAATTATAAAATATTTTTAGGGTCAAATTAATACATCAAAAGATTATTGCATAGTCTTATCGCAGAAGATAGAGAGCTTTATAGTTTTTCAAATCGTAGCTGGATGGCATAAATTAATGATTAAAAAACTTTCAAATTTTTCTCTTTCCAAATCTCCTATTGAACTTTTCGGCCACAATTAACCCACATGCACGTTTCACCTTATTCTTAAAGTTAATAGGACTACTCTGCCCGAAAATTGACCTTAATAGTTCAATTTTGATTGGCTTAAAGGAAATGATAGAAAACAAGTCACGTATTCAAAGCATTTGTCACATATCTTCCTTCGCACGAAGCGTTTTTCAAAATGTTCCTTTTTCATTTAACCTCTCTCGACTTCAATTTGTTCACTTTCATCTCGTTTTGAAAACATATGTGTGAATATAAATATATATTCACACATATACTGTGTTATATATATATATATATATATATATATATATATATATATATATATATATATATATATATATATATATATATATATCTATATATATATATATATATATTTGGATATATATATATATATCCAAAGGTCGGTTTGGTAGGTGTTGGTAGAGTTCACCCAGTAATAGGCCCGACGGCGTGTGAAATTCACACATCAGGGTAGGGCGGCCAGTTCCTTTCCTTGTGCCGGTTATGGTTTCCCAGGAAGATCTGGTATCCGAAAAATCATTTTAGCTTGGGTGGAGCCGCAGGTGCCCAGAGTGCCTCGCCCGGGAATCGAACCCGGGACCCTCCGGTCAGCAGTCCAACACTCTACCTACTGGACTACCGCGACCCATATATATATTCATATAAATATATATATATAAATATTGCCATTTCCTTCCTCCGTATTCCTTATTGCCACATAATGTACATGCTTCCGCAATTTACCATAAGAGTTTAGAATATAAGTATCATTAATTTTTTATCATTAATTTATCACCAAAATTCTATAAGATCTGCTTTAAAAGAAAAGGTACAGAATACAAGAGCGTGGAAGAATTAATTTTAAGATAGCAGTTTTGACGATTTCCTCAAGGAGATTATTTCCCATATATTCCGATGGAGAAGTAATCTACATCTACATAATACCCCGCAAGCCGCCGCAAGGGCGTGTGGCGGGGGGTGTTAGGTCACCAACCGTAAAAAGGAAAAATACCACATGCAAAAAAACAACACGGAAAATTACACCCACAGCAGCGCACACACTCATGCAAAAATCCCTTCATCCAATACTCATGCAAACACATATACCGCAAAACAACTAAAAAACTGCACCCCATGATGCAGCACGAAAGACATCCTACAACACGGAAGCCAGGACACAACAAGCAAGAAATTGAAACATCACTACCACATGAAAATGCACCACGAAACACTCTACCCCCAAAGAGTCTCTAAATGGCAGGGAATGCGACCCAACGTTGCAGGTAGCAGGAATTTGCCCCCGCGGAGAGGGACGAGGGATTGAAAGGGAAACTTAAAAACAGATGAACGGAACACGAATGAGGTCATTCGGAAAGAATGGGTTATTATAGCAAAACACATAAGGTTAGTGGAAGAGCATGCATTTAAATACAACTAATTATTTTTTAGACGCTGAGGGTGGCAAGTGGAATTTTTGCTATCTATAACCCTGCAGTTGCTATCCCGTATTGTCCGTGGGAAGAAGGAGTCCTTGAGTCGGCTAGTTCTGGCATCTATTTCCCGAATTTTATATGCATGATCCAAGCGACTAATGTATGTAGGAGTACGAATAATTTGCGAGACCTCGGTGCTGAAACATGCGGATCTAAATTTATTTAATAATTTCAATCTTGCATTGAATCGTCTCTCAGCCAATGATTCCCACCCCAAATCCATGAGCATTTCGGTGACGCTTTGCGTTTTATCGTAGGAATTTTTTACAAAACGGGCCGCCCGGCGTTAAACCTTCTCAATTTTCCGACCTTTTTCACTCGGATCCCACACGCTGCTTGCGTATTCTAAATGAGGCCTTACAAGAGCGTGGTAACAACGTTCCTTGACCTTCGAGTCACTTTTGCCGACAATGCGTCTAATGAATCCCAATTTTTTATATGCTCGACCGCAGACTTTACGTATGTGAGTCCCCCAAGTTAAGTCTTTTGTGAATGTGACACCTAGGTATTTTACCGTATCAACTACTGCTAGGTCACCTCCAGCTAATTTGTAAGCAAATCCCATTGATCTTTTAAAGAAATTTACCACTGAACATTTATTATAATTTAGAGTCAATCCCCAGTTAGAACACCATTTAGTAATGCAATCTAAATCCTGCTCTAGAATAAAACGATCCTCATCCCCAGATATCTCCCGATAGATCACCGTGTCATCCGCGAACATCCTAATTTTACTTTTCACTTCGCGGTTGTACAAATGTACAACCGTTTGTACAAATCGTTAACAAAAATCAAGAAAAGCAACGGCCCGATCACACTTCCCTGAGGTACCCCCGACGTGACTCGAACGCTGTCGGAACTAGCGCCATCAAGGACTACCCTCTGTTCCCGCTCTGAAAGAAAATCTTTAACCCAGCTTATGGCGCCCTTGTTTATACCCGCGACCTTTAATTTATGAATGAGTTTACCATGTGGGACCTTATCAAATGCCTTTTGAAAATCTAAGAAGATGACATCCACTTGCCTACCTCTCTCACCCGATAGATGTAAACCATGTGTAAATAATCCTAATTGGGTCTCGCAGGAGCGGGTTTTCCTGAATCCGTGTTGATTGTCACTTAAAAAGTTAATATTGTCAAGGTGTCTCATTATTGAACTGACAATTATGTGCTCTAAGATTTTGCAACAGATAGAAGTGAGAGAGAGATATAGGTCTGTAATTACTGGGATCCTCCCTGTCACCACTTTTAAAAATAGGCGTTATTTGCGCGGTTTTCCAAATCTTAGGTACTTTGCACTCTGTGAGGGATTTGTTAAATATAAATTCAAGGTACGGGGCAATGTTTGGAGCTAAATGTTTTATCACCCTAGCTGGTATATTTTCGGGACCCGGGGATTTGTTGGGTTTAATCTCAATAAGCAATTTTAGAATTCCTTGTTGGTCCACTGTTATTTTTTCCATGGGTGGAGTATCATTTAAAAGACGGAATAAATGGAAACAGTAAGTAGAATAACAATGAACCCAAAGAAATAATCAAAGGTAGTGCCATAAGAGCCGAGACGCGATGACAACTAATGCCTTTGAATGACTGGTGAGAGAATAAATGGAAGGTGCAAGTACCCACCGTGAGACTTCAGAGACGTGGATTTATCGAAATTTTAATGAAACGAATATCCCTCAAGATTGATGGAAGTAATATGAAATTTCGTGAAAGACGCGGCGATATGAAGCAGATATTCATTTTTTGGAGACAAACTGTTACACAATAACTTCTCAAAGAAGACGCGGATACATAAAATTGAAGATAATATAATATGAAAATAACATGTGGGAAAGAAGAGATGTGCCGGAAGAAGTATAGTTATTGTCTCATTGAGAAGTTTTTATCGTTACAATCTAAAAGAAATGAAACTCGGGATGTATAAATACCTAATAGGTTGTAAACAATACACAACCATTGAAATAATTGTAATTATAATTCATGCTAAAGACAGGCTGACGTAAATGAATATGTGAATATTTAAATTGCAATCAACGATGAAAGTACGCTTATTTTACGCGAAGGAGAAAAACAAAAACATGAGGTTTCACCAAATACTCATATACATATGTATAAGCCAAGGTTAGTAATTGAAAATCAGTTATAATTCCACTTAAATCCGAGAGTTAGTTAAGTCTATATTACCGTGCTGACCTATTCCAATGTGTGATTTTCTTTTTTCTCAATGTAAAGAAACATATTCGTGGAAATTATTTACCATCATCATGAGTGGTAGTAAGCCAAATGAACATGTTTTAACTTGCAACACTGCCGCAACAATGAAGCTAAATCAATTGAACATATATCACATATAGATTTTTTTTAAGGCAATTTTCCGGTTAAGGTAGGTTTTTGGATGGACACAGCTGCTAAATAAAACATTTTGTGACTCATAACAAAACAAAAAATCCAGCATCCTACTCTATATCAGGTCCCTCTTCATCTCTGAGTACTTTCTTCCTCCCTTCATCCCGTCCTACATCCATATCCTGTTCCTTCTCTTTCCTCGTTTGCATAACATTCTCCCCTCAATTACAGTCAACATCCCACTGCCGGTTAGTACCCCCTTCAGCCAATTTTCCTGCCTCCATAGGATTTCTGACAAAAACCCCTCTCCTCGCCCAACATACCAAGTACTTCCTCATTTGTTTTCTTCTCTGTCCATTTCACCTTCTCCCTTCTTCTCCACACCGACATTTCAAAAGCCTCCAGTCTACGTCTATCCTCCTGCTTAAATGACCACGTTTCCGCACCGTACCGTAGCTAAGCTCCATATCAAAGTTTTTTGCGAGTCTTTTCTTAATATCCTTACTCAACGTCCCGTTCATCAACTCCCTCCTCCTTGTGAAAGCCTCTTTGCCTAGCGCAAATCTTCTCTTTACGTCCCTTCTACTTTGACCGTGTTGATCCAAAACACTTTCGAGATACGTAAACTGTTCTAGTTTTTGCCCTCCTATTTTAATATTTAGCTTAGCCATTTTCTTTCTAGAAAATCGCATAACCTTTGTTTTATTAATATTGATTCTCATTCCATACCTGTCGCACTGAATTTCCAATTCACTCAGCAATGCTTGCAACTGACTGACAAATTAAAGCTTGGTCATCAGCAAACCTAACTGATTTTACGAATTCCCCGCCCACCTTCATTCCTACCTCGAGTGCTTCCCATGCCTCTTTGATCATTTCCTCTGCATACAGGTTGAACAGCAATGGTGATAATGGGCAACCCAGCCTCTCCTCTTCCTAACACTGCCCATCCGGACTCCCCGTTCCCCACCCGCACCTGTGCAGTCTGAGACATGTACAGGTTGCGGTTTAGCCTCCTATCGCTTAAATCTATTCCTATTTTCTGCAGAATACTCATCAGTTTTTCCCAGCTCACTCTATCAAACGCTTTTTCGAAATCTAAGAAATAGGCAAATACCTAGTAGTAGTAGTTTTGAGGGGAGGCGACCGACAGCTGAGGTCATTTGCGCCATAGGGGATGGACAGGAAAGGATGAAGGGTGGAGAGAAACCCGGCGTCTGCATTAGCCTACTCTTTACGAAAGGCGCCAAGGGGTCCGCAGTTTAACGTCCCATCCGACGGACGGCGTACTCACTCAAAGTGCCCTCCACAAAGCACCTCAAGTAGGGATCGAGATACCTCTGAAAAATATTCAACACCGCCGGGATATGAACCCGCGCCCTCAGGGTGGGAAGCCAGTACGTTAGCCCCCGCACCATCTCGAGCCCCGGCAAATACCTCCTGGTTTTGTTCTATACCTCTCGATTAATAATCTCATTACTGAAATGGCATCTCGCTTACCTCTCCCCTTCCTGAACCCAAACTGGTCATCCCCTAAGTAATCATTTGCCCTACTCTCTATCCTTTTGTTTATGATTCTGAGAACAACTTTAGCTGCGTGGGATAACAAACTTATTGTCCTTTAGTCCTCACATGATGTAGACTTTACCTTTTTCGGAATAGGAACTAACACTTATCTTACTGAAGTCTTCCGGCCATATCCCTTCCTTATAGATACTACGCATTAGCCCATATAGCCTCTTCCTCCCACATTTCTTAAACCTTTCAGTAGTTCTGCTGGAATGTTATCCACCCCCACGGCCTTGTTTAGCTTCATCTCCCTTAATGCCCTTTCTATCTCCTCGTCAAATAGGCCTGGACCTAAGCTATCTTCCTCTATGTCATGTTCCTTTTCTATGTCTAACTTTGTTGGTCTATGTTCTTTACTATACAGTTCTTCTATATATTCCTTCCATCTCTCTTGGATCATTTCTGTATCAACTATTATCTTACCCGCCTTATCTCTAACTGTAAGCATAGATCTTCCTTTCTTAATTCCCGATAAAGATTTCACTTTGCTGTATAGCTCACCAATTTCACCCTTCCTCTACAGACTTTCCATATCCTCGTCCTGCGTCTTCCACCATGCTTCCCTTGCCCTATTTGTTGCCCACCTCAATTTATTGTTTAACACCATGCACTTCATTTTGCCTAACTCTGTTTTTAAATTCTTCCATCTCCTCCTCTCATCCATCCTTGTAATCATATCATCCGTGATCCATGGTTTCCTAGTCCTTTTCGCGTTAACGGTTCCAATAGTCTCTTTTGCGGCTTTAGATACCCCTTTCTTGATACTTTCCCATTTTACTTCGATAATACTCAGCCCTTTACCATCTTCCATGATTTTCTCTACCGCCTGTTTGTATTCCTTCCTTTTCAACCCATTTAATGCTTCTAAATTCCATTTTCTAACCCACCGCCCCTGCCTTATCTTTTTGAAACGGACGCTACATTTCATTACAACTAAATTGTGCTCATAGTCCGCATCCGCTTCCGGGAATCTGTGCGAATTAACCACACTATTCCTAAACCTGTGTCCTACCAGAATATAATCTAGCTGATACTTCTCTGAGTCACCTGGCATTTTCCATGCATACCTGCGTCTTTTGTAGTGTCTAAACCTCTCATTCTCTCTCTGGCCCTCAACCTGAGCGGACCTGCCTACTGAGCGCTCCTTGTAACCGGTTTGACCCACCTGAGACTACCTGCCTGCCAGCTTATTTCTTGGTGCTTTTGGTTTTAGTGAAGTGCAGTGTAGTGTCAACGTATGCGTTGCTTCGTTTATATAGTTTTCGTTTTGTGTGTGGTTTGTTAACCGTAGTGTGTGGTAGTAGTAATTTATTTAGTGGATTGTGGTGGTTTTTGTCCTTCAACTCTGATTGGTGACCGGTGAGTGCTTTCCTTTTTCTTACTATCTTTTTTTTTGGTCCTCTGAAAACCAGACCTTACTCAAGCATCATTTTTTCCACTTAGGCTTCATATTCAATTCCAAATCGTAACTTATTGTTTGAGCTAAATTTAGCTAACCCCTTCTAGAAATTTTAGCATAGTGCATACAGGTTAGCTTTTGTTGGGAACTCGGTAGTTAAATTAGGATGGCTTCATCCAGGTCCCCTGTTGCCATGCTCGAAGGCACTGGCGAATGCGCGGTTTTAAGGGCCCGTATCGTCATGCTGGAGAGAATGGTGCGGGAGCTTCGATCGGAGATCGCCGGCCGGAGGGCTCCCCTCAGGAGAGATGGTGCTCAGGGTGGGAATACGAAAACCCGCCACGCCCATAGGGGTGCACGGATTCGTCCGAATGCAACACGTGGCTGGGCGATTAGAGACCTACCCCGTGTCCCATCTCTCAACGAGGGAGTGTCTCACGTCCGTAGGTCGGACGATTGGAGGGTCGTCTCTCGGGGCAAGGGGAAGGTAACGCTGCGGCGAGGATTGGACTCTGCGGAGGCAGATACCATCCCCGTCTCCAACAGGTACCAGGTGCTGTCGGATGACAGCACCACCGTACCTGCAGCCCCTATCCCTACTCCGAGGGCACTGCCTAGGGTAAGGCATCAGCGGTCGGGGAGGGAGGGAACCGTTATATTAGGTAGTTCAAATGTCCGGCGTATAATGAATCCGCTGCGCCGCAGAGTCCAACAGGAGGGAGGTGTTGGATTCTTGTCGTCCTGGTGTATACCAGGCGGCGGGGTACCCCAGGCGACGCTGGCGGTGAAGGCGGCCGTCAGTAATACGGGCTGCTCCAAGCTACGCATTGTGGCTCATGTCGGGACAAACGACGCCTCGGAACGTGGATCTGAAGAGATCCTGCGCTCCTTTAAGGAGATGCACTCGGAGGTGAAACGAGTCGAGGCAGAGTTGAAGGTCCCAATTAAATTAAGTATATGTAGTATTGTGCCGCGTGTAGACCGCGGAAGGCTCGTTTGGAGCCGAATTGAGGGTTTAAAGCAGAGATTGCTGGGATTTTGCCGGGGAATCGGAGCGGACTTCGTTGATCTGAGGCCCGTCCTCTCATCGTGTCGGGTACCCCTTAATCGCTCCGGGGTCCATTATACTGCCGAGGCATCGCAGTTGGTAGCGCGTAGGTTACACGAACACGTTTCGAGGGTTTAGCATAGCTGGTAGGCAAGAGCGTAGGTCATATATTGGGAAAAATAAAGTAAAATCCAGCGCTTTTTGTCAATTCAGTTCAGGTAATGCCTCTCATATCCCCAAAAAAATTGAACAAACAAACACTTACGTTAAAACAACATATAACTCACGTAAATTTAATAAAATTGGTGCCTCTACATACATAACAGATAGCAATGCAAGTGAATGTAATTCTTTTGTCTCTGTTCACCACGAATCGTCTCAAAACAGTTTTGTTAGCGTACATAAAACCGAAAAACAAGAAGTTATTAGCCATATTAAAATTATAACATTAAACTGCCGTAGCATTAGAAACAAAATATCGGATATTGAACATATTTTTGTCAGTACAAACGCAGACATAGTAGTTGGAACAGAAAGTTGGCTCACGGGAGATATAGCAAACAATGAGGTTTTTCCAAACGGTTTCACAATTTACAGAAGGGACAGACCAAATAGGTTGGGTGGGGGAGTATTTATTGCAGTAAAGTCACATCTTAGTAGCCAACGATATGAATGCTACGTAGATGACATAGAAATCGTTTGGTGCAACATTAAGGACTACAACGGCAGAAGCCTATACGTGTGTTCATTTTATAGACCCCCAGATTCTAACACAGATGTCCTACACAAGCTCGACGAACAAATATCCACTATCAGCAGCAGACAAAGCAACAGTATTACCATAATCGCTGGGGACACAAATCTACCGTCAATTGACTGGGACAACTACTGCGTAGGAAAATCTGCCAAAAACAGAGATTCATGCCAAGAACTCCTTCATATATTCACAAAACACTCCTTAGAACAAATTGTTAAATCACCAACACGGGGCCAAAGCATACTAGACATCTTTGCGACTTCTATGCCCGAAATCATTGCTAACATTGAAATAATAGACGGAATCAGTGACCATAAGGCTATTCTTGTAGAGTTAAAAACTAAGTTCATCAAAATAAACAAAGAAAAGCGTAAAATATACCTATACAACAAGGCAAATTTTAACGGACTAAGAAAATATTTAAACATAAAAATACCAGAATACATCACAAAAACACTGACAACAAATACAGAGAACACTTGGAATTATTTCTTAAATATTTTACGCGAAGGAATAAAGACGTACATCCCGTCCAAACTCAAATGCGACAGTAAGGAACCTAGATGGTACAACGGGGAAGTCAGATCGGCATTAAGAAGGCAAAGAAAGCTACAGTCAAATTTTAAAAAGAGTTTAAAAAGTGACGATATAATTTATATGAATACAACCAAACAGCAACTAAAAGAATGTCGTAGTAAGACGAAAAGTATTATGCGCACAGCACTACACTCTTTTAAATCTAAAATGCTAAGCGAATATCTTGAGGAAAATCCAAAGTCATTCTGGTCTTATGTTAGGGAAATACAGGGTAAACGTCCCACTGTTCACTCTTTGAGGATGGAAAATGGGGAAATCATTACAGATAGCGTGAAAAAGGCAAATATGTTAAACCATTTTTTCCAGAGCGTCTACAACAAAAACACAAACGCACCAAACGATCCTCCACACCCACCCGGGGAACACATGAGCGATCTTACACTGACCAAGCAGGGAATAGTACATCTGCTCCGTAGTATCAAAGCACACAAGGCACCTGGTCCGGAAGAAATACCTGCTAGAATATTAAAGGAATTAGCTGACGACATTGCCCCATTTTTACATATTCTTTTTCTAAAATCGATAGAAGAAGGCTCAGTGCCTCGCGACTGGAAGCTAGCCCATATAACTCCCATCTATAAAGGCGGCGATAGGGATAAACCAACCAATTACCGACCCATTTCTTTAACATCGATCTCTTGTAAAATATTGGAACACATTATTGCCACTAACATTATGAGGTTTCTTGATAGTAGGAAAATACTAATCCACAACCAGCACGGATTTAGGAAAAGCAGATCTTGCGAAACACAACTTGGTCTCTTCATTCACGATATACTTAGATCGGGAGAAAACAACACACAAGTCGATGCAGTATTCCTGGATTTCAAAAAAGCCTTCGACAAAGTCCCACACAATAAATTGTTACATAAACTTAAATACTATGGGATCAATGAGAAAATAATTAATTGGATTAGAGAACTTCTTGTCAAACCGCAAACAAATAGTAGTCATAGATGGGTTGTGCTCAACGGAGAGAGAAGTTACTTCGGGCGTCCCCCAGGGAAGTGTAATAGGGCCTCTTCTGTTCTTAATATACATAAATGACTTAAGCACACACGTTAGTAGCAATCTAAGGTTATTTGCTGACGACACGGTGATATACAGGGAAATAAGGAGCCAACTAGATTGCGAGCTACTCTCTAGAGACTTAGACAATATCTCGGAATGGTGCAATAAATGGGGATTAACACTTAATATAGATAAATGTTCAGTTTTGAAATTTTGGAATAAAGGAAGCGAGGAACAGGATATAAACTACAAAATAGAGGGTTCAGTATTGACTACGGCAAATCAAGTTAAATATTTGGGGGTTGTTCTAACACCACGCCTTTCATGGGGAGCACATATCAGGACAATATGCGGATCAGCTTTAAAGAAACTTGGCTTCATAAAACGGGTGGTGGGGAAATGTAATGAAAAAGTTAAAGAGAGGTGCTATTTTGCTCTAGTTAGACCTCATTTGGAATATGCCGCAAGTATTTGGGATCCGTGGGAGAAAATTTGGCAAAAAGAATTAGATAAAGTCCAGAGAAAATCCGCTAGATTCGTTAAAAATTGTTATGATAAAAACACAAGTGTGACAGGTCTCTTAGGGGATTTAGGCTGGGAACCACTTGAAGTGCGGAGAGAACAAGCGAGGCTTAGACTTTTAGAAAGGTTCAGAACAAACGAGTTTAAATATGACACTGAAGGAATTATAATGGCCCCACACTACTTAGGTTGATCAGACCACAAAGATAAACTAAGGGAGATAGATTCCAAGACAGATAGGTACAAATACTCATTCTTTCCCCGAACAATCAGTAATCATAATAGCAAGAAACCGAAGTCACTTTAGAAATATTAAAAACGTTGAATTTACAAGTCTGAACAAAATTAAACACTATAGAGATGTTAGGTATACTTTCAGGTGCATGTGTATGTTAGTTGGTAGTTTGAGTGTTTGCATGTGTGTGGGGTGTAAGTGTTCATGCATGAATGTATGCCATGTTTTTTTTATATATATGATTTTGTCGTTATTTGCATGCGGTTTTTTTTTCTTTTTCTTTTCTAAATTATGGGTGGTGTCCTAGCACCCCCCGCCACACGCCCTTGCGGCGGCTTGCGGGGTATTAAGTAGATGTAGATGTAAACCAAGTGTTGGTAATGACGAACCCCTGTCCCTAACCCATGTGGTGGAATTCAAAAACATAATAAGAAAAGATATCCCGTGGCAAACTGTTACCATCAAAACCAAAAGTTTTTAATAAGAAATGATGGTAACAATTTGCCAGTGGATAAGTCAAACAGCACGACCTGTAGATGATTTAATACATCGACACTGTGTCGTGCTATTAAACATATATGGTTGAAAGTTTTGGCTATCATTTCTTATTAAAAACTTTTGGCTTTAAAAATTGACTAAAGCTTAAACTGGAATGAACATATTAGGCACTTTCAGTATGCAGTAAAATTTTTGGAATTTCCTATGCCCTAAGAAACCAGCAAATGCTGTAGATCAAGCAGTTTTAAAAACGTCCTACTTTGGTTATATCCAATCTCTAGAGTGTTACGGAATTGTTTACATATTAACTTATCAGCGGAAAATTTAACCTTGACTTAACTAGTATTATGCTATACGCACAAGTAGTGCTTGTATACTCGCTCTCTCATCCTTTTTTATAATAACCTACCCAAATACTATGGTGCCATAATAATTCCCTTGGTGTTATAGTTAAACTCGATTGTTCCGAGCCTTTCTCAAATTCTCTCGTCTTCTCTTTGCGTTGCAAGTGGCTGCCCATCTAATTCATCTAAAAGACCTGTCGCACTCTTTTTCGTAAAGTATACATTTTTGACGAATATGACGCATTTTCTCTGAAATTCATCGAATTGTTTCTCAACGATTTCTTGCATTAAAAATACTTGAGGCGCATTCCAAATGTGGCCTCACTAAAACAAAAAAACACCTCTCTTTTACTATACCATGAAATTTCCCCGCCACCCGTTCAATGAAGTTCAAGTTGATGCGGATCTGCCTACTGTCCTGATATGTGCTCCCCATGAAAGGTCTGGTGTTAAGACTACCCCTAAATACAAATAGTGTTAAACTAAATCTGCTGCCGTTAGCACTTAACCCTATATTTTTGATAACACGAGTCATGCTGTTGAGAACGCTCACAATAGTACTATCATAATGTGTTCTAATACTTTGCTCGAAAACTATGATAAAAATAAGGCCCTGTAATTGATGGGAATCACACTATCGCCGCCTTTCTAGATGGGAGTCATGTGAGCTAGCTTCGAGTCGCGAGGCTCTGAGCCTTCTTCTATCGACTTAAGAAAAGTATTTTCTAAATATTGGGGAATAACTTCAGCTAATTCTTTCAATTTTCTAATTGGCATTTCTTCTTGGCCTGGTGCTTTCTTGCATTTCACACAGCGGAGCTGATGTTTTGTTTCTTTCTAGAACAGCGCCACGTCACACATTCGCTCTCCGGGTGGTATGATGTGTGTATACATTTTAGAGCAGGAATACAGTTTTACATTTGTGTATACATGAATGCATGAGTGTATACATTGCATTAAGTATATACTCAATGTAGTCTACGCTATATTTGACAACAAGCATATTACTGTTGTTGTATGATTTTACTAGGGATAGTGGTCGAACAAATGTACATTTCCCTTGAGTTCGAAAATTGGTTGCAAGAAAATTTGTATGCCGGAATGTTTTACTGCAGTTGTATTTCATGCGTGGTACGTGACTTTGTCCATTCGTGTGAGGTACATACCTGTTTTGGATACGTCCCCTGCCAAACACATACCAGGTGATTTCCAGGTATTCTGTAGATATAGGTGTAAATTGAAAATGAAAAACCTACATTAACATAACATTTTTTTCCTATTTATTAATAAGGAAACTAAAATGGTAACTTAAATTTACGTCTGCCTCGAATTATGTTAAGAAATTTAAAATGTTAAATGCATACAAGCTTGTGTGGAGAAGGAGAATATGGATAGATAAAAAAAGGAAATCCTAAGGCACAAAAAAATATATTATTGACCATTTTCTCAAAATCTTAGGGTTAAGGCTACGTCATTTTAGCCTGTCAAGAAATATGGGGACTCTTAGCTCTCATGTCTACTGCTATGCAGAATATATCCGCCGGCGAACACATTTCCTCCTCCAAGCATGAGTCTTTGAAGCTCCCATTTGTCTCACGTCCCAGCAGCACGCCCCCATCCCAGCCAGATCTATATGCGGTGGCACAAAGCGGACTGGAATACCATTAACCGGGCACTTTACCCCCTACCCTGAGACCTCCTGGAGGGTGAGTTGCTTTGAGGACTGTCTCGGCCTTTTTTAGCGTTTCCTCAAAGGTGCCATAAAAGACCTCATCCTCTAGCGCAAAATCTACAAAAGAAGACCCTTAAGCAATTTAAAGAAGCAGCTTCCACTCTGTGCACTAAGGAAGCATCCAGGAAATTAAGCTTACGCCAATATTCTCACACGAGACGAGTTCTCCAACGTTTGTAAGCTGACAAGGTAACTTCTCAGCCGAGACTTTACCAACTGTATGTGGTCAAACTGGGATGGAATTAAAGCTAAATCGAAAAGATTTTGAACTCCTTAACACAGTAAGAATGTTAATTTCCAACACCTTGAGGCTTGGTCCTGGGACATGGTTAAGTCCCAACAGACCGCTTGCTTTCAATGAATTTTTTTGCACCTTATTTGTTTTCCAACCAATCGATTTCCACAGAGACCCCACGCTTCTCCTGTGCACTCCCATTCAATCGCCCTCAGTTCTAAAAAATCCAAAGAAATCTTGGTTTTTGCCCGTTTCCTTTCTTTCGCAGAGTACTGCTGGTCATGAGGGAATCTCTCAAATGTACCGCCACACTTTACATTCCCATTTCAGTTATTTCTGACAGACTTTGAATTGATTTACGAGAGTTAAAAATACCTTATGTATCACCATTATTAAAATCCAAATAAAAGAATAGTATCGACAATTATCGACCCATCTATATTCTCGCAGCTCTTTCCATTCTTTTCGAAAACGTTATTTAAATATCTTTTTTCCTCACGATTTCCTACTTGACTCTCCAACAGTAGGGCGTTCTTCCAGGGGGCACATATCTGAGCAATCTCTCAACCCTTAATCCTTCATTATTCTCAAAATCCTTATCATCTATCCGTAATTATTATATATTTTTTAAGAAATCATACCTACTTCTTGTCTCCAACATCGATTTCTCCAAAGCTGTCAATACTGTGGATTACGTCCTACTGTATCATAGCTTAGCTTAGCTGTAGCTTAGTAACCGTAGCATTATACTTGATCTATTACATCACTTACTCACCGTATTTATTTCAAAAAGATCTTAGATATTTCGATGTTAGGATCTTAGTACTCGATGATGTCTCCTCTTGTCATTTCAGTCAACCACTGGTGTACCGCAAGTTAGTGTTCTTGACCCTCTCTTCTTCGCTCATTATAATCATAAAATCTTTGCCTTTGAACTCATCCTTAACTGGGTAATTTCACCTTACTCTGGCAAATGCAAACATTTTGGGAGAGCCGAGAATCATTCTGACTGCGCTACCACCCAAGATGCTCTCACTTCAATCACCGAATAATGCACTGCTTGGAAGCCCCTCAAATGTAAAGTTCCTCACGTTTACCTTGCGCGCCAATCCTGATTTATCCTGGTCTGTCCTAATACTGACTTATCCCTCTCCGGCAACTCCACCCGTAGTGTTACTTTCCTCAATGATCTAAGCATAATGAATTCTTCCAGGCTTATTTTTACTTCCCAAGTCAAAAACCTGTTCTTCAAAACCTTTGTAGGCCTTCTATAGTGCTTTACCAACATTTACAATGTTTCCTGGTTTCATTCTCCCCATACTGGAAAACAGTTTCCCACTTGACCTTTAGCTTGCACGGCCAACCTTTATAGTTTTAAACAGAAATATTTGATTCCTTTATTCAATTAGCACAACTTTGTCTACCTTCTTTATCATTAAATGAACATAAACTTCCACAAAGTTGAGCCAGAAACAATTGAATTGTTTACCTTCTCTCCAACCTTTCACCAACAGTGAGCTATTCCGGGATACTGGAGACGGAAATCGGTGATTTTGAAATATTCCACGGAATCATGAATGGCCACTGTAGGTCTTACAAGCACTTCTACTTTTCTTTCTTCATCTCCCCACTAAAAGAAACGAGACAATAGCGGCCCTCTGTCAATCATAGACCTCATTTACACCGTCTTCCGAGAATTTCAAGTCTCTCATCACGATAACTTCTTAAATTGATATCACATTCCCCATTTCATCTCTCTCGTCCGCAATCCGCACATTACCGCTCTAATATACTTCTACACAATAATATTTAAGCCGCTGGAAGACCGTGGGGCGGGGGCTGTTAGGACACCACATGTAAAATTGAATGCAATCACAAGAAAAACATACAAAAATATGTCAATTTACACCCATACAGCCGCATATACTCAGATGAAACCCACTTCAACTAATTCACATGAAAATATATATACTAACAACATACATACACAAGCACATGCAACTACGAATATACCAAATGTCTAGGCAGCGTGTGATTTTGTCCTCGCTAGTAATTTTTTTATCTTTACTATTTCTAGCTCTATTCCTTTCTTGGGCTATGTTATGAAACTAATATGTTCTCTGAGTGGTGAAAGAGGCTCGTTTGGTGCGTTTATATTTTTATTTTAGATGCTCTAGTAAAATTCTACGATATCTGCCTTAGTTATATTGTTTAAAATAACTGCGCCATTTCTTCCCTTCAAAATAGTGCACAGATCCACGTTTACGCACCCTGTATTTCCCCGACGTCAGACCAGAATGACTTTGGATTTTTCCCGGAATATTCGCATAGCATTTTAGTTTTGAAGGACTCTAGGTCTTTGTAAACGACGATTGTTGTTTAACCACGACATTCTTTTGTTTATTGTTTAGAGGTACTCATAAAAATACGTGGCTACTATTTAAACTCTTTGTCAAATTTTACTGCAACCTTCTCCACTTTCTTAACCCCGCTCTTACTTTTCGGTTCCTTACTTTCGCATTTAAGTGTGGAAAGGACATACGTCTCCATTCCTTCACGCATGATATTTAAGAAATACTTACTAACGATAAAGTGTTCTCCACATCATCGGCGGTCTGGGTTTTTAACTTAAATTCTTGTAATTTGTTTTTTTAATATTTCCCGAAGGTCGTTAAAATTTTCATAATTTGATATTTACACTGAACGCTTTTCCTTGTTTACTTTCGCGGACTTAGTTTTTTTCCCCAAAGAAATAGATAAATGGCCACTTAGCCGTTCATTATTTCAATGCTTGCGATAATCTCGGATTTTGCAGAGATATCAAGTATGCTGTGACCCTTTGTTGGTGTGACCACTCCTTGCTCTATAGAGTGCTTTGGATAGTATATAATGTATATAATGGGGGAGTATTTCGCATGGATATCGATATTTTTGCAGATTTTCCTATGCAGCCCCAATTAATTGACAGTAGGTTAATATCAACAGCAATTAGAAATATTCTTTTGCTATTTTTGCTGCTGAGAGTGGATATTTGGTCGTAGAGTTTATGTAGATAATCTATATTGGGATATGGGGATCTGTTAAATGAGCACATGAATATGGTTCTGTTGCTTTAGTCCTGAACGTCGCACAAGCGCTTCTTCGCCAATTTCGTCCCAATCGTAACGATGAATATTGATTGTGAATATACTGCAATGAATACGCACTCTTCCGCCAATTCTATTAATCCTGTATTTTCTGTATATCGTGATATCTTTTGGAAAACCCTAACAGTTTGATATATCATCCGTGAGCCAGCTCTCCGTTGCAACGATTACCTGCATTTATAGTTACCTTAATGTGTTCAATATCCGATATTTTGTTTTCATTTTAACTTAATTTTACGCTCATTTAATTCTTTATTCACAAACAAATTTCTTGGCCTAATTTGAAAGACTTTACAGAAAGTTCTTTGGACAACTTCGGTTAATTATTTATTTCCCCATAAAAAGACCCACGCTCTGTATTATGAACTACGCTAAACACCCGTCGAGTATTCGCGTATCCTACGTGCTACCATCTGCGATGCCTCATCCGTGGAATTTACTCCCGAACGAATGAGACGCTCCCAATACGATGCAAGGATACTTCGTAAGTCAATAGTGTTCATTTCGATTCCATGACAAAAATTTCCCAATTTTCATTTAACCCCTTTAATTCTGCTCCTAATCATGTTACCACCATGGAACCATTCGCCGAAGAAGACCTAATCCGTATAAGCAAGGAATGTTTGTTCTTGCTTCATATCCCCTACCAGCACACAAGACCAACTCTACGCATTGCGAGCTGTAAAGGTAGAGTAAACAAAGGAACGCAGTCGTAGGTCCGAGAACACCTCTCCTTCACCCTGAATGCGAACTCTGACCTCCGAAATCTCCTTCGCTCACGTCAATTGCGAATCCTACGGCCAGCAATGCAATGCAGAAGTCGCAAATAACACCCGCCAATCTTGTGGGCAAGAGTTTTCATAATCACCACTATAAATAAACACCATTTACTTCGTTCAAGGCGTTCTGTTCTCAAGCACCCAGGTGCTTGAATTATAAAGAAGAGGAATTTGAATAGAAATTTGCCGCGACGGATAGTTGCTCAGGGTAGGCATTAATTTGATAGTGGAAAGAGAGAGAGAGAGAGTTATTATTCCCGACCGCTTTTATTTGAGAAAGAACTGACCTCGAGAGACGCAAACAGGAGACCCTGCGGTTGCCAACGGCGTGGCTTGATTGATCGCCGCTCTCTTCCAAGAGGGGAGATCTCGCGGTCGAGAAGGGGAGAGGTGGGAGGGGTCCCGTAGCAAGGGAACAAACTCCCGCTGCTTAACCCCCCGACATCCCACCAGCATTCCTGGCACCAAGGTGACGGCCAGGCTCTTTCTCTGACTCCACTCCTCCCTTCCAACTCTCTGTGACGCGCTCCCACAACAGAAACCTCTTGACAAAGTTATTCGTTCGAATGTGCAATCTCAGAAGTGAAAATATCAAACACGTGCGGGCATCGTTTTTACACAATTTTTACTAAAAAAAATAACGTAGGAATCCGGAGAAAATGTATTATGCATATTAATTGATCCTTAAGTATATATTATTGTAATTTACAACTATGAATATTGATTTGTTTTGTTTCAGGAAGTCGTAGATTGAAGTAGCTCGCAATATGGAGAAGATAGAGGCTCGCAGTGTGATTATGGTCATTCATCTGAAAAATTAGAGTGCCCGGCAAACCCACGACGAAAAGATGGCTGTTAAAGGAAATGAAAGGCAGTCATATGAAACAGTGGTTTAGTGGTGGAAAAGGAGTTTTAAACCGACGGCGTCCCCCTCAGACGATCCGAGAAGTGGAAGGCCATCACTCACGGACAACGCTGCCGCAGTGAAGAAAGTGGAGGACCAATTCAGCCTCCCCTCCCAGTCCTCCAAGCTTCTCTCATCTTCTGATATATATTTAAAAATTCAAACCATTTTACTTCATCGGGCACCTTCTTGTAATCTACAAAATGAACGAATATACATCTTGATCTCGAGTTGTTGGCCGAATCTTGGGTCCTCTAAACCGTTTAGTTTAGGAAATGGGTTTGTATCAGAATGCAAATAGGCAGAAAGAACTAGCAGAACTAAGTTTAGTATATTATCATCTCCCCGAAAATATCGGGTATAATAAAAACTGAAGTTATTTTATATGATGATATTTCAGTGATTTTTAATAATATTTTCTCATTTTTATGTTTTCTCGCGTAGTGCAAATTTGAAGAATCAATACTTCTTTTTTTCTAATCACAAATTATTTTTCCTAAATATTTAAAATCACGTTAATTATATCAAGCCTGATGAACTAATAAATTTTCTTTCCTCCTGGACACGTTAAGGAAAAATGCAATCATATATACTTAAGTCTCTCGGGTGTGTAGCAGCCAATCCGTGCAATAATTTGCTATATTTCACTCCAATTAATGCCATTACGTGCTACAGTTTAGGACTGGACGAGCCGCAAGTGGGTCTCTCAAAACTGGTCATTCACTCTCAATTACTCTTTCGATTCCAACAAAGACGACGGCGTTGTCGCTGGCACCCGGGTGTTCGACGGGTTCTCCTATGTTTTGCGAAGAGTGCCCATCTTACGCACTCAAACGCATGCCCATTACTTAAACGGAAATTATGGAATAATGTAACATTAATAATAAAAATAGTGCTTCCATTGAAACGTGCAGGGGAGGAGGTAGGGAGGAAAATAAATGTAAACATTAGGGAAGAAAAATAAAAAAGTCCCAATTCAGCTAAAAACTCACAAAATCAGTGTATTTAGTGTTATTTATCATATAAATAGCGAATGAATACATAAATAATCCTCATTTGGCAATGAAAAAAATTTGCCCGATAATATTCCACGTGGAAATTCATCTTGAAAGTGGGTAGAGATGTACCTAAAGATGACGCCGTTGAAGATGATGCGTTGAAACTAGTAGTAGCAAATAAAAGTGCAGGGAAAATACTCTCTCCCATTGGACGATTCATAGTTGCACATCTACGCTTTTTGATGGAAAAAAATTATTGAATTAAAGTTCGAATTATCACAGGATTCACGGCATTAACCAGATTTGACCGCTATCACTTTATTTTTATTTACAAACTTGAAAAAATGTCTCGGCGGAAAACGATTCATGTCGAAACAGGAGGTCGTCACTGAGATGGATGCCTATTTCGAGGACTTTCTGAAATCCTAATTTTAGGATGGCTTCTACAAGTTGGTGAAACGCAGGGAATAGTGTATCGAGCCGAAGGAGATATTGTTGAGAAAAAAACAATTACCCGAAATAATTTGTTTTTCTTTTTTAACATGAGGATTTGGCAGCATATAGGCGAAAATACACGAGATAGATAACAATGGGTTCGTAAAGCATTCATACCTCCTTGTCTTATCAACACCCACTAAAAACATGCGACAGGCGCAGAGGAAAAATGGCAAATACTTCGTTTAAACACCACAGTAAACGTGGAAATACAAGAAAAATGCCTGAGAATTTAGAAATATACCGGTTAGACTACGATATGGTTAGACATTTAGAAAAGCGTAAATTATCTGCAAATCATAAACAAAACTATAACCTATGTAAAAATGATAAGAAAACCATGGATTACCGAGGAGACGATTAGAAAAATAGACGATAGGAGGACATTCATAGATCCGCGTACATTAGTGAGGGTTGAGATCACCATGATTCCAAGCCGTGTAGGCGTACCGTAGTGATATCCGGGCAGAAGAGGGGCATGTCCTTTTTCTGGGCCACCCTTAGTTTATCTGTGCCCCGTTAGGGCTATAATTTATGTTATTTACACCTTTATTCAAGGTTATTTTCATCACCTCCCTCCTAATTACTTAAGCCACTTGAGCTGATGCAATACTACGCCTAATATCTCCTCTTCTTCACCTATCGTTGTATAAATGTAATGATTGAGTTGGTGAAGAAATTAAGTGTGCCCTTCAAAATGATCCTTAATTGTAAACTTATAAGAAAATATTTTGTACAGCGATGGAAATAAGTGAAATTAAAAAATTATAAAATCGAATAAAGCAAAGCATTTTTTAAATTGGTAATAATATATTCCTGTCTTGTTCATGAGTGAGGAATGAGGGGTGATTTTGAGGTATTGGGGCTAAGTCAACGACATAATAAAATGATAAATCAAATAAAAGACTCCGCTAAAGTAGTTAAAGACCGGCCTTAAATGCTATTTCTGCAAATATTCAAGGGAAATATTTTAAGACCATCTGAGCATAGAAAAATCATTAAACCCCTTGCAAAACCTTTTGCAGTTCGGCCTCTGATGTCGACTTCTTCTAGACATCCTTATGAGGGTCCTATCAAACAAAATACTGCTCATTACAAACACGCTATAAAATCCATCGTAATAATTACAATTAATATGGCCCATCCACAGGTCGCCAATGGCTACCCGTACCTCTGGGCCTTGGGAAAAGACGTCGCTCACATAGTCTGGGCCTATACCAAGCAAGAAATGATTGAGAGAAGTAAGCTCCTAATGAGGTTCTTTCGATGCTAAACTAAGAAAATATAGCTATTTATAGCAGCGAGTGGAAAAGGGAAAATAGGGTTGAAATAAAGTCTATCCTCAGGTTGATAGCTTATACCAAAGAAAAGACACGTTGATTTCCTTACCCTAGGCTTGGGTCTCGTTGCTTCATAAAAGGGATTCGAAATAAAACTTTGCTTCAGAGACGGGGATCACGATATGCAACCTCAGGACTCCAACTTACACCGAGTCACTCATTAACGAAAAAACCTTTCAATGAGTTTCACAAACAATATGGAAGGACCACCCTTGTTCATTCGTCGGAAGATCCGGTAATATTCGAACAGGCACATTGTTTGCTCTCCCACGCAAGAGAGGAGCTGGCTGGACATTCAGACAGCCGTCAAGGAAAGATGGAACGCGTGACAGTAAGGAGTAAGGTTACGGACATATGGAACATAAGTTGACAACCAAAATAACCAACTCGAAGAGTCCAACCAGCAACAAATTGAGTGGAGATGCGGCAATAAATCTTGAGATTGGTCGCCAGGAATCACGATGAAGGCAGTTTTTGCTACAAGAGTTAACTTCTAAGCAAAAATGAGAAAATATTACTCATAACTGAAAGTACGTTCATCACCTTCATGATTAAACCTAAATATATACAAATGAATGGTTTGATCCGTATCGATTCAACCCAATCAAGTGTTAATCAGCTGATGGTTCTTTATTTAATAGGAGAGTTTTGAACGCACAAAAGATGAATTCTTTCTTTGAAATGCAAAGTTTGCAACAAAAAGTATCGGTAACAACTATTTCCTGACATGGGTTTAAAGTGCTGAATTCAGACCGTGGTTTAACTGTGCGCATGACCATAGATCATATTAGCAGTGACAAGATGACAGTGCATTACATCATCACTGAACATTTGGCGATGCAAAAGATCTGCGCTAAACTCGTTCCGAAGGTCTTCTGAAGGGCGACTAAAAGCAGAGACATATGTCTGCTTGTAAAAACCTTCTGCAACGTCATCGTGACGATTCCCCGACTTCCTTACAGTCCCGACTTGGCAGAAGCAGACTATTTCCTATTCCCAAGTGTGATATCCTCCCTCAAAGGATACCTTGGGACCCAAAGTGCCGACAAAGAAGCTTACATGCGTACCTTTAAATACCTTACGAAATTCGCCTACCAGGTAGTCTTTGAGTCGTTGAAACGCCGCTGGGAAAAGTGTGTCAACGCTCAGAGGATGTTTTTTGAAGAATTTTGAAGCATTGTAGCAAAATTTAATATAAATATATTTTTCCGAAACTTTTCCCGATACTTTTTATTTAAACCATATGTACTAATTTAAGAAGAATTTATGAGCCTTACATTAGGTTTCAAAATTTTGGCGAGGTTTCAATTTTATATACTCTTAAAAAATAGGTATAGTAGTACACACTCATCCTTAAATCTTAGTCATAGCAGTTACAAAACGCCAATTCATACCATGATGTTTGAAACCTGTAGAGCCGACCCCTCGTATTTCAGACTCTCTCTGAAGAAAAGGAATGAAGAGGAAATCTAGAAAAAAAGATGTGGTTTCGTGTGTGGAGATTTGTTTCGAGGGAATGAGGGAACGAAGAAAGGTGGTGGGTGGCACTCGAAGAAGGGCGAGTGGATTCGTCGACCGCCCATGAAATAAAGAAGGAGAGAGAGAGCGAAATGTGCTGACAAAGGGTGAAGAATGTAGCGGTTAAGCGCCGAGGTAGGTAGGCATGAGGGTCGATAGGCGCCAGGAAGGGGGAGGGGGGAGGCGGGGAAATGGGAGACCACTTCCCCCGTCATCATTCCTACCTTCTCCTCCTTCTCCGACAATTCCCCTCCCCACTCCGTGGTCCACGGAGATTTTGTCCCCATCCTTCTCTCTGAACAGTAGTCACCTTTATAAAATTACCTTCATGGAATTCCTTAGATATTCTCCCGTTTTAATAAAGAAAATTCCAAATCTTCAGGAGAAAATGACTCCTTTTAGCTTGTTAGGAGAAGTCATGTGGAAGGTAAAAAATATCTAAGATGATGAAAATAAAAATTATGGAATTTTTAATAGCAGGTGACTTGTGGTGACTTGTAACCACGCGTGAGTGTACCATGCATACCCTAATATTATTATTTTTCAAATTCGACGCTGGCGCTTGTAGTACCGGTGGACCAATCTCAGAGATCGTCATAGGCATTACGCGAGAGTAGCACAATGATTGACTCACTGCCTTGACATGTAATGAAATTTTGAAAAGGTCCCTTAGTTCTAAGGATAGAAAAAATCTATTTTTTCAGGATTCAATTTATTAGCAAGCTTGCATGTTTGGAGAATACCAGGTCGAAACCAATTCATTCTAACCCTCCCCGAAAGAAAGGCAATGCCCATGGAAAAAATTCCACGATCACGGAATTAATATGTTGGGAAATGAAAAGATACGAATGCCTGGGATATTCAAAGAAATGAAATATTTCGCAATAATGCTGATTTTTGCGCCTGTTTTATCTCCACTGGAAAGAAAAAATCATGTTGTCAACCGCAATATGACTTGAGGAAACAAATACTCAGGGGTTTTCTTTATTTTCCCCAACCAAATTTTATTCCAACGAACGAGTAACAGCTTACATATTTCAAAAGACAAAAGAAAATACCAATGGAACAACTCTTTGAGAGAAGAGGGCATTGAGATTTTTGGCTCTGCTTAAAAGATAATTTGAGACAATATTTCTGGAAATGTCTTCGTGTTACTCCAAATATGGCGACTTAGATGCTATTTCTTGGAACTACTACTTATGTAAGACGATTAAGGTAGGCCGCAAAGTTGCACACTTTTCTTAAATTCACACCCAGAGGCAGAAAGGGAATACGTATGTTGGACAGAATGAAGAGAGGCAGATAGTACGTGATTTTTGAGGAATGGTTTATTGTGATTCGTGTACTAAAAATTATTTAATTTCGTATAAAACTAAACTTAGGGGCGCAGAATCGTAATAGCAAATAATGCGGAATTCATCAAAAACCTTCATAAAACAGTTAAACATTCTTAATTACTAATATTATTGAGGTCTTTCGATAAACATATTCCAACTGTCGAAATAGGTAGGAAATAAACAGGTTTAAAAATCAATTGAATTTTTCAAGGTGTGAATTAATTTTTTAAGGAAATCATTATCAAATGCAATATAACTACATTTTTTCAAAATGTGAATGAAAATATAATAAATATATAATTTTAGTTATGATTTAAATATTACTGTTAAAATAAACAATTTTGCAAGAATTTTATATTAAAGTAATCATATCAGAAGATCCATTAAAACTCGTCAAACTGATTTGTCAAATATTTATTTTTCTATTCAATATCGTCGGTACTACGCAGCAGGTTTTATCAAATAATTTCAACACATCTCATAACAAAATAACTCGAGAATCTACAAAACCTGGATTGAACATCAAAGTATGGTAATAATTTCGATGTAATTTACTCTCTTTTAATGTATAAAGTAAAAACATATTGAGAATATATCTGAAATTCCTACAGAGCTCCTTTTGTCACTAATTAGCACTGTAACGTGGTAATGGGCTTAGGAGGAAGCTGTTCTTTTTTTGTGCACCCTACTTAAATGTGGAGAAATTATTTTTCCTTCCTTTTCGCCATGCATTAATTTTCTACTTTATATCGCTAAGTAAATTTATATTGGACTTGGAGGCATTGGAAAAGATCTATAAAAAGATAAAAATTTGTTATAATTTTTCACGTGAAAATCTATTTGATCCATACGATTGGACGGGTAACATAATTTACTGTATAGAAAGAGCTAGTTTAACTAATGGAAATCTAAAATAATATAAACAATGTGTTTACATAAAAAAGTCTATTAACATACTAGCATGCGATTAGAGTGACTATTATAGTGCATACAAAATATGACTAAATGCTCAAAATCATTATCACTTTTTTAATGCAACCTAAATCACATGAATGATTTCATTAGCAAGGGAAAATTTTGAAAGTACAGGTACAAGTACCTGTATGTCATAAAAAGCCAATAGTTTCCTTTTCAAAGCTCATGGCCTTCATCATTTCTCTAAGTGATTTAATCTGAGGTAATATGATTGGCCCCTAGAGCATTTATTAGAAGGTGAATAAAACAATTGTCTTATTTAAAAATGAAAGGTCTCACACCTAAAATAGCCATGTTCCTAAGCCTTTCACTCTCTACCTTAAAGGAAGAAACGACAGAAGATATGAACATGAGATGGAACTTTCTTTAGTTTCATTTTCCAATTAATGGAATGCCTTGACTAGTGCGTGAAGTGAAGGGACGATATTTCCAATAAAATAAATAAATTAAACCTAATGTTTTCACTCGATGTATCATAGCGATGGTGAAAGGAGTGATTTTTCAGTGAAAGAGACCTTTAGCACTCGGACCTAAAGGACCGGTGTGATATTCAACGTGTTATTTAAGCCACATACTCGTCTAATTCACCTAGCTTAACACCACTAGGGATCTCCTTCAGTTGCCCTTCTGATTTTCTTGAGACTCTTGCTAAGTACTCAAAGGAAGCCATATTGTCGATACGTTATATATCTCCAGCCTACATTTATCGCTCACCTTTTTGCTCCAAATATCCCAAAAATTTATATTTTACGATCCCAGCCCTGGAATTCATTCTTAAGCGTCTGCATGGTATGCTTCCTGCAAACCATATGTGTACCAACATCGCATAAATCCCAGGATATAATGATCCTATAACGGGGTTCTGCGAACCTTTCCAGAGTTGGTCAAGCGCTATGGGTAAGTCCGCGATGAGTTTAGACCACAGGGTCAAAATAGCTGACCTAGTCGGAAATTGCAAATTGAGGACAAAAAAGAGCGCCGAATAAAGTAGAGCCTAATGCCATCGAAACGATCCTTTAGATTTCCAGGCGTCAAACATTTTCTGCGACATACACTTTCCAGTTTCCATTTGCAAATCAAAACACGCTAAACATTTATCTCTTATGTCATATATTTCACAGATCAAGACTAGGCGATCCTCCGCATTAGCAATAATGTGTCGGTCGTTCTGATAGCACGACTGGAGTGGTCTCTCTCCTTCGCCGATGTTTGTTTTCTTTACTAATAACGTGCGAGTTTTCTCTGGGAATACTTGATCTATTTTTCCTTGAACTCGAGGAGAATCAATTAATACTAATTGCAAACATTACGTTATTCCCCTAACAAAAGGCAATTTTATTTCATATAAGAAGAAAAAAAAGTTCTGATAAATGACTGATAGAGGTTTTCAAATATAGTGATTCACCTTTGTTATAAGCTCTTATGTAAAAATTAGGCTTCAAGGCAAATAATTGTGGGACCTATTTAAAAATAATAATTTTTATTATGAAAACACTCTTTGCCTTTCATAGATAAAAAAATACTCAATATTTCTTCCTGATTCGATGGATTGGCACGCGATTCAGGAGTATACTCTTACTTTTGTTTCATTGACCTTGGCACTCAATCGCCAAAAGGCTCTCCAATGTCAAATTAATGTGAAACATTAGTTTTAAAATCAAAATCACTATTTACGTAAAGAAAACTACTGAAGTACTAAGATTTATGTTAGCCAATTGCTAACTTACAAAAATTTGACACTGAGATCAACCATGGGACTTTTTCATCCAATGCTGAAATCCAAGTTTCAATCCCGTAACTTCAATTTTCCAAATATAGCCAAATTATATCAAAAAAGAAAAATAAGAAGAGAAAACGGAGAAACCTGAGACTTAGCTCTAATAATAAAACCAAACACAACCAGTATTTGTTTCGGATCGAAAAGTCTCCGAGTATTCAATGTCGTTTGGTAGCAAGATGTGGCAACTTACTTCATACCTTCAACCATTTTATAGAATTGACATCAGCAATTTCAAAGTTTTTACACAAAGCAGAATATTTCAAGGCGATATTTTATTCCGCAACATGGCATGGGAAATATAACTGAATACATAGCCTAATTGCCACACTAAATACACTGGGCACCTGCTCAAAAGGAAATCATCAAAAGCAAGCAAGCCCCGTCGAAACTGCACACTGTAAGAATATTGCAATGAGGGAAAAAGTGCGTATTAGTGTGCTACATAGAGTAACACTGCATGAAAATATATATGTTTATCAAATAGTAAATTTGTGTATCATGAAAACCTGGTTAAGGTGATAAAAAAATACGAACACAGCCACTTACCATAATTGAACCTAGTAATTTATTTCCCTTTTGATTTCACCTGTTTTTTCTTTGCAATAAAAATCAATAAATTATGAGCCATAATTTTATTTTGATATTCCCAATTTTTAAAAAATGTTATTATTCACCAATATCTTATTATCATTTCACAAATGTTGTATCCGATAATGAAGATTTAGAGTTTATTTCTTTGTAAACTTTTATTTTGACGCGAGTTATTTTGATGCATCATTCATAGCCATATTTGAATATGTGCCCTACCAATGTGTAATTACACGTGCGATTTGCATATACTTATGATAAATTTGTTGGATTTGGTAATTAGAGATGTAAATTTCATTTATCCAAATTGATCAATCCATCAATTTGGATAAATGGAGCGTGATTTTGTGGAAGGCGAACATGATCAAATCGTTGCAGCTAATAATGCACTGTACCACTGTAATTATAGATGTACTATATTTCACCTGGGTTACGATGTTGATTCGTCTTCTGCATTTTTGTTACAGTGAAAAAGTCCATTATTACTTTCTATGACTTGATATATTCATGCATTTCTAATCGTTTATTTTTTTTGAAATGTAATATATAGTCGTCTTATATATTAGTAAAGTTAATTCTTTATGAAAGTTATTTCAGGTGTTCTCCATACTAAAAAGACTGCAATTTCCACAAATTTTTATAATCAGGCACCTGATGATGCCACGTACCGCAAGTCGGTAAAACGAATTATACCTTTTAATAAAAATTTTTGAAAAAGTACACAGTCTTTTTAGAATGGATAATAAGAACTTCAACAAGGTGAAGCCTGAAACAATGGACTATATTGAAGGCATTTGTTAAAAAGTAAGAGCTTACGCCAGAATTATTAACCAATCCATTAATACATTGACCCAATGGCTATTCTGGGGTAGCCAAGAAGTTCGATGGCTCAATTCATGACTTGAGAATTCCACGAGGTTTAGAATGTCTTTAATCACACAGCTCAACCGCATGTCTCTAGGAGTAGCGGAAAACTCTAGCCCATCCAATTTCTTGCTTTAAATCCCTGAATAAAGTTGGAGATGAGGAAAACTATTTTGTTCCCTACATTTAACTTGCGACTGATCTTTTGTGTCCATCGCCTTTCTCCCCATTATAATTCCCCCTTGAAACTTTGACAGGGAGGTCTTCTTCGGCCTAACGATGGCCCATGCACCCTCTTTAACGATTTTAATCGTCAGCCTCGTTCTGTCTGAACAATCCAGTTAAGCTCTGCCCTCCTCTCGCTCATGATGGGGAGCTCGATGCTGCCAACACTATGGCTCTGAACCAATCAAACCCTATGCGTTATTTCACTCCAATCATCACCATTTTATCGTAAAATGTCATAACTAATCTGCTCGTTTCATTGATTATGATTCAAATTATGTTAAAGAATTAAAGAGGAGGAAAGTTTTCATTTTGATCATTTTTATATAATAATACTCTATGGGCCGAAAACATAAACGCGAACAAATGATGGCAATTTTTTTCCTTGTAAAAGCAACTCATAAAAGTGGTTGAATGACCATCAATTCTCAATTTGTTTCCGCTATCCTTTATGTTTTGTCCATTAAGCACAAATAACCTAAGTTAATATCATACTTTTTTAGTGAAAACGCGTAAAAAGCGGTAAAAATATGTGTTACCAATCACTTATTTTGAGAATAATCATTTAAACAAATTGAGAATAGTGAGAATCATGTCGCTTTTGAATGGAGTTTGGAGCTTATTAAGTTTTTCTAAATGTGCTAAATTCACGTTTAGATTGACTGAAAGTGATTTTTATACCACTGGTTGTAATACCTATAATCAGCAAAACATTTTACCAAAATTTCAATCAAGGAAGCAAATAAGTCTTGGACTCCTTTGGTAAAAATACATTAGATACATGACTTAGTTTCAACTTGCTCATATCTCTCTAATATTTTATAATTTTTAGCGTCTAATATTTTATAATTACATTCTGCAGTGCAACAATATTGTTCCAATTTCCCTGACGGACGTGCTATCAGCAAGTCTCTTTGGCGTGGTTTAAAATTTACTGAAATGGAAATGAAAGAGAAAATATTCAGTTAATAAAGGAAAAATGAATACATTCTAAATTATCTCATTTTGTTTTATGCCCATTTAAGGCATTTTTGCAAACCAGACTCCATCTCACCACGAGTATTTCCATGATAAACAAACGTTCAAGCGTTGTTTGGCCGTCATTGGGCCTTAAATGCGTCATGGTCCCTTCGCCTTCCCCACTCCCCGGATATCTCTCTCCTCCCGTCTCTGTATACTCAAATACTCACTATGTACATTCCATTCTCCACGACAATTCAATCTAATCTGTGGAGACCTGCCGGATTATTTCCTCACACTGGAGCGCTGTTTGCACTGGAACGCGGTTTACCACCTTGCCCGGCGACGGATGTCTTCCGGTAATTTATTGTATCCGTGGCATGGCATGGTCGACTATACATATGTATTATTTGGTCAACTTACTAAACTAAACTTCAAATACACTGCAAAACGATGAGAGGTATTTAATAATGAGATAAGTAAAGGGAGCAACAAAATTGGAAGATTTGTTACAAGTTAACTAAATGAAAGAGGAGAAAGCTTTGGAAATTTTAGAAAGTTATTAATTCGTTGTGGGAACCACACTCTGAAACACACATGTAGATGGCAGGTGTGGTAGATGCGAGGGAATCTAAGGACAAATCTAAACGACTACATCTCATAAGGGAGAGATTTGGAAAGAATAAATCATTTAAATATCTAGCAATGACAGAAATCACAACTTAATTGTGATAACATGACATCTAAAATTAAAGCCAAATAAAATCGGTGATAATCTGTATCAGAAACATTGTCCTTCACCAAATAAAAATTGAGGACTGAACCAAATAGAATTTATCTATAGTTATACTCCAAAGTAACGGGGACGAGTTATTCACGTGATAAACGTGCACTTTAAAACAAAACAAAGGATTCACTTCTGGGGGCGTGATTCTTACTCACCTGTAGTAATTTCTCTATTTTTCAAACCATTCCTTTTGATTCGCCCATTATTGCATTCCAATGTGCATCAGCGGATGACTCCGTTAAAAGTTACTCTCATGGCATCTCCCGCAGTTTCTATGAAATTGTCAAAAGTTAGTCACCCTAGTGTTTACAAAGTTGGCATGACCTGGCGAACCGTGGTGCAGTCCGCACGACTACGAATACCTGTGACATTATATGTTCGGTATTTCTTCATCACATCCTCTTTCTTTAAATCCCCTAAAAATTTCAAAGTTTAAAAGGGCGCCTCGGCTTCTTAATTGGCTGAAGCACTCGCCCCGACTACGAGGAATCCAAGTTCAAGGACAATGCGAGTAATTTTTACACTTTAAAATTGTTGCGTTGCAGAGTGAATAAGATTCCATCTGGGTTAATATAATCCATTTCGCAGCCATGGAGTAGGCAACCGAATTTCAAGTATACCAAAATAAAGGAATAAAATACGAGGCATGTTTAGAAAGTAAGTGTATGGTGACATTCATTGGATGTGTTATTTTGTTTCCTAAAGGTTGGCTACACTGAGTGGCAGAGGGGGATATCCTGACCAGAGCGAGCATTGCAGGAACACATTAGTACGTAAACACATTGTAGAGTTTAGTTTCGTAGAAGAGATCGATAGGAAATCCCACTAAATGCGAGCAACGCGCTATGATCCACTCGACTGTGTTTAATTGTTGTTGGGAGTGAAGTGGGGGCGGAAAAAATCTTCCTGACGAACAGATGAGTGGAAGACCTTTTTTGGTGATGAGTTGGTGCAAAATAGCGAGCAAATTGTTCGTGAAGACTGCCGATTGACACTGGAAAGAATTTCTGCGATGTTTCCACCACTCTCTCGAACTCTCTTATGCAAGATATTCACAGAAACGCTGGGATATCGGAAACTGCTCGCTAGATGAATTCCAAAACAGATGACAGAGCAGCACAAGAAAAATCGGGTCAATAGCGATCGCGAGTCCGATCAGGAGTTTCTTGAACTACTTGAATTGGGAGGTGAGGATATTCTGAGCACTATTGTGATGAGATAGAACGGGGGTAGTTCAATACACTCCCGAGAAAACTCGTCACAGTGGAACCACACTACTGCCAAAAATTTAGAACCACAATTTCGGGCAAAAAAACCATGACCTCAAGTGTTTTAAAAACGTTAAGGCATGATTTTTATCGAATTTCTGCTTCAGGGGGGGACCATCAATGGAAAAAAATATTATGAGACTCTAAAGAGACTCAAAAGGAGGGGGATGCTGGCGAGAGGTGTGTCCTTGTTGCACGACAACTCCCATCCTCACGCAATCGTAGCCAACAAGGCGCTCTTGGACCAATTTGGTTGGGATGCTTTGAACCAGCCCCCGTATTCCCTTGATTCGACGCCTAGAGATTATCATTTTTTCACCCCCCCCTGATGGCACATTTTGGTCTAATTAAATTTTCAACCGACGAGCAGGTGCAGAAAGAGGATCTGAAGTGAGCTGGTGTGGGGGGGGGGGGTGTTCATCGAGGAGGGCATAAATGAGCTTGTGTCACGGCTCACTACATGCGTTGGCCATTATGTGGAAAAATCACTGATGCAAAATTCAACAAGCGTATCAACAATATCCGGTAATTTTATTTCAAATACACTTATTCTAAAAACATATAAAAATCTAAAACACTTACTTTCTGAACATTCCTCATAGCAAGGAAGACTTTCGAATATTTTCAAGTACTTAAATCATACCACACTGCCTCACGTTTCTCGAAATAGAAAATCGAAATTTTTTACTTATGACGAAGGCCTGTTTCGAAACTGAATATGTAGAAAAGATATTTCGGACGAGTGTTTATCCATCTATTCGGAGATATTACGTGTTAACTTGCAGAGTTTGAAAATAAACAAGATACTTTTGTCTTAAGGTAACTAACTAGTTAATTTTTAAATTAACTTAAAAAACCAGACCAGAGTATTTTAGCTTCCTTCTTAACTTTTAGTATGCACTTTATGTAAATAAAATCATATCATGTGAGGGAGGAATCGACATATGCGTACATTTTTTCGATTTGAACATTTACACAAACAGAAGTACAATAGATAGCTCAATTACTTTTATATTATGCTACATCCTTAAAACTGTATAAAATTTCGATCATTTTAATGTGCATGCTTTTAAAGAGGTAATTGTGTCCACAAACATCCATCTTAAACAAGAAAATATCAGGAGATACCCCTCATTGCTAAATAGCCTACCGTATCTCCTGGAAACGTTCACAGATAGTACCCACTCAGTGATCCTCTTAAAAAAGATATTCCATAAATTTGGAAATATAATTAAACTTTAACTTTAAACTAAATTCTTTTCCCCCAAATGAATAAAAATGAGCATACATTTACAAAATATTATGGCTGAATAAAGAATTCCACAACCTGGCGACATATTATTTTCCATCTGGAAGTAACTCTGTAGCTAGAAAATAACATTTTCCGGTTATTTAAACAGAACTGAAATAATTAAATACCAGTAAGAACTCTCAAAGCAGTTATTTTTGGCCACATGAAAGGCAAACGTACTGTTTGATCCATAGGGAGGTTTCATTATAGTTTTCATTAAAAAATATTGCATAAATATATCATTCCAGGAAAATATTCTCAAAGAGTTTTACACGCGTCTGCAGGTTACTTCAAAAGGAAATAAAGCAGCACCAAAGTGAGCAGCAATCAGTTACAAATAAAATTCTTATTTATCCTTTGAATGAATGGAAACTCTACTTGTTTACCAAACTTCCAATCGATTTAACTAGAACCTTTTTCACGTAGTTCTTCCATAGAGATCCACTCATAATGGAAATCAAGGCACACCGTTTCCAGAGAGATAGGATTCCAATTACGTCCTAACAAGACCTGCCTGGACCCCTTCTGCTTCCACCACCATCCTCCCCTATCACCCTGTTCCCTCATCCCTATATTTCCAACACTTTCCAGCCCCTTGACAATCCCCCCCCCCATTACCCCCTGCCGAACGTATCCATCCTCTTCCCCTAAAGGTTTGACCCCCATCCCCGAAGGCCTCCATTCTCCTCACGACTCGCCGCCCTTCACCCCATTTCACTTCCAGGACGGCAGTTCGAACGTCTTCGTCCTTCCTTCTCACTTTTCGTCGCAGTCTCATCCCCCCCTGGTCCCGCCGCCCCTGCCACAGCGCACGCCGCAACCGCTCCCCGCCGCCCGCCTCCAACATCTGCTCCGACCGCAATCCACTCCCTCGGCCCTGCGCTTCACGCCATACCTCTTAAGCACACCTTCCATAAACAGAGCAGCAAGGCAGCTCAATCCACTCCCCTAACCCTTTCATCCACCCGGCCCTTACCGCGCCCTCCCCACCCCGTGTCCTCACCGCGGATAATGTAGTTTCCGGCCTCTCTCTCTTTCCCCCTGCCACACGCCTCCTTCCGCCCCCATTTGGTCCAACCCCTCACTGCGGACCCCATTGAGGTGTGGCTGAGAGAGAAAGAGAGAGGGAGGGAGGGGGTGAACTGATGGGGCATAACTTTAAAAGCTTTAATGCTGAAGTATTCTGGGAAATGAAGATCGAATACTCATGACGGGGGATTAAAAAAAAAGATCAGATGAGGGCAGAAAAGCGTTAAAACTTTTAGTGTTCTCGACTCTTTCGGTTTAATCGACTTCAATTCTTCCATTTATTTTTCATTAGATATTCCTAAGCGGTAGTGCGTTGGAAAAGCCCTATAAAGATGTCAAAAAATTCAAAGCCCCGAAGAGCGTGTCTTACTCTAGAATAATCAAACGTCGATGCAACATGGGAGGGCATTTACGGTCGTTTTTTCTTCCTTGATCAACGATAAAGTGGGCAGAAAATGGAATACGTTATCAAAGACATTGAAATTTCAGGAGGATGCTTCATTAAATGTCATGATGAGGAGAATTTGAAGTTCCTTCGTCTCTCTTCCCAGAAACGTTTGGTAAAAGTAATTTACTAATTCGATCTGCCTAGCGAAATTTAAAAAAATCAGGTCCCGATGAAGTAAGAGTCAAATAGACCATTCCTCAGATAAATCAGCAAACTGTGATTACAGACCACCGTGAAAACCAAAAAAATCAACAGAGAAAAAGACAGCAATAGAAAGTTAGCAAAATATTAGTCTCCATTTTTCGGCTTCCAAAATGTTACGCACCATGTTAACTATTACTAATCTAGAATTTTACTACATATGCGGGTGCCCTTTGATTCACTTGCACGTTTCAGATAATTCAATTGTCCTTTTAGACCTTCGTTTCATTTTGCAAAACTTTCATTGGTTTAATTCAGTTTATAATATCAAAGGCGCCTTCTGAAATCAGTAAAAATAAGGATATTTTGGTAATATTCAATATTCTATAGCTTATTCCGAGAAACTACGGAAAATGCCGCAACAGTAACTTTTAACGGAGTCATCCGCGAGTATACAATTCAATGTGACAATTTAAGAGCATAAAAATTATTCTCCTTGACCGAGACTCGAACCCAGATCCCTCGATATCCGGCCGAGTTGATGAGGGGGAAAAAAAGAAATGTATCCGCTGCCTCAGTAGAAACATACATAACCTCTGCATTTTTTTACATTTCAGAGTTTAAGAGGACGCCTCGGTAGCTTAACTGGCTGAAGTACTCGGCCCGACATCGAGGGGTGCAGGTTCAAATCCCGGGCAAAACGAAAGATTTTTATGCTCTGAAACTTTTGCAGTCTATAGCGTCTTTTATATTTTTACTGGGGTAGCAAGGATATTTCTTCCTCTCCCCCTCATCAATACAAACTTGTCTATTGCCAATTAGATGGTCTCCCAGGTAAGATGTCCTCCCAGACATGGGTTCTTCCGTAATATTCTCATCATTATTCAAGTTACTACCTTTACCCGACGTAAAATTAAACTTAAAGAGTCCTTTAAAAAAAAGTCGATTCGTTCTTTTTAGGGGTGGTGATTAACCTCTCCACACAAGCCTGTTTTTTCTCTCGCACACTGAACTTAACGAGATAGCGCTCATGCCTTATGGCCAAACTATCGGCCCACGCTTCCATTACCATTCATTCTCCTCGTGGCCTCCAGCTCGTGTTTTTGCCAAAAACCGTCGGCGAACAAAAGCCATAAGTTTCTCTTCGTATTTTCGTTCATTTTAATTCCTTCCCAAAGAAGGCCTTTCCAACGATCACGGTTCCCCCGAAAACTGGGAAAACATGGAGAAGGCTTAGTCAACAGAATCGCAATAACTCCAAAGTCCGGGGTCTGCACCTGAAGTAGCTAGAAGGTTAATTAAATACTGCGGTTCCGACCTCATTATGTGCTAGCTAGATTTAGATTAACATTATTATTGAATTCATCATAAATGAACGCGGCAAAGCAATGGTAAATTGGTTCACCTTTCTTGCTTTTTTTATTACAGTTCAAAGGAATAATTCATTAATTTCTATACTTCTAGAGTTTTCAAAAGAATATTATGGCAATTAAAATTCTTCCCTTCCTCGTTTCCTTTCTGTGTTCTTCACCTTTTCCATCCTTATCCAGAACCAAATTTCAAAAATCTCCTACCTGTAATTGTTATCTTACTTCAATATCCATATTTCCACCCCACACAAAACCACCCCTGTGTAATCACTTCTACCTCTCACCCTAGCGGTGGTGTGAAGTTGCCATCTGCATTGATAAAACTTGAGGGTACCCAATGGCGTGAAAGGGAACCGAACCTTGACCCCCCAGTCAGTAGCTAAGAGTGAGTCCCATCCACGGTGCTACTGCATCCCGAAATTTAGAAATTATTTCAAAAGTATGTATACCATATGAGTCTTGAAAACATTGAACATTATATACATAAATTTCCCTCTTAGGGCATTAAATCGTAGCCAACAACATTATAAAATTAAACTCAGAGAATTGATGATGTAAATAAATTATTACAGATTAAGAACAAACTCTGACATGAGGATATATTATAGATAATCTTTAAACCTCAAAAATGGGAAAAATTCGATTGGAGTACCATTTTACACCTAAGGTATGATTTTATATCCTTAAGCACAGTAATCAACCCGAAGTTCGGTTTGGTGGGTGATGGTAGAGTTCACCCAGTACTAAGCCCTATACGGCGTGTGAAATCCACACATTAGGGTAGGGGGACCAGTTTCTTTCCCTGTGCCGGTTATGGTTTCCCAGGAAGACCTGGTACCCGTAATATCACATAGCTTGGGTGGAGCTGTAGGTGCCCAGAGTGGCTCGCCCGGGAATCGAACCCGGGACCCTCCGGTCACCAGTCCAACGCCATAACCACTGGACTACCGCGACCCTGATTTTATATCATGAGACAAGATAGCAGAAGCATGAATTACAAAGTTAAGTGACAAAAACCTTCCCGTGAACTACAATCTTGACCAGGTGGAAGAGGTCATGCGTTCTTATGACCCCTAGAGCTCTCAAGTTATAACATAGATACCGTGTTGCATACACAATAACTCCTCGTACCCTGATGAAGTTGGTTGGGTTCACCGAAATATTGATTTAAGTTATTAATCTGATATATGATTCTAGGGACCTGTGTACACCTGACAATATCTTATGAGCATACTCTGATCAATAATAATCTAAAATTATTTGCGCCAAAAGGGAATGGTGTACAAACGTGTGGACGTCGAATGTTGATGAAATGAAAAAAAACTCGGCATCAGCATTATCCTACTTGGATGATGAACAAGGCCTTTATTACATCACATTTCAAGGTTTTGGTGGGGATTTTTTCATTGACAAACACGAATGCACAGAATTTGATTTTCTAAAGTTTCTGACGTTGATTCAAAATAGTGAGCTGCGGGCTTTCAGGAGCGGCGCTTTTATATTTATATTTGAAAAATATCAATAAAAATATTAATATTCATCGAATTGATAAAAAAATGGAAGTCCGCGATATTTGTAGTTATTTTTTTTATCTGAGCTGAGGAAAATCCGATGTTCAATTGGAATCAGAAAAATATAATCAATCACACTCAAGCTCCTTGTGGTTGCAAAACTTCTCTCACCCCTTGACTGCTCCACAACTCCCTAATGCTTCGCTATCTCCTCCGCCTTTCACGACCCAGTCCCGGTTCCTCCCTCCATTCAACGTCCCGACCTTATTCATTAAAACTTTTAAGTTTCCCACATCTAGCGAGAAATCCCTTTCCCTCGAGAAGAGTTTTCCAACGTCGGCGATCGTCTTTCCAAAGTTGGCTGTTATTCCCGGCGACGCGAAACCTTAAAGTGTGCACTTTGCCATTTCAATCTCGTCGCGATGAATATGATTCGAGTTTAAGCAAGGCAAACCAAACGGAAGACGGCAATCTTTTTTCACACGGTTAATGAGATACATACCGATCTTTCTGAGCTGCCTGCTCTAACAATACAAATTAAAGATGTGCGAAAAAAATTTGCCACCGAGTTAATGCAAATAATTTGGACCAGAGTGAAACGATGATGCAATAAGGTGAGGCAGTGGATCAAGCCCAAGAGTGGTTTCTGATTTGATCATGGGGATGCAAAATTAATGTAACACACATCCCAACGGTAGATACTACATAACTCTCATTAAACTGTAGCAATAATAACAGCTACTATAACTGCTATATCATAGAAACTATACTGCGACGTTGTAATATCTATACCTCCGATTTAAGAAACGAAATTCATAGAGTTATACGACGGTAAGCCAATAAATAATTCGCAAAATTAAATAGCAAGAGATACATTAATAATCAAAGTAAATCCCTGAAATGTATTTCACTTTTCTAAACATTCACCCCGTACATTCAGACACTTATCTCCTTACAAGTCCTTCATGGCCGGCAGCAAAGAAGTCTTTTTATTTTCTGTCACAGCCAACGAGTAACCCCTACGGCCTACGACCAATCAATCGATTTTTTAGGGGACCGAGCAGATGCAAATCACTGGGGGCTAAGTCGGGCCGATTCGGAGGATGCTCCAGGTGCTCCCGATGAAATGTTCGTAACTGCTGTTCCTCACGTATACACGCGTGCTCGCTTTTATTCTCGTGTACAACCATGCAAGGTGTACACAATGCACACATCCATTGACTGACTGACTGACCGACCGCGAGATGTCACACATACTGCTGACCAAATATGCGCACGTAATTTAACCATGATATTAGGTAATCTCCCGCCCATTGGACTAAAACCTTGACGCGGTGTAGGGGTTTGTGCGTTCCGACGCGATGCCTAAGGCTGTGCTGGCGGGAGCAATGATAATTACTCCTGGTAGGGTCACCCATACGCCGAAGGCTAGGAGCTAGACGCAAGGTAGTCCACGCAGCGTCTGTTTCTCATTGAGGCGGCTGCAATGGCCTCTGACCCCAGTGGAGCGGCCATTGAGTGATGGTGTCACGGTTACAACACTTATTGAGGAAGGCAACGGGAAACCACCTCAATTATTATTCCTAAGATTTTCATGATGGACAATATAGAGGAAACGAGTCTCGGCAACTATGAACAAGGCCAAAATTGGTACACTATACAGTAAGGTTAAAACCCAGGCCTCACAGGTTACCTGTGAAGCAAAGGGCTTCAATCCTGCATCCAAGCCAGAAGGTCGAGCAAAGCGGAAATGAATGAGCTGAGATGAGAGGGTATGCACAGCCTTTGTTTTATATTGCTCCCGGATAAGCCCACGTTTGATAGAGCATGCACTTATTTATCTCCGACGCAAAATCACTTAATCTCTAACGATTTCATTTGCATTTCATAAAACTCTCGTTTGAATAACGTTCTTTTGTTCCTTCAAATCACATTAAAGAGGAGCGACCTTTTGGTAAAATTAAATAAATTTCATTCAGGATTATACAATATATTAAATTTCCAATGTTTTTTGTGACCCAAATTAAAGATTTATCTAAATAAACGTAACATTTAAAAATTCGCCAAACAAGTTATGTGGAAGGAGACATTCCGATTATACTCATGAAAATAAAAATAGAATGTGTTTTACGTATCGCATCTTAATTTGCTATGACACCGGGGCCTCCCCCTTGAACTTTTGTAAAGGTTGGTATTCATTTTGAGAATATTAATTTCCACTAATTTTCATAGGTTTCAATCACCATGGAATCTCTATTGATCAATAAAATTAATTTTCTTTCGTTTTAGTAATTGTGGTTGCTTCAAAATATTGTTTCAGCTATGGCAAACACTGTAGCAGGGAAATGTATATTATTTAGGTTATTCTCAATTTGAAACTCCAATAGCCGTAAACAGTTTACCTTTCTAAACAAAGTGAAAATGAAATTAATTGGCTAGCGCCACAAGTCAAAAAGGGGTAAAGGTAAAAAAGGATAATGAGGTAGTTAAAAGGGGTAAAAGGTAAAAAGGAGAGGATAAGAAAGGTGAATACGAATACGCGTATTTCGGCCACAAAGTAGCCCTCTTCAGCGTACTGAAGGGTAATCGTCACTACAACACAAGTCGAAGTGAGGGTCTCACTTCGACTTGTGTTGTAGTGACGATTACCCTTCAGTACGCTGAAGAGGGCTACTTTGTGGCCGAAATACGCGTATTCGTATTCACCTTTCTTATCCTCTCCTTTTTACCTTTTACCCCTTTTAACTACCTCATTATCCTTTTTTACCTTTACCCCTTTTTGACTTGTGGCGCTAGCCAATTAATTTCATTTTCACTTTGTTTAGAAAGGTAAACTGTTTACGGCTATTGGAATTTCAAATTTATTATATATTACTAGCCGTAAGAGCTCATTTCTATCAATATTCTCAATTAATAAACTATTTTTCTGGTATCATAATTGACTAGATGCATAACTGCACAGAAGAAATTAAGCAATTATGGAACATTTACTCCTCCGACCATTAGGGAGATAACAAATATTTAGCTGTAATATGTTCAAAATATTGTGGAATGTTTCTTAGCATAATTAGATATTTTCCACAAATTGAACAAAATTACTCTTGCGTACTTTTACTTTATTTATGAACCTAATCAAAATCAACAAAATCTGAGAAAGTAATCGTTCCATAGTATTATTCTCCTAATCTGCATTCAATGGAATAAAGAAACCGCCTCTAACAATATTTTATAGCCCCTCATTCTTGAGCCTAATCAAAGAATTATGAAAATATGTTCTATTCCAACCATCAGTACAATGTGTTTCCTCCATCCTCCATTAACAAATAGAGTTTGTTGTTACTGGAATAATTATTTGATTGCGTAAATGCAACTTCAATGCATTACATTCGCTTTAGGCGTTGCTCTAATCAGCTGCTTTTTCCACAGTAAACTAAATAATATTTATTTGTGAATGTAAAAATGGCATTGCAGAGCAACTAGAACTCCATTACACATCTCTGGAACTTTCTAATACACGGAAAATTATTGCTCCGGACTTGTGAATGGGGTCAACTCCGTTCAATTCTGACGTTCTTGGCATTTTACACTTCGTAAGTCAGTCCTAATTGCTTCCGGTGAGAGAGAGAGAGAGAGACAGCGGGTGATTTGTATCTTCCCATTTTTCCGACAAGAGAGGCGCTCTTATCCAGACTTAGGTCCGGGCCCCTTGAGATCCTGCCTTTTAACTTCTTTAAAGAGGCTTCTTTGTATGCGGTGCTCAGCATTAAAAAATGGGAGAGTAGGTCTTAAAAATATTCATCAAAGGTAGTCCACAAATTAAGTAGGGTCCTCAAAACTAACCCCAATCTTCGATGGATTCTAAGGCACTTTCTCTCAATTTACATTTGATGTTCCACTCACCAAATCCATCTTTTCACAATTCCTATCTCTGCACCACCTCCAACCAAAGAGTATTTCCTCCCTTGCTCAATCCCTTCCGCTTATGCTAAATTCTTCACACCCTTTCCACATCCAAATACCTCTAAAAACACACTCTTTTTCATTTTCGTTCCCTGGATTTCCAATTCACCATCCTTACTCAAGCTCGCATCTGAAAAGACTCCAAAATACCCAGTAGCTATTTTAGCAATACCAGATTTTGGGAATAGGCTATATTCCATTATAAGTACAATTTGGTTTTTAATTTCACACCCTTTTTAAAAAATAATTTTGATGAATTCCCACTATGATCAACTATCCTTCTACCCTTGCCTTCATTTTTCAGGGCGAATTATTATTGTATTGAAAGCAGCGGTCGTGGGATGTCCTAAGTTAAGTGAGAAAGTTTGAATTACGACTTATTATCAGGGAAAAAATTTTTATTTGGGATGTAGGTTTCGGAAATTTATTAACTGCTGCGCAAACTGAGAAATTTTATTTAACAGAAGTAGATTATACAGATTATTAAATTTAGGCTTGCTTTATTGAAAGCAATATTGTCTTTAAATTAATTAATTAAGAAATTAATTTAATTATTTCCATCATGTGAGATTGTCTAGGAGCCAAATGACGTGTTTGAAAAGCAAATATAACCTGCCAACCCCCAACTTAAAAAATAGCCTTCAAGTGAATAAGCTTTTTGAAAGCTATATGCGTCATGCTATTGTTACAGTTAGTTAATAATTTCATTTAATAGCTTGGAATATCTAATATAAATTAACAAGCAAGGATACACTATATATTCAATAGAGTTGACTGATGAAATATTTTATTCCTTCAATAGATTTATAGAACACTCAAATGTTCGTCGAATATTTGAAAATGTTTTTTTTTCTAAATGGCAGGATCTTTTGCCAAAAAAACATTTTAACTTGCACGCCTTAGACACCAAAACAATCAATACCCAATTTTATTTAAAAATAATCGTTTATTTTTATCCTTGCATTTAACACCATTTTTCATTATTATGATGGCAATGCGGGATTTACCTCTAGCATAGAAACACGCGACGTTATTCCTCCACAAGAAGGGGTAGTGTCATTTTTACCATCAGTCTATATCTATCAAAAATAGGGATATTTCGGCATATGCTCGTAAAATACATTTGTTTGCATTTGAATCCCAATAAAGGTGGGAATTGAACTTATCATCATGCTAGTGCATAATTAATTTCAATATTTCTATTAACCTTCTCCCAAGCGAAGGACCAAACAGAAGAAAAGTGAAATATTTTCGAAAGACTTTGAGGTACCGAAATGGATTATCATATTCCTTTCCAACAACATATACACACGCTTTATTACTACCGTGTCTACCAGCGAAAGGTGAGTCGAAAAATCTTTACAGACAGAATATTTCTTTGGCTTCAAACCTTTTAAAAAGAGAAACCGGAGAGATTTCTTAAAATATTATATTCAATAACGATTCGCGTTTATTTCAATATTTACCGATTAAGCAAGGAATGATGGTCTTCATATCGAGCTATTTTCATCTGATTTTTATTCAGCGTCAACACTATTTCCATGAATTTCTAATAATTATAAATATATTGCCGTGTTTTTCAAAAATATAATAAAACATTTTCACTATTATACAATTATTATTATATACTATTATGCAATAGCATTTTAAATGTTTCCTCTGTAGGTAGGAATCTCTCTGACCCCGTATGCTTATTACTGTTTTTCCCTAAAGGGGATTAAGCTAACCAAATCGTTGAAATTTACCTATTCCTGTGTTAGTCCATAACTATGGCAAACGAAAGTTAAATATTTTCTTACGATCAACCGAGGAAGATTTAAGTGTAATGTGCACCCCGCACCGTGCTTCACATATATTAAGTACGCTAACAGCGAGCAGGCATGACGCACCGATCCTACTGGGTTCTTTTCCACGCACCCAGATAATGGCGTTAACTCTCTTCTTCAGCTCCCGAGATTTCCCTTATTATTCCCCAAAGATAAAGCAAAGTCATGTATACAAACGGATTTTCTCTTGAAATTTCGCAGTCCATTATGCTCCCACCTTCCGCTCAGAACGAGAAGAGTTATCAGGGAGTTTCCACTGCTTGACAAGACATGGAATTTTAGCGATGACGCCCCGCGAATAAACGATTTGCTACGCAAAAGGGAGTTTCACCCGTAATCGACGAGTGGTGTTCTTCAGACTCGGAGGCTTAAGACAAACTTAATTATCGCTAGTGACACGCCGCCCTCGTGCCTGTCACCCGCGCGCCTTCCCTCCCGACCCCCCCATCACCTACCCCCACCCATCATAATCTCCCCCTGCGTTTGCAGTTCCGCCCCTCCTCCCCCATCCGTCTTCCTCCAAATATCCTCTCTTAGTCTCTTTCCATCCAGTTAAATTGATTATGCTGTCACATAAAAAGCATGATATCCTCATAATGCAATTAATACTAATTTTAATTCAAATTGCCCGCAGTAAAGTTCCCTCCCCCACTTGGCTTTCGTGCCATTTCTTAATTAAAATATTCTAAATACAAGAACTTTGTGCTTTTTTTACCAATACCAATTTTACTTTCCCAATTGAAAAATCAAAGTGATAAGAAAATCATCTCTAGCTCTTTTAATAAAAATATGTGTTTAGTGGGTCAAAATCGATTTTACACCTACACTTTGGTACTTCGCATCTGAACATAGAGACATTATTCCAATTAGGGGTATTCCAAGGGTACTCATTCCAAGATACGGTCATCAGTCTTAACTTCCAACAAGCATAACATATTATCATTTGAATTAAGGAAATGATATTTTGTCCTTCATGCTGGTACTTCAACTATTATGTTAATCCGTGATGATAGAAAATTCTAATACACACGAAGGATAGTTCATCTTTCACTGCCTCACAGGTTAAACCAATGCAGCGTGGCCTCATCGGATCATCAACTGTCGCGAGGAATTTGCAAACATTGTCAACATCAAACGTTTCCATTGGACCAACGGTACTACGTAGTTGGGAGTACACGGAAACATTGAATTTCGGATTTCTTCAATTATCGCACAATGGCACTGGCTACGGAAACTACTCTTAAATAGCATAGATAAAGACATCCAATTAGTTGTTTATCAGCCGTAATAGTCTCATAGCAAGTAATACATGACTTCAATAAAGATTAAATAACTAATTACGCTTTAATATGACAGAGTAAATATAATTCCATCATGATCTCTATCCTTAACCTTATTTAAAAAGGTTAGTCCTGGGCTATGGCCAAACTGAACGATTCTTGAAAATAACATTAGAATTATTGATACGTTCATTAATAAAGGAATGATTGAACTTGTCACAAAGTTAACGAGGCTAAGATCGTACCAATGAAGTAAATGTTCATGGTCTTAATAATGTTAGCGTGTGAATGCAAAATAAAATGGCTATTATGATGTCTTAGTTGTCTTATTTTATTCGTAGTTTTTTTACATTTTCAGTGAGTGTGTGTATGTATATATATACATATTTACACACATATGTGTGTGTGTTTACATATATATATGTATATGTACACACACATATATAATTTCATATTCAAAGTGCATACATATATACATACAGGCACGGTTTAGGCACGAGGAATGGCCGCGGGGAGAAAGCAGTGGAGTTCTGCAGGAGACAGGGGTTAGTCATCACCAACACTTGGTTTAGACACCACAAAAGACGCAGGTATACATGAAAAATGCCAGGTGACTCAGAAAGGTATCAACTAGCTCATGTTCTTATCAGACACAGGTTAAATGGAATGCTTAAACATTAAATAGATGGAAAAGGAAGGAGTACTAAGAGGAGGCAGAGGAAATCATGGAGGATGGTAAAGAGCTAACTACTATCGAAGAGAATTGGGAAAGTATCAAGAAAGGGTTATCTAAAGCCGCAAAAGGCACTATTGGAACCGTTAACGCTAAAAGGACTAGGAAACCATGGATCACGGATGAGATGACTACAAAAATGGATGAGCGGAGAAAATGGAAGAATGTAAATACAGAGTTAGGCAAAATGAAGTACAAAGAGTTAAAAAATAAATTGAGGCGGGCTACAAATAAAGCAAAAGAAGCATGGTGGAAGACGCAGTGCGAGGATATGGAAAGTCTGCAGAGGAAGGGTGAAATTGGTGCGCTATACAGCTAAGGGAAATCATTATCGGGAAGTAAGAAAGGGAGATCTATGCTAACAGTTAGAGATAAGGCGGGTAAGATAATAGTTGACGCAGGAAAGATCCAAGACAGATGGAAGGAATATATAAAAGAACTGTATAGTAAAGAACTTGGACCAACAAAGTTAGACATAGAAAAGGAACATGACGCAAAGAAAGATAGTTTAGGTCCAGGCATACTAGAACAACTAATGATTATATTGCAGAAAATAGGAATAGATTGGAGGGAAAGGAGGCTAATCCGCAACCTGTACATGTCTCAGACTGCACAGGTGCGGGTGGGGACCGGAAAGTCCGGATGGGCAGTGTTAGGAAGAGGTGTAAGGCAGAGTTGCCCATTATCACCGTTGCTGTTCAACCTGTGTGTAGAGAAAATGATCAAAGAGGCATGGGAAGAACTGAAGGTAGGAATGATAGTGGGCGGGGAATTCGTAAAATTAATTAGGTTTGCTGATGACCAAGCTTTAGTTTGTCAGTCAGCCAAGGGGTTGCAAGCATTACTTAGTGAATTGGAAATGTAGTGCGACAGGTATGGGATGAGAATCAATATTAATAAAACAAAGGTTACGCGATTTTCTAGAAAGGAAAAGGCTAAGCTAAACATTAAAATAGGAGGGCAAAAAACTAGAGCAGGTAGAACAGTTTACGCGTCTGGGAAGTGTTTTGGATCAACACGGTCAAAGTAGAAGGGACGTAAAGAGAAGAATTGCGCTAGGCAAAGAGGCTTTCACAAGGAGGAGGGAGTTGACGAAAGGGATGTTGGGTAAGGATATTAAGAAAAGACTCGTAAAAACTTTGATATGGAGCGTAGCTATGAACGGCGCGGAAACGTGGTCATTGAAGCAGGAGGATAGACGTAGACTGGAGGCTTTTGAAATGTCGGTGTGGAGAAGAATGGAGAAGGTGAAATGGACAGAGAAGAAAACAAATGAGGAGGTACTTGGTATGGTGGGCGAGGAGAGGGGTTTGTTGGCAGAAATCCTATGGAGGCAGGAAAAGTGGCTGAAGGGGGTATTAACCGGCAGTGGGATGTTGAAGACTGTAATTGAGGGGAGAATGTTAGGCAAACGAGGAAAGGGAAGGAACAGGATAGGGATGTTGGATGGGATGAAGGGAGGAAGAAAGTACTCAGAGATGAAGAGGGACCTGATGTAGAGGAGGACGTTGTGTTTTTCCAGGGGTCACAAATTATTTAATTAGTAATAAATACCATCCAAAAACCTACCTTAACCGGTAGATTACATAATAATAATATATATATATATATATATATCACTCGATCAATGCTGGATCAAAGTGGCTCCTTCACTTCCATTCCTCAGATATGAAGCGGCGTACAGTGATGTCACTTAAGCACCGTCCCGAGCCTTTGAGAAAATGCACCGAGGGGGCTGATCCTCCTGCTGTCCTAATATTCGCGCTTCCCTCCCACTTGCCCTGCACCTCCGAGGCCGTTCTCGCCGCATGCGCTTTGCAATAAGTGGCCGCCCTCCCCCGGGCACACCGCCCCACCCGAGACAGATCTCCGCCCTGCGTCCGCACGGCGCAGCGAGAGAACGCCGGAGCATCACTCAACCCCCACACCCCTGGCCCCGGCTCCCTTTCTCCCTTGGAAACAACGACGGGCAGAGATAAATAAATGAATGCGCCATCGCTGTCATCTCTCCGCTCCCTGAATAAAGAAGGAGACACCGATGTCTCCGGTAGATCTCTAAACGAGGATCAGTGCCAACGTTTGTACACGCAGACATTCGGAGAGTCAACTCGAGAACGCTCGGGTAAGACGCCCGGAAAGAAGCATTCGGATATTTCTTTTGGGGAACCTTGGCCTTTTGATTTCACAGATTTCATTTTAATATAAATTTTCCGTATAAACTCCAGTAATTAGTAAATCCAATAAAGACAAAGGTTGCCCAACTGCTTTTATAACACCGATTGAGTTTCAAGTGAATTTAAACCGAAGGAGAGGGATAGATTTTACAATTTAGAGAGAATTAAGCCTCCTCATCCAGGTTTCTGTCATTTTTATGTCATTCGCTGTCATCATATCACCCAGTAGTAGTAGTGGTAGTATTTAGGGGAGGCGACCGACAGCTGAGGTCATTTGCGCCATAGGAGATGGACAGGAAAGGATGAAGGGTGGAGAGAAACCCGGCGTCAGCATTAGCGTACTCATAACGAAAGGCGCCAAGGGGTGCGCAGCTTAACGTCCCATCCGACGGACGGCGTACTCACTCAAAGTGCCCTCCACAAAGCACCTCAAGTAGGGATCGAGATACCTCTGAAAAATATTCAACACCGCTGGGATTTGAACCCGGGCCTTCTGGGTGGGAAGCCAGTCTGGTAGCCACCGCACCATCTCGATCCTCTCACATCACCCATAGTGGCCTATCGGCTTCATGGACTGAGAAACTTCATTTGAAATACACTACGTTTGTTAAGCTCACAGAAAAGGTTTCCCAGGAAAGTTATACCTAGAATTTTCTATAAATGGGTGCTCATATTGAATACCGATCAAGATTTTTCACGCTTAACGCATTTTATACATCTGATTGTATTCTGCCTACAACAATGACTGATTAGGAGTCCAGACACTAACCCTCATTTCCCCTAAATACATCTGAAAAAATCTTCTTGCTATCCTCTTGTCCCCACAGTGAAGTTTAGTACACCTAATTCACCGAATGCCGTTCCACCATCTTAGGGGTGGATTACAGTCATCCGCTCCTTATAGAGGCTCTTAGAAAAACATTAGAAGGCCATCTCTGTTCCAACATTTAATTGGCATCATTATATCTCATAAAAGTTTCATCCAACAAGTCATCCGAGTTCCTAAAGTAAACGAATTACTTGTATCAGAGGAAATACAAGAAAAAGCAATCAAAGAGCTCCTTCCTGACACCAGAAACTTCACCATTTAAAATTGGCAAGTCCATTGCAAAAACAACGGTGCACATGCCTCTAAGCGTATGGTAGCCAATGCCAAAAATCCTTCAAGGACATAAATAATAGACGTGGTGTCTGCTACTGCGGTGCAAAACTTTCATAATTTCACAAACCATGGACAAAGTATTTGAAACAAAATCACGCCTTCATCGACACCAAATATTTGCAGCATATAAACGTGCAATTGGACCATAGCGCCATAAAGCGAAGTGAAGAAAATACGATTCTTCATTAATTAAACTACACATTGAATATGAGGAGACACTATTTGGCCCATCGTTGAAGGAAATTACAACGATAACTGAAGGGGATAGAAGGCCAACACCTAATTTCTCAAATATGCTTCAATTTCTCTGTTTCATTCACTGAAAAGAATAATTTATGAAAAAGACAAATAATCAGCGCGTCGTGTAATAGAACATCAAAATTAGATGGAGAGAGGGAATAAGACTTTTGGACAGATCCACGAGATCACAGGATTTGCTTATTTCATCTCTTTCAATGCATTGGCAGCAAAACACAAAGGATAGCTTTAATCACTGCGTGAGAAACAAAATGACATTTTGTCTAATTGCTGTTATTAGTACCCTATGTAATGAACAATTAGTAAAAATTATTAGAAACAAAATAGCGATTTGGTCATATAACGTAGCTCAAATATAAAACTGAGAAAAGCTTTATCATACATTATTATTGAGGATAAAACATATTGGAGTGGTCGCAACAGAATCACAAATTTTCCGTTGAAGTAAATACGAGGGTTAACACATTATCTCGGCAGAGTAACGCAATGGAACTTAAAAACTACATGCAAATTGTGAGAACGAAATACAGGTGATGCATGCCATTAAAGTTCATGAATGAAACAAGGAGAAAAGGAGAAATCCCCGATAAAATGTATAAAGAACCTAATGAAAATTAGAGCATAATCTTTTCCAAGGAAAAGTTGAGATAGGAGAGGGACCACATGAAACTGAGGGCACTTCGATATACTCAGGTCAAAGATTACTGTCATTCAGCATAGCAGCGATAAAAATCTTATTGAATCAAAAGATATTGCGAGTGGACACAAGGAGTATTTAGAGAATCTTTCTGACGCAAAGTAGGATGCAAAGATAAGGGAAAAGATGATAATGCTGAAAATAATGACCGAGGATGCTATATCCTCTGGGCTGAATCTGGCTTAAGAAGTGAAATATTTATAAGAGAACACTGGTGAGATAAAATCGGGAACATTTAAAAATTCTTGGAAAAAAGTTTGGCCGATCTCTCTTTAAATGATCTATTTACATAAAAGGCAACCTAGTGGTCGAGTTTAAGGTGAGTGTAGTCACCCATACGGGAAAAGGGAGAAGGGCGGAAATATAGTAAAATTTTAGAGGAATTATTCTGACGAGTCAAGATTATGTGTAGAATAAATGACCAGAGAAGAATGCGAGAGAAGAGCAGATGAGAACCATTAGGATTTCGTAGGAGAGGAACAGGAAAAGTTTTGGAGGGGGACTCAGACTCACTCCAAAGAAGAACACACAGAGAGACCAAACGGACTTATATATAATCGCAGATCTAGAGAAAGGGTTGTACAATATGAGTTGAGAAATGGTAGATCACTGTCATCTTTTACATTCAATGCAGTATTCGAGAAGACAATGAGAAAGAACAAGAAACAAATCCACCTTGAGTATTATTTAAGATAGGATAACTATGCTGTGATCTGTGATTGACTGTTTAACTTAAGTGAAGGAATAAATAGCAAGGTGAATAGATGGAATTAGTAACGAGATAAGTATGTACCACATTCGCGCAAACGACGTTAAAATTAATATAACAGCTAATAGCCAAGCAGGGATATTGTGCTTCACAATTTAAATTGAAAGTTCCAAATTTGAACTTGGGGAAGACTGCCAAATTGGAAAATGTGGCTGAACTATGTTCGTTGCGTGAGTCAGTGAGATCAGTAGCGATGGAAGAAGGAAGCAAGTAAAAGGAAGTGGACTAGGGATCATAGAGAAAGTTTCCATAGGAACAAACGTCTAATCACTACAAATACATGACTGTAGTAGCTATAGTATGCACACATATACGCGTGTGTGTATATATATATATATATGTGTGTGTGTGTATAAACACACATGTATATATATATATATGTGTGTGTGTGTGGGTCGCGGTAGTCCAGGGGGTAGAGCGTTGGTCTACTGACCAGAGGGTCCCGGGTTGGATTCCCGGGCGAGCCTCTGGGCACCTGCAGCTCCACCCAAGCTATGTACCTTTCGTTTTTTCGGGTACGAGATATTCCTGGGAAACCATAACCGGCACAGAGAAAGGAACTGGCCCCCCTACCCTGATGTGTGAATTTCACACACCGTCGGGTTTAGTACTGGGTGAACTCTACCATCACCTACCAAACCGACCTTCGGGTTGATAACATTCTTCGGTTGTAAACATGCTTCGGTTGCAAACATTCTACGACTGTGGGACTTCGATGATAAGAGCAAAAGAGAGATAATGAATATAAGAAACGATCTAAGTAACCGCAGACTAAAAAAGAAGAAAATAAATGGAGGTACGGAGTAACAAATAATGAAATTCCTACTTCGTGATGTAATTGAAGAGATATGGTAGACCTATGGAAACACGAGATGAAAGAAACTTATGAGACACATGCAGAGGCGCGATGGTTCACTCACGTCCTACAGAGGAGAGGATTGATAGAGGAGGACCAAAGATGAAGAATGCCTAACAATAAAGAGATGCTCCAAAATGCTACTCAGATTGAGACCTGCCCTTGACGATTAGGACATTCTGGAAAATTGGAAGACTAATGGCGATCGTGCGAGCATCTCAAGCACACAGCAATAAATTAAGCTTAAAGTCTAATATTTATATTATTAGAGGGTCTTCTTGCAAATAATCGTGCCAAAAATTAAGATTATTATAAAATTAACACTAATCATACAGATTTTGCAGAGAAGGTATGATAAATGGAAATTATTAAGCAGTAAATCGAATAAGAAAATAAAATGAAATTCAAAATGCAAAACTTTGGTTCTTTCTTTGTAATTTCACTATTGAAACTAAAATTTTAATTGAGTGAAAGCTAACTTGGGTGATTAAAGACTAAAATTACTTGAAGCATAGAACTGTTCAGCATTTTAATTTCTCATTTTGTACAATAAATTCATTCACTATTTATTATTCTGAATCAATGCTCAGGAGCATATTAAGTGTATTTTCTTAGATTGAGTGCATTATCACGCCATTATAATATCGGAGATTAGTGCAAATTTCAATATTTAATCAATGAAGTAGAACCAGTCTGAGTTAGGTATGATGAAGCATTAAGAATTTTACATTTGCTCAATTTTTTGGCAAAAATAAAACATTACATTATTTGAATTTAATATGACCTCGAAATACACACATATGAATGGTGACATATAAGCATATTATTAACTGAGAAAAGTAATGATAATTATTGACCATAGTTGTCTATTTCTATTCGTGGGAACTAGAGTGACTGAGTATGATGAAACAAAAGTTTGAAGCATTATTAGAAATCACCCATAATACTGATAAAGACTGATTTTATTTCGTCTTTTTACGATGTGTGGTTTATGACGAGAGCACTAATGATGCTTTGTTGAATTGTTGAACTGCCTCTCTACATTCAACAATAGCGTTATCAGTAACAATAGTCGCTTTTAGTATGGCTATAGATTTTTACATACAATTTCTGAACCCTCTCTCTCTCTCTCTCTCTCTCTGGGCTAGTTCTTGCGAACGGTTACCCCTACGTTTTCACCAACTCGGCCAGTAATGCGCTCTAGTTCACAAAAGTGAAATGCCTACATATCGTATATAGGAGCTCCTGGGACATCTCATGATTGAATTTCCATTTCCTATTACCCATTATTCGCGTTGGAGGCTTTCTCACGACAGGTTGTGCACGTCTAAGTAACTCGGTTACAGCCATCCATCCCCTTCCCCTAGTCATCCACGACTGGGTCCCTTAGGCTGAGAGCCGAGCGTCGTATCTTCGCCGTTCGATCTCTGCTTCGTGCCCAACCCCCGATGCCATAAACGATAATCCAATAAAAACTTCCGCAAAATTACATTCTGCGCCGGAAAACGTTGCTAAGACCCGCTACTTATCATTCCACGGTATAACCCCTCCATGTAAAGCGCCGTTCCGTCTAGGAGAATCCGCTAAAGGGAATCGAATGAGGGATTTTTATGAAAACCATACGGATGCAGAGAACTCGTTACCCTATCTATGCAAAAAAAGACAGAATAAACTGAAGTTTTGACTCCATGGATAGAAGGCCTACTTCCAGCACATACTATGCAACAATTTGCATATTTACCCCATGTCGAAGCTCTCCCTGTGGCCAGGGAGACTAGGGCTCTTTTTCAGCACCATGGTTACTAATGAAATATAACCTTCATTTCTTCCATTCTTATTGCTTGTTTATACCCCAAATTGTTTTTATTTACTAATTTTAACCAATAATATCCATATTTCACATCTCATACGTGGTGAGACAATCATTAAAGCAACCGACCAGAAAGGTTGTTCGAATAGTGGAGGGAGAGAACACACTTAACACTTGGAACGACGGCCTGCACAAGGCACATATCAGAGAAGGGGAGACAACTCATGTCTATGTGCCGCCCGCAGGTTTTCACGAAGACCTGCAATCTGAAATACATCACGAGGCTTGAGTGAACCTGAGATTGGCCAAAGACAAACCCGGGCCTTCCAATCATTATCTCAGCGCTCTAATAACGTGACTAACAATCACCAAAACCTAAATAGGTTATTAAATACTTTGTTCCCATATTTTTCACGGCTACTCTCTTTCTCCTCCACGCTGTCATTACCGCATATTTGTTATTTCGGCATAATCCTTCAATAACAACATAGGTTATCACGCTTTTTTCTGTGGTACATTTCCAGATCTCATTTGGTCTTCAGGCTTCATTCTGCCAGCATATATAATGAGTACTAGTAAACTATTTCCTTTGATACAAATTCAGGATCCAATGTACCCCATTTATGTGATTTATTGCAATGAATCATTTGCGAACTATACACTAGTTACAATAAATGATATATTAGCATGTAATAATAAAAATCTCATTAAAAAATTCATACAAGGAATATATTTATACATTCAAAGATGAGACATGACGCTGGTAAAAAAATACAAATATGCAATATATAAGATAATAGAGACATAAATGTGGTACTTCTAAGGAATAATAAGAAGGACTTATTGTGTATTGTTAAATGGATTAAGTACGAAGCGTGAGCTAAGGGCGAAGCTAAATAAGTATTGTGATGAAAAATGTGAGAAATAAACCCATCCTTTACAGTTTCATGAAGACAACTAAATAAATCAATGTGGCTGGAAAGAATAATAATAAATGAAGACCCCAGAATATTACAAAGATGTTAGAAGACGTAGAGATCGGGTGATTGGAAGAACGGTCCGGAGAGCTTGAACATTTAAATTTCTCACAGCAATTTACCGCAGTAAATATTGTCGGTTTCTTCGGCCAATGTGATGAGAACATGAAATGATTCCTTATGCACGAAAATACATCGACTAGTCATTCATTAATATAGAACGATAGCAAATTGTTTTGCCACCCTAGGGCCTGGGACGATACTGACCCTAGTAAAAGATCAAAAAAGGTAGAATCATCTGTTGACATGTGGGTCCGCGGCGGAACCGGCAATCAAAGCGATGTGGCTTTGACATTTTTCCACAACCACCGTCTTCTCCCGATTTCTCCCAAGCAACTTTTTATAATTCTCAAAACTCAAAAAAAAAACCATTACGGAGTTGGAAATTCGGCAACACAAATTACGTCATTCAAGAGTTGGAACAATGGTTTACGAATCAAATGTACTGAGTTTTCCTATGACGACCTTAAAAAAGGTCAAGAAACCCTAGGAGATATGTATAACCCTGAATGGTGATTATGTAGCGATATTTTGAGGGTTAAAAATAAAAATTAAGTTTCTACCTCAATTATTCTTTTATTAATAATTAAAAGTTTACGATGCTCTCTCCTAAGCGCTGTGACGAAATAATTTAATCACCGGCACTCGTGGGAGAGGCCGCAGGGAAGCTGAGCCCAACGTAGGCGAGTTCACGAGTCTCCTTCACATGCGCGCGTCGAAGCCTCTCTTGCCGACCACGAGAAAGCGAACGCTCCGACGAGAGCGCCCCCACTCCGTGTCCTCGCAACCTTCCCGGCTCCAACTCGCCTATCGACTTGCTTGCTTGAGTTTCGTCCTCAGCAACCCTTCCAGTTATAAATCCTAGCCGTGTTTTCGCCTCCTCTTTCCCACTTGCTAACTCCGCAATTCCCTGGGGCGTCTTAAATTCCTTAAATTTAGTTTAGCCAACCTTCGGAAGACCGGCCCTTCCCCTCCCCCACGTCCACGCCTTCAGTGAAGTGGAGACTTTCACCGACGGCGCGCGAGAGAGTCCTCCCCACGTCATCCCGAACTGTTTAACGTACTCGCTGGGATCGACGCGCGGGTCCTGGAGATCGCTTCAGCTATTAAAGGGCGGCTTGGACGAACATGTATCTTTAAAAACCTTAAGGAATCAAAACACGGGATATAATATATATATATATATATATATATATATATATATATATATATATATATATATATATATAATATATATATACATATATATATATATATATATACCATAAACACAGTAATCGATCCGAAGGTCGGTTTGGTAGGTGATGGTAGAGTTCACCCAGTACTAAGCCAGACGGCGTGTGAAATTCACACATCAGGGTAGGGGGGCCAGTTCCTTTCCCTGTGCCGGTTATGGTTTCCCAGGAAGATCTGGTACCCGAAAAATCCCTTATCATATATATCATGCATATTTACGCATATAAATATATATATATTTATTTATTTATTTTATAAGATGATTTATATTCTCGAAGGAAAATTCATTAAATACCCTAAATATTACAGCGTATTTTGAAAATTGACTCTGTTCTTGGACGTTTACTGTATTTAAGATGAAAAAAAATTTAATGCCGGTAAAATTTAGATAACAAATTATATTTTTTAATCAAAATATGTCAGACAATATGATCTTACGGCGTGGATATTTAGCCTCATTTAGCTATAAAAACACAAACGTTTTTTGTTACCTAATGAACAAGAGACCAAATTAACGAAATGTAAATATTTCGTTTTCCTATTTATTTTTAATTAATTGTTTTACTTTCATTATGTTGGAAGCTGGAATTTTTTTCGAAAAACTTCAAAAAGTGGCTCAAAACTTGATTTCGGTCGTTCAGGTGCAAACGAAATGCAATAAGATATCAGTGTAAAAATCACAAAGTTAATATCATTCTATGAAATCGAATCCTTTGCATTACATTTGCAAGTATGATTTTCAATGAGCAGTGATCATTTGATTTTAACATCATACCTGAGACGTACCAATTACTGCAGCTCCTCTCAAGGTATTCCCTATTGGGTGCAATGAATCTGTCTCACATAGAGCCTCGTATATAAAAAACAGGTAATGAAACTGAAATCTTTTGGCTACGTACTAAACTCACTGGTCTCCAAAATAGCCCTTCCGTTTCAATGAACATCAATTATACTCGATTGAAAGACTTGGTTTGCATATTTAAGATCTGAATTGAAAAGTAAACATATACATATTACCGCCACCGAAATTATCGAAATCTCGAAGCATCATTTGCCGGCTTAAAATGTATGCATTTATTAAATTTTCTTGAGATTGTTTTTTTTTCATTTTATAGTTTTTCAAATCCAATGCAGCGCTTTATATGAAATTTAATGACTGATTTGTCTGCTGTCAAGTAATTTCTCTATTTAAATTAGACTAATAAACAACGCATAAACATTGTCTGAGTTTAATGTATTTCTCGCCAAAAATATACGTCATCGTCCGATTTTGTCCATGATACTGAAATAGCCAAAAATATCATTATATGGGATTGATTACCATAATAATTTTTATTTACAGGTTTGGCTCATTGTTATACAATGCTTAAATTGGAAAATACAAATTGAAAAAAAGAAATATTTCTTCAACACCTTTTATGCAATACATTTACGAGTATATCATGACTTGAGATTTGCCAGTCTCCTGATTACGGTGTGGATGTGATAACTGTTAATTTCACCATGCACATTTGTAATAGAGTTTTGAACTTATTTTTTTATTTTGATTTTCTTTTACTTTATTTCAACCTTAAATTTTCCTAAAAAGGATTTTTTTCCATTTCTGTCATTTAAAAAACACCGCTCTTCGATATTCCTCCTGTTTTGAATATCGTGAACATATTGTTTGCACTTCTAGAACTCAACGCAATCATCCTGTGTTTAAGACTGTGAAGCTTCTTGGGATTACGTAAATTAATATATTTTGTCTTTGATGTCAATACATAAAATTCATCGAGAAATACAAGAAAATATTCCAACATTGAATTATTTTTCGTCACCTTGGAAAAAGGTTGAATGAAAGAAAAATATGCTGCATAGTTCTTTTAAAAGTGTTTTATAAGTATACCAAGAGCGGTTCTGTGTCCATTAGTTAAATAGTTAGGTAGTACTCTAGTTAGGTCTTATGATTTACACACTGCGAGTAAACGCACGATTGCATGTTCTGCCAGGGTCCATCTATTCCCTATTCTAAGCCGGTAAAAGTCGAACATAAAAGAAACGGCTACGCGAAAACTATTGCACTTTTTTATGGAGTGTGACATTTTTCAGCTCCGATGAAATGCTTATCAGAATTCCGCTCTCCACCTCTGATCTCAAGAGACGGGTGGCAACGGGGAAAGGCCAACAAACGGCTCGAAGGGGCGTTGGGCGTTTGTTGAAAGTCAACCACGGGGAAGCTCCTGGATGACATGGCGATGGAACATTTCCGAGACACGGAATTCCAAATGCAACATGTATCCCACATTCGTAAGGTGGAAAAGGCAGGCGAGGACTGCAGTACCGAAAGAAAATACTGCATGTTAGAGCGTGGACTTAGGTAACTTTATGTCCAAGGTATATGACGAATTAGTAGACCTATCTTATTAATGAGACGACACTCAGGAATATGAGACCATAGGATAGGTTTTTCACATCAGAGGGACCATTCAATAGTAAACACTTATCAGATGGACTGAAATGTATTTCCCTTTCATAACATCAAAATCCAATGAGATGAATTGAAGTGCGGGAGTTGGAACAAACTATATTTGAGTGGTTAGCAAATATATATGTTTTAATTATAAATGGATAAACACATAGTTAATTAACCTCACCTAAAAATGAAGCACACGCTCTTATGACTCACTTCGAGATATGTCTCCATTCATGCCAACATCATGCATTCAGTTGACCGACTCTATAACTCTCACTGAAACTATTCGGTATTGGATGGAGTCCATCTGGGCGTCACAGCGATAGAATTCAAGGAAAGGATTGAAATTATCTCATCTCTTGAATACTCGTTCGATAGACTCGAAAATAATCATGGTTTTGAATGACAGACTTATTTTAATAACCAGAAAACTACAATAATTCATGTCATATTTGTTTTATGGTGAGTGAACTTGGGTTTGTTTGCGGCAAGGGACGTTGACGGCGTAGGTGGGAGAGACTTTACTAAGGGTTGTTCCCGTATTTGCTGAAACTCCATGTGGGGCTCGGTGCCAAAGGTCCCTCGCTCGGAAGCTGCTCTCGGCGGGGCAGAGGTTGTTTTCTATCAATACGGTGGTGCAGTCGAGACTCGATATCGAACGGCGTGCCCGCCGGGGATCGAAACAAACCGGCGGAGGGTTGGAGGGCGGGGGAGGGGGGCTGGAGAACGCCAATTGGGAAGGGAGTGTTTTCCGTACGCCCCACAGGAGTCAACCTTGAGGAACCCCGGAGGTGGAGGGCTATGGCTCGGAGACGAGTACAGCCATGATTGGAAAGTAGAGCCGATCTCTCCCGCTTAATGCTTTCAGTGCATTTCCACTCGCTTCTGAAAGTATAAAATGAGCAAAGCGGGCGGTGGCAAACTGCTAACCTCGGCTGCGCTCTAACGTTTCTCACACAGAAATTTCGCTCCTAATTGTGAGTCCCCTTTAAGACATCCGCGGAGTAGAAATTCGATCAAAGACTTCCCGTTAATTTATATAGTTTATTCACATGTTTCTAACAAGTCATCACTAATCGATAAAAAAGTGAAAATGAAACAATATTCAATAATAAGACCAAGGTTTATTTAATCCACGGAAAGGAAACACTAGCATATCATCAGAAAATAGCGTTTTATGGAATCTAAACCTCGCATGAATAGTGTGAGAAGTCGTGAAATCTTGACTCTCTACAGTTTCAGCCTTGACTTCGTGGAAGTATTTAGCATCCATATGAGAAGACTTAAGTACTTATAGAGAGAATTTATTTGAAGGTAAAACGCATTTTAACGACTTGCGGCATAATCAGGTAAAAATCTAAATTAAATTTGCTCCTGATTATGCCACAAGTCGGTAAAACGCGTTCTATTAAAAAACAGTCCGTGAAAAAGTACAATATCTTTTTATGTGTACCCGAGAAATCTTTGTCTGCGAGTATATTTTATTGAGATTTACCAAGGACCAACTAAATTTTCCAGTCTATGTGAAACTCCTCCAAGGCAACAAAAAAGTTAATAAATGATTATGATTTCGTATGACAACAAATTTGGTCTTCAATGAGACGGATTATGAATGGGTTCATCTCCCTCCCCTTATATGATGAAAATTATTATAAATGATTTAGTGTGGACTGAGTGTAAAGGTGTTCATTCTAAAAAAGATATCGGATGTATGGATGGCGTTTTTAAGCTATTGGATAGATAGCCAAAGACAATTGGATAAATTATTGCCTCTTTAAAATCACTATCACGCAAAATTAGATTTCACAATTTGACAAGAACATGAAGGTACTATTAATTTCTTAGTTCGAATTATCAAAACACCATAAGTGTTTAAAGTTGGCTTTAACCTCGTGGACTGTGGCGCCTCGCGCACGACTACGAATACCTGTGACATTGTATGTACGGTGTTTCGTCACAACACCTTGTTCCTTTAAAAGCCCCAAAATTTCAGAGTTTAAGAGGACGCCTCGGTAGCTTAAGTGGCTAAAGCACTCGACCGGATATTGAGGGATCTGGGTTCGAATCCCAGTCAAGGCGAATGATTTTTACACTCTGAAATTGTTGCATTGAAATGCACATTAGCGGATGACTCCGTTAAAAGTTACTGTTGCGGCATCTCCCGCAGTTTCTTTGGAATTTACCAGAAAGGACAACAAGCGATAGCATGGCACTTAGAGAAAACTTATGCACACGAATCAAATTATTCCTGCTGATTTCAAACACGATTCGTCTAAAAAATTACGTGTAGCTAACAACCCCGCATTAATCAACATGTTAGTGATAATTTTAATCCTAGGAAGTACCTACAACAAGGAGTTAGGAGTAATTAAACAAATAGCTAGAAGAAAATCACTATAGCCTGATCTTAAAGATAAGATGGCCAACAAAACATTAACGAGGAAAAGTATTTTCGATGTCACAGTCATTTCTCCCGCTCTTAGAGAAAATACGGCAAAAGTCTGTTAATTACCTTTCTTGGAGAAATATTTTGCTCCACGGCTAAGCCTAATTACTCAATTGGACAACTTTTGGCACGGCATTCAATACTCCGAGGTAATTATCTAAAATATTAAGCAACACAAAGTATGAAAAGGAGGGGAAAAACAAAGGTAGATTATATTATTATTATTAAAATTTACATTATAGCAGATAGACAGTGTCAGGTAGCTCACAAGTCCCAAGTAATCACAAAAGATAATAAGTAAAATCAGCCCACTTAAAGGAAACTTCCAAACACAAATCTCTAACATAATATAAGGCGAAGTGCAGCACGTACGATAAATTGCACCACGGTCGACCAAGGAGGAGCTTCCGGGCTAAAAGTGTGCCGGAGAAGAAAATTGGGATCAAGAATCCTTTCTCCCTAATGGCAAGATACGAGTATAGTATTTGGCAGAAAAGGCTCACAGTCCAAATATACTAAATTCACTGAAGAAGAAAAAAGGACGGTTAGATTATTTTTTGAAATTCGAAAATATTTCAACAAAAAGACGAAGGGTATCCTATTGAAAGACGTGCCACCATCGCACGGTTTCGTAATTGAAGCACAGCTAATTGGGTCACCGAAGTTCCAGAAGAAGGTCAACAAAAGAAAACAGTTGCTTCCACGAATCTGCAGAGATGCTTCATGATTTCAGACTTGAAGCAATGGCTTCACTGGAAACAGTCATAAGTCTCCTTCTTTTCAGATGGAAATGGGGAAGGTCGAATTCCTTTCAATCCTGATACCAATAAATGAGACCAAATATGCTTGAAATATACCCGATAGAATTTTTGAATAAATCGATGAACTTAGGATTTCATTTAGATGTTATCATGGATACGTTTCGATATCTTCCTTTTGTGATTTTATTGCGTTGTAAAGGAACGTTCTAGCTAATTGTCAAATTAAGATTTTAATATTATTTTTTTAAACAATCGACGACCATATATTACCGTTTTTAATAATATTCAAAGCAACCCATGAAAACAGGCTATTTAAATTTACAAAAGGTTCCATAATCCAGAGAGCTCAGTCCCTATTTGCCTACGCTCATGCACTAAGCTTATAACCATCAAGTGCTAACCGTATCAAGCGATTGCATTTCTTCTTTTTCAAGTCTGATTGCCCAAAATCTCAACCGAAGTCTTTCATTACTCTTTACCTCACTATTACATCACCATCACCTACCAAACAGACCTTCGGGTTGATTACTCTGTCTACGGCTAGTTTTATCATGCGATGTTTGCGTGCTGATAGGGTGTTGTAAATTACCTGGCTGACGTGATATCGTTCCATGTGTGCATGCCTTAGTTCAAAAAGTATTTGCCGTGTTTTACGGCACACAAGGTGCCAGGGAGTTAGGTCCATTTTAATTTTATTATCATTTTAGAAGTAAATGAACGAAAAGCTTCGATGTCTATGTAGCCAAATGCCACCGAGTTGTCACGATGATCGTTATTTTTATCGAAATCATATAATGTGATACTTATCAAATAGATCTGGTAAACATGCTAGAAATGCGTTCTTACCCCATCGTACTACGGTAGATAGAAGAGAATCAGAGAGATTGAGTTTAGAGAAAATAGATTTGAGATGCCATTTTTTCCACGAACGATAAGAGATAAGAATAACGTTGTCGGACCAAGTTAAGAGGGAAAAGTATTTTGGGCCAAACATAGTCTGGTGTGTAATCACCCCCTGCCGCACACCCTAGCCGTGACTTGCAGGGTACTATGTAATAATAATAAATTAAAGATCACATTTTTCTCGAACACTGCCTTCGTCAGACTACCGTTTCCCAAAATGCGCAACCTATCCGTATTTTAAGAGGAATTCGTAGTTTTTACTCCACAGAGCCCTCTTCGCGCACTTCAGAAAGCCTCGTCGTGAGCCAATCTAGGCGTCTATTCGATATTCGCCGGCGGCAACACTCTCCCACGAAATCCGCATTTGGTTTACGCGTAGCTTCCGCCGCCCATGATCTAGCATTCGAAGGGAATCAAACCATGAATGTGTGATGAGGCGAAGTGCTTATAGAATCAGTGCCTTGGCTCTGCTGATGCCCTTATTTCATCATCTGACACACTGAAATATAGCGAAGAATAAGACTTGAGATCCATTCCCCTCCCGCGAAGTAGCCCTTTACATTTTCCCCTCCTTCTCCCAGCCACTGAATTCCTTCCGCGCGCCTTCTTCATCTCCCGCATTCTCCAGACCCCCTTACCCTTTCAATCCTCTCTTAATCCTACCCTCTTCTCCCGCTCTTCACCCATAGCATACACCCTTTTTCCCCCGACCACACTCCTCCCACAGTGCCACTCGGTTTGCGACGACGCTCCGAACCCCTAACTCCGTTCCGGGGCTCGCCGCAGGCTTCCTCTCAAGGCTCCTCCGTCAGAACTACCCCCCTCATCTCCTCCCCCTCGAGAAATCCTTCCATAACGAAGTTTCTTCCAAAGAAAGAGAGAGAGATAACAGAATAGAGGTGGAGGGAGCAAGCTTGTTCGTCTCCCGTTGGGAAAGAAAGACAGGGTTTGAATCCTTGGCAGAGGTGAAATCAAGTGAGGCATCTGCAGACTCCAGAGTTAAATTAGGATTTCATGCATATTTCTCCTTCTTGCTAATACGAGCACGGAATTAGTTAAAAACCAAATATTTTCCATAAGAAAGTAGCTCTTACTAGTGGCAGAAAATGGTAATTCGTGGAACCCTTGAGGTCAATTGGGCCCTAAGAATAATCCATGTAAATGAAACACTGGGCAACATAATGAACTGGGACTTCAAGGATTCAAACTTTTGGCGGTTTCAAAAGTAGTCTCACTAAATAAAAAATATATTTTACTTTTTTCTCATTCCATTTCTTAAAAATCCATTTAATGATATCGGAATTCTTAAAAATGGATCAGGATATAAAATCCCTTCCCGGAGATGAAAGGTATTTTCAGTAATTAAATGAATTGAAATGTTATCTCATTCAACTAAGGCCTCATTTAGAGTATGCTGCAAGTATATGGGACCCTCACGAAGTTAGATTAATTGCCCAATTGGATCGCGAAAAGCGTAGAGGAGTTAGATTTGTAACACGTTGTTACGATTAACTTAGTAGCGTATCCAAAATATTAGAGCAGCTAGGCTGGGAATCACTCACGGAGCGAAGGTTAAATTAGATATTGAAGCTCTTGAATAAATTGGAAGGAAGTCTCTTTAGCAGTGGTGTTGAAAATGTATTATTACCCCTATCGTACTACGGTAGGAGAGATCATGCTATTAAAATTAGAGTGATTAATAGTGGAGCACATAGATTTAAGATGTAAGTTTTTCCACGAACGATAGGGGATCATAATAACATTGTTCGACCGCGGTTGGGTCATGTTCGGGTAAAATTATTCTGGTGTGTATTCACCCCTTACCACGCACCCTGGCGATGGCTTGCAGGGTATATATAAATAAATAATATAAAATAAATAAATAAACATTTATACACATCCATAATGAATACCACAAGCCGTCGCAAGGACATGTGGCAGGTTGTATTAGATCACCAGCTATTCTACTTCTATTCAAATATTTCCACGTACACATGGCACCCCGATTCCACATACATTGCAAAATAGCACCAAATAGGCAAGTGGAAAGGGGATGAGTGGACAATTTTCACGCAATTATCCGTTGTACATATTACATTATAAGTTAGTAATTACTCCACAGACTACGTGCACTTAGAGGACAAATTAGGAGGCCCATTAAAAAGGGCGGGCTCACATGTCACGCAGTCACTAATTACGCACTAGGTAACACTCTAGCCATGCAGACAGAGAAATTCACCAAGTAAACACATTCACATTTACGTGATAACCCACTATCCAGTCTACGAATTCGAGGCCAGGGGCATTAGGACGCCGTCTTTGAAGTGAGTTGAGGCAGCACGTGATTTTTATGCTCCTATTTTCGCCATGCACACCCATTACCGTCTTAGTGATTCCCCTTTGAGTTACTATTGCGAATAGGACGCGGGAAAAACGTGTGCATGAATCTATGCGCTCAGTATTTCTTATTTCTCTTATTTTGTGGTAACTGTCTACCCCGCCAATATACTATATAGTAATATGTTGGCTGAATTATTTCTTTAACTTCAAATGCAAAACCATTGGTTTATTTACAATAGGTTCAATCTAACTCTGAGCTTTCGAATATCTAAGGGTTCCTATCTTGCAGTAAATGTATGACGCTTTGTGTTCTCTTGCAAGAATTTTTCTAGTTGTGCGTTTGTAGTTTCACGAGTTCTCTGTATTTTGCTCGAATTTGCAAACAAGGACCCTAAACGTACGCCACATACGCTGTATCGTGCTAAAAAAATAATAACATGTCTCTTTCACTTTTTCTGTGCTACATTTTCAACTATAAGCCTAATGAATCATTCATGAAATGAAATCATTACTAACATTGAAATAATAGACGGAATCAGTGACCATAAGGCTATTCTTGTGGAGTTAAAAACTAAGTTCGTCAAAATAAACAAAGAAAAGCGTAAAATATACCTATACAACAAGGCAAATTTTAACGGACTAAGAGAATATTTAAAGATAAAATTACCGGAATACAAGACAAAAACACTGACAACAAATACAGAGAACACTTGGAATTATTTCTTAAATATTTTACGCGAAGGAATAAAGACGTACATCCCGTCCAAACTCAAATGCGACAGTAAGGAACCTAGATGGTACAACGGGGAAGTCAGATCGGCATTAAGAAGGCAAAGAAAGCTACAGTCAAATTTCAAAAAGAGTTTAAAAAGTGACGATATAAGTTTTGTGAATACAACCAAACAGCTACTAAAAGAATGTCGTAGTAAGACGAAAAGTATTATGCGCACAGCACTAAACTCTTTTAAATCTAAAATGCTAAGCGAATATCTTGAGGAAAATCCAAAGTCATTCTGGTCCTATGTTAGGGAAATACAGGGTAAACGTCCCACTGTTCACTCTTTGAAGACGGAAAATGGAGAAATCATTACAGATAGCGTGAAAAAGGCAAATATTTTAAACCATTTTTTCCAGAGCGTCTACAACAAAAACACAAACGCACCAAACGATCCTCCACACTCACCCGGGGAACACATGAGCGATCTTACACTGACCAAGCAGGGAATAGTACATCTGCTCCGTAGTATCAAAGCACACAAGGCACCTGGTCCGGAAGAAATACCTGCTAGAATATATAAGGAATTAGCTGACGACATTGCCCCATTTTTACATATTGTTTTTCTAAAATCGATAGAAGAAGGCTCAGTGCCTCGCGACTGGAAGCTAGCCCATATAACTCCCATCTATAAAGGCGGCGATAGGGATAAACCAACCAATTACCGACCCATTTCTTTAACATCGATCTCTTGTAAAATATTGGAACACGTTATTGTCACTAACATTATGAAATTTCTTGATAGTAGGAAAATACTAATCCACAACCAACACGGATTTAGGAAAAGCAGATCTTGCGAAACACAACTTGGTCTCTTCATTCACGATATACTTAGATCGGGAGAAAACAACACCCAAGTCGATGCAGTATTCCTGGATTTCAAAAAAGCCTTCGACAAAGTCCCACACAATAAATTGTTACACAAACTTAAATACTATGGGATCAATGAGAAAATAATTAATTGGATTAGGGACTTCTTGTCAAACCGCAAACAAATAGTAGTCATAGATGGGTTGTGCTCAACGGAGAGAGATGTTACTTCGGGCGTCCCCCAGGGAAGTGTAATAGGGCCTCTTCTGTTCTTAATATACATAAATGACTTAAGCACACACGTTAGTAGCAATCTAAGGTTATTTGCTGACGACACGGTGATATACAGGGAAATAAGGTGCCAACTAGATCGCGAGCTACTCTCTAGAGACTTAGACAATATCTCGGGATGGTGCAATAAATGGGGATTAACACTTAATATAGATAAATGTGCAGTTTTGAAATTTTGGAATAAAGGAAGCGAGGAACAGGATATAAACTACAAAATAGAGGGTTCAGTATTGACTACGGCAAATCAAGTTAAATATTTGGGGGTTGTTCTAACACCACGCCTTTCATGGGGAGCACATATCAGGACAATATGCGGATCAGCTTTAAAGAAACTTGGCTTCATAAAACGGGTGGTGGGGAAATGTAATGAAAAAGTTAAAGAGAGGTGTTATTTTGCTCTAGTTAGACCTCATTTGGAATATGCCGCAAGTATTTGGGATCCGTGGGAGAAAATTTGGCAAAAAGAATTAGATAAAGTCCAGAGAAAATCCGCTAGATTTGTTAAAAATTGTTATGATAAAAACACAAGTGTGACAGGTCTCTTAGGGGATTTAGGCTGGGAACCACTTGAAGTGCGGAGAGAACAAGCGAGGCTTAGACTTTTAGAAAGGTTCAGAACAAACGAGTTTAAATATGACACTGAAGGAATTATAATGGCCCCACACTACTTAGGTAGATCAGACCACAAAGATAAACTAAGGGAGATAGATTCCAAGACAGATAGGTACAAATACTCATTCTTTCCCCGAACAATCAGTAATCATAATAGCAAGAAACCGAAGTCACTTTAGAAATATTAAAAACTTTGAATTTACAAGTCGGAACAAAATTAAACACTATAGAGATGTTAGGTATACTTTCAGGTGCATGTGTATGTTAGTTGGTAGTTTGAGTGTTTGCATGTGTGTGGGGTGTAAGTGTTCATGCATGAATGTATGCCATGTTTTTTTTTTATATATGATTTTTTCGTTATTGCATGCGATTTTTTTTTTTATTATTTTTCTTTTCTAAATTATGGGTGGTGTCCTAGCACCCCCCGCCACACGCCCTTGCGGCGGCTTGCGGGGTATTGAGTAGATGTAGATGTAGATAGATGAATGTTCTTTAGGGTCCCTCGAAAAATAGTTTGTACGCGCTTGGTCCATGAAAGATCCGATGCGATGGCGACACCCAATTTAGGTCCATTTTGAATTATTTAGACCCTTACTCTCGGATTGACCAAAACATTTATAGTTAAACAGAGGGAGAATATGTGTCAAAAAACACATGAGGGGCAGATCGTATAACAGATATGAATGATAGGCTTTAAATATCAAAGGAAATTCAAATAATTCCACTCATTTGGATGGAGAAGATAAATATAGATGCTAAAGTGGGAAGGTCACTGTTGAGAAACAATCCTTTTTTCATTGAATTTTTTTTATTAATGTGAAATTGTCGAAAAATGTAGAAATTTCATCAAATAATATTGTTTTATTACATCGTCAAGGCTAGTCTTAAAGATGATGGATATCTTCTAACCATACTGTTTTCTTTTGTTGTATCTTTACAGTATTTAATAATAAAATAAAAAAACACTCCCGAGTGACTGAGGAAGCTTGTTGGTTAATTGATATCTTTATCGTAGAAACTCTGGAAAAAGTTTGAAATATTTGCCTTTTCACGCTGTCCGTAATAAGTTTGCCGATTCCTCCCTTGTGAAAGTATGTACGTATGGTTGGACGTTATTTTCTCTGTATTTCTCTAATATAAAACCAGATTGACTTCGGATTTGACGCAGGATATTTGCTAAGCATTTTAGTTCTGAAGGTATTTTCTTTCGAAGGGCTTTGTGCACGATGCTTTTGCTTCAACGACGACGTTTTTTTTTTAGTTTGTGCTCAAATGTATTCATAAGGACTATGTCATTACTCTTTAAACTCTTTTTAAAACGTGACTACAACCTTCTTTGCTTTCTCAACCCCGCTCTGGTTTTTTCTTTGTACCAACTTGGTTCCTATGAATAGCATTTACAATTAACAGGAGTTTCAGAAATAACTTTGCAGCTTCCACATAAAATAACTTATTTATTTTCTACTAGTTTCGCTACACTGTAGCATCTTCAGGAACGTACAAAGAAAATATTCTTTTTTCACACATATATATACTAGTCCAAGTTGGTGTGGGTTGGGTGGGTGGGGGGGGGAAACCGACGCGCTGCCTGGGTGGGGGCGGTCAGAGTGGGTGAGAGTGGTTGACTGTGAGTAGCGGGGGCTAGGGAAGGATTATGGAGGGACGGTTATTCGCAGGGGGGTAGATGGCCGTAGGCGTCATTAGGGATGAGTTGTGGAATGTCCAGGAGAGGGGAATGGAAGGGAAAGAGGTGGTCGTTTGTTAATGTTTTTTTCTCCCTTAAGGCGGTTAAGATCTCCAATTGTTCCTTGATGTCCAACCTCTTTCCTTTCTCCTCTTTGTGTAGTAGCTTTGGTATGAAGTCTGCGTTGTGGCCTGCGCTGATGAGGTGAGCTGCAAATTGGGAATTCCCTTTTTTGGTACTGAAGTCCCGCTGATGTTCCGCTGCCCGGACGCGGAGGTTCCTTCCCGTTTGTCCTATGTAGGATGCCGCGCAGTCCGCGCACTCCAAGCTGTAGACTCCACTTTGGTCCAACTTGTTAGTGGAGTCCTTCACTTTGGGGAGCAGGTTCTTCATATTGTTTTCACTATAATATGCCGGTCTTATGTTAAGGTCCTTAAGGAGTTTGCCTATTTTTCCGGAGGTAGGACCTAAATATCTAATACGTCGCCATTTTTCTTTTTCGGTGGGTGGAGGGGGAGTGTAAAACTGTTTTATGGCTAACTTTTTTCGTTTTTTGTCTAATAATGTGTCAATTAATGTCTCAGTGTAGAATTCAAATTTGCGCAAAAACCCACTATTTGGCGTTTTTTAATCGATTCGCCATAAATAGGGATCCATTTCGGTTTGAATACAATCCATCACGACCCAAATGCCACTCACTGACCAAACAATTAGGATCCAAAAATTCCATGCCTTGGTGTATGAAAATCCATGAGTACTTCTATTTATGCCATCAATTCCCTTTAAATATACATTCCTTCCACGAATAATCCCACATATGACAATATTTGCACAAGTATACTCCTTATTGGCCCAGGCACACAAATCCCAAACAAAACCAATTATAGGGTCAATTGTCTTTACACTATTTAAGTCCTTGGTCCCTACATAAAATCATATCAAAACTCTTTCTTCACCTTTGCTAAAATATATTAGTTATTTTTCTGTCTAATTGTTCCACTCATATCCCCTGAAAACATTGCAAGCCCATTGTAAAAAGAGTGCTGGCTAAATGTGACGAAAAAGTGAAGGAACGATGTTTTCTTGCCCTAGTTAGGCCCCATCTAGAGTATGCTGCCAGTATATGGGATCCTCAAGAGATAAATTTAATTTCGGAATTGGAACGAGTTCAGCGAAGGGGGGCTAGATTTGTCAAAAATTGCTATGACCAACGCAGTAGCGTAACTACTTTGCTAGAAAATTTAGGCTGGGATTCCCTTACACAGCGGCGTTTACAATATAGATTAAACTTATTAAAAACATTTAAAGATGGGTCCTTTTCCGATGACATCAAGAACATAATACGAACCCCAACGTATTACGGGCGGAGGGATCACGAATGTAAGATTAGAGAGATTGACTGCAGGACAGACAGATTTAAAATGGTCATTTTTCCCGAGAACGATAAGAGACCAGAATTCTTGTAATCTACATCTACATCTACTCAATACCCCGCAAGCCGCCGCAAGGGCGTGTGGCGGGGGGTGCTAGGACACCACCCATAATTTAGAAAAGAAAAATAATTAAAAAAAAAAATCGCATGCAATAACGACAAAATCATATATAAAAAAAACATGGCATACATTCATGCATGAACACTTACACCCCACACACATGCAAACACTCAAACTACCAACTAACATACACATGTACCTGAAAGTATACCTAACATCTCTATAGTGTTTAATTTTGTTCCGACTTGTAAATTCAAAGTTTTTAATATTTCTAAAGTGACTTCGGTTTCTTGCTATTATGATTACTGATTGTTCGGGGAAAGAATGAGTATTTGTACCTATCTGTCTTGGAATCTATCTCCCTTAGTTTATCTTTGTGGTCTGATCTACCTAAGTAGTGTGGGGCCATTATAATTCCTTCAGTGTCATATTTAAACTCGTTTGTTCTGAACCTTTCTAAAAGTCTAAGCCTCGCCTAAAAGTCTAAGCCTCGAAGTAATCGAAATCTCCCAGGAGCCGGCTCGACATAATAAGTATTAACCTACAAGGTAGCGACTGCGCAGGGTTATACGATTATATATATATATATATATATATATATATATATATATATATATATATAATGTATATTTTTTTGCAGGTTCCCCTTACCTTTCCCCATCCATTTGAAAAACCCTAACCCCCTCATCCCTTACCCTTTCCTCCTGGTGCTGCACCCCCTGCCACACACCTTTTTGGTGGCTTGCAGGGTATTGATGTAGATGTAGATGTAGATTGCTTCTTTCAAAGTAGCCATTGTCGCGGCATTGTTTTAATTATTCACCAAGGACGTTTTTTTCTGTTTCTGTGTCTGTTTTAAAACTGCGGTCTTATCGTAATAAAGTTGGTTGAAATCTTAATTGTTTTTTCTAATACTACGGGAAGTTTACGGATGAAACATTGTTTTGAAAACCAGTACACGCTCTATATGAACCAGTAAAAGTTTCTTTCTAGTGCCTATTAATTTTATTGGGAAACATTGGATTTAGCAGTAACATATAAGGTATTTATAAAAAGTAAAGAACATCTTTTTCCTGACGTGACTGTACGTCTTAGCCCGCTCGCTGGAGTTGGGGATTCCAACCTGTAACATTTGAACACGCGTTCAAGAAGAAGACCCCGACTTTTTGGACAACGTAATCACGGTACCACCAGACTATTTCCTATTCCCATAAGTGAAATCCTACCCAAGCACACCACCATGGATCCCTAAGTGCCGTCAAAGACATTTGCACGCGTACTCTTAATGACCTTTCAAAATCCATCAACTAAGAAGCCTTCGAGTCGTAGAAAACCCGCTGGCAAAAGTGTATCGGCGATGAAGAAATGTTCAGTGAAGAACTTCGAGGCATTGTAGCAATGTCTGAAATAAATCTATTGTCTGAAACCTTTCCCAATAATTTTTATACAAACCATGTATAAAGCTTATGAGCTTCCATGATTAGCAGGAATGTCGACAATTGCCCGCGCGGAGAATTCCACAAACTCCTTGCTACTTTCCACTATCACAATGGTAGCACTAACCTCAGACACGAAATATGTTCCCGTCCAGTGATTATTAAGAATGGGAAAAATTGAGATTCGAGCAGTGATTTAGTGCTTTGTAAAGAAAGGTATGAAAGATTCAAGCCGACTTTCAAAACACTCTCGAGGACTTTGCTCCTTCATTTTCAACTGTTGCCTAGTGAATCAATAAGTTTGATTTTGGTCGGGACAGCTTAGATGGCGATGATTTTATCCGCGTAGTGGTCGGCCAAAATGTGCCACTACCCCAGAAATTAATGCAAAAGGTCATAAAATGGTCATGAAGAACCTCCGACTGAATGTGCGGTAAATCACTGAAGATGTAGGAATTTCATCTGAGCGAGTATATCGCATTTTAACGGAGGGATTGGATATGAGAAACTTATCTGCTAGATGGGTGTCGCGACTCTTGACGCAGGATACAAATGCATGAGAATGGAAATTTTCGAACAATGTTTGATCCGTTTTAAGAGAAACTTACAAGATTTTCTCCAACAATTTGTGATCACAGATGTAACCAAGGTATGATGCCGATAGATTATCTTTCCACTGGTCAAAAAAGTACTGGAGAATACTACGCTAAGCTCTTGGACCAACTGTAGTTTGGTTATACTAACCAAGGTTTGGAAAGGAAGACAATGCCCGTCTACACACAGGTGTCGATGCCATGTCAAAAATACGTGGACTAAGATACGAATTGTTGCCACATCCACCTTATTTGGTTTCATAAGATTTCCATTTCTTTCCCCTAGCTCAAAATTTTCCACGTGGCAATAGATCCTCTTCGAACAAAGAGCTAACAGCCGAAGTAGATGGGTATTTGGCAGGCGTGAAGGATTCTAATTTTCGAGATGGGAAAATAAATGGTTTTTCAACATATATTTTTTGTCAAACACGACCCGGGTTTCGACTCACAAAGTCATCATCAGGGCACCGAATAAAATCAAGTGGAAAGATACACTGGTATTTTTACTTCAGCGGTACAAGTCGTTTTTTTTCTATTTTATTACGAGAACTTTGCAAATTACCGTTGTAGGTAATGAAGATACAGGCAATTTTTATGTCTAAATAGAAGCAATATAAACATGGACCCATGCCAGAGGTGATTGTTCACAAGTAAATCTTAAGAGACTTTGTTTTGAATTAATTTCACGGCGACTCCATTCAGTAAGCACAATTACATTGGAAATGGGTCTAATATGATTTTTTGTTTGACCACAATACTTTTTATTCCCTCGATTGAATCTCTTGACCTTCATAATGACATGAACACAGTTTTGAGAATTACAAAAAACCGTATGATACAAAACAGCGTGAAAGCCAATGAAATTAACGAATAATATCCACTAAGCAACCTGACTTTGAATATTTTAAATGTTTATTGCGTTCGTATAGGATATTGTTTTGATAGAGGTGAATGACGAGTCATTCTTAGCAGTAATTCGCAAATGTATGGGTTTAACGAATATAATAATCATTCCAAGGATCATTTTTAAGCCATTTCGTAAATAATTACCTGTTTTTAGGCTATTGAAAAGAATGGGGATTATTTTTAAATGTGTTTGGAATTACTCTGCCGGTAGTATTTGTTTATTATGCTCAGCTATGTTTAATCTCCATTTTCTTAAATTGCAATGGCTGAAGTGAAATTCAAAACGGTTGACTTACCTGCTTCCACTCCTCCTTGTCGACGGTGGGAGGCCCCCCCTCGTCTTCTGGGCCCTGGTCTTTGCCTTCCTTCTCCGGCTCTGAGTGGACCGAGGAGTCGGTGATCGGGGTCCTCAGCAGGGAAACATACTGAAATGGAGGAAGAGAAACGGCTTACTTGTGGACTGGAATAAAAAGCACTCTCGTTAAGAATGGGGATCCAAAAAAAAATCCCAGGTATAGTAAGTCATTACTGCCGTGCAATTTCGTGCACGAAGGCGGAGCGGAAATATGTCAAAGGTTCATTTACAAATTAGGTTAAAATTTTTTAAATGAATGATATTTTGAGTTGCCTCTTCCTTTGCAGGTAAAGGGAAAGTACTGATTCAAGAAAATATTTGACTCCAGGATGTCAACGATGGTTCATCCATAGAAGTCCACTGAACACGTTTTGACCATGTTTCTAATAACAACTGGGTGTATTTGATAAGTTTTTCTAAACATAATATTTTAAAAAAACTATTGATTTTGGTGACTCAACATTTTTAAACTTACGTTTTAATTAAGAGTAAATGAATGAAATATGTTCAGGATAAAATCCAGGGGAAGCTAACTTTTGGTGTTCTTTTAGGGTGTCTTTGTGATGTAGCAAAAAACTCTAAAAAAGGAAAAGGACTTTATTGTGACATCAATTTTCTCTCAGCATGAAACTACTATGCTGCCCAAGAAAACCATTTACAAAGAGCGAGAGATAAGATACCTATTTTTTATAGTGATACAAATATACATAAAGTAACAGTTTAGGTTTCTCCTTCAAGTATGAAAGAAAAAAGTTATAAAAGAATTGTGTAAATAAAAAATGTATACGGATAAGGAAAAGAATATTAATTCTGCTGTCAAATTATCGCACTTTGCAAAAAAAATAATAATAATATGTCCATATAAGGATTTTGATGTCATTTTTGGACCTATTGCGTTAACGGCATTGCGGCCGCCTATTCATTCTCATTAAGAGGACAGAATCTATTCCTCCCCAGGACATATGACATTTCTAAAAATACAAGTATGAATTTAAGAATAAACCAATAGAGGCAATACTTTGGAGGCCATTATTTTGACTCTATTTCCAGAGGAAAAGAGAAAGTTTTGATTGACTTGAGTGAGTACGCTTATGTCAATTAATAAATGATGATTTTATTTAATGAATAACTAATCGTAGTACTTTTCCACTTGAAAGTGAAATATAGTGAAATTAAGGCAGAAGATTGATTTTAAATTAAATGCACAATTCCTGTCGAGGATTTATCCTTAAACCTCTTCGATTCTCTAGCATTGGTAAGCGTAAAGATTTTAACAATTCAAACTTTATCATTTTTAATAAATCAGTGTTATTTTTAAAAAGGCTTCGAAAAACATTCCAAACTTTTCTACCAGCATGAGACTATAATAATTTGTGGACACGGTGTATCTTACCTCCGTGATGACAGGATTTACGTAAATAAATCTCTCTCCTGTCTCAAATGCAGCCTCATTGCACTGCTAAAACCTCGTATAATAATTTTGTGTGACAATTACCATCACTCTCGTTAACTCGCAAATATTTTTACAGGATTATTTGAGTCATAACTTGCAAATGCCTAGTTGTCCAACTTAAAACTTAGTTGAGTGGAAATGGAGAGAGTTCCCTATCTTCCGCAAAGAAGAGCGGAGAAAGATGAAGGTAAAAGACGCCTGCTCATTGAAATTCACTCTGCACATTTTCCCGAGAGAAAAAGGGAACGATTTGCCCCGAGGGATGAGAGGATACACTTTGGAAATCTAGAGGACAGTAACAGGCAGGAGTTTGAAGAACTCGTCGCGATCATCACATGCGGACCTTAATCAATGCGAAATGCAAGCCTGCTTCAATTAAAAAAATAATATTATCAGGCAAAAGTATCGGCGAAGGGAGACTTCTACTGCCCTCATCAAAATGTATATAAAAATACGAACAATTTGGACTTTAAACTAAGGTAACAGATTCCACCATACTCTTTCGCATTCTAGCGCCTACTGGCGTCAAGTGAACCAAAGACGCTGAAGTAAACGGTATAAATCGATGAAAGTTGTAAAAATTAAAATAAAAAACAATGGACCTATGAGGAGTTAAAAAAAAAGAAATTTATCAATTGAAAAAATTGCGCAACTCCCCAGAAAAATATTTCGCTCGTGATAATTTTGCTTGATGTGAACAAGTATTTAATATTTATTTGTTCCGCAATGAGTAAACCTTGAATAATACCCTAGCTTTTAGGATCCACTGCCTAGGACAACGATCCAATAAAACAGGAGAATATAGGCCTGCATAGAATAACCTAATGATAGCATCCTTATGGTCCCCTGACGAAATGCATTCCTATATTTTAATTCAAAGATCACAAGTCATTTTTCATCTCTGTCAATTTCAGGAACAACCTTTTGCCAGAGCATGAAAAGAATTGATTTTTAACGTAAAAATCATTTTTGTTCAAGAGTTAACTTCTTTTAATCTATCTTTTTAAATTTTAAATGGTGATATGGGTGCCAGAAAGCTATGACTGAACGGCTGAAAACATATAGAGCTCTCCAATGAATAACATATCTTACCTGCCGCTCATAGAAAATCCTTAGAAACTAGGAAGATACTCTCTAAAAAATACTTGGAACAGACATCCAAAATACCCTCTACATTTATTAATAGCCAAATTTAGCCAAATATGCTTTTCTCTACCAAATAGCGTAAAATGGAAACAATATCACTTTAATAAGCAAAGCACCAATGCAGAGAATTATAAATTTTTTCTACTAGCAAATATCGGTTCCCTTTACGGCATAAATAACGATAATACTCATACGTTCCAAGATGGAAAAAAATACACGAAGCACGCAAAATTTCAAATTTTATAATTATCGAATTACCCGTGGATTCTTGATACTAAAGAAGATTACAATGGAAAGGATTACCTAACTCTCTGCCCTTGAAAATGACTTTTTATTATCAATCTCAATTTAAGTCTGATCAAGTCCTGCCAACTGAACACTTCTATTATCACTATATATTGAAATAACATTTGTATGGATTTCAAACAACAAAAAAATAGTTACTTCGAAAGTTATCTCCTACACTCTCAATTTCCAAAGACCCCGATCTGGTGAACTTACGAATTCAGAACATTAATGAGAAATTCTCACGAAAAGCCTAAGTTAAAGTTTTCCCAGCCTCATGACTGGGAAAATCAAATGACGGAAAGAAACATGGAACAAAGTAAATAATGGAGTAAATTGGATTACCGTCCAAAGAGCACAGAGATTCCATGAAATTCCTAAATTAGCCCAAAATTGTCATGAACATCTCAGGAAACTCGGGAAAAAGGACAAAAGTACACTTTAAAAATCGAGGCTACCATCTAGATGTGATCGTAAGCATAGGAATCGCTGGGAGAAGTGACTTCTGTTGCCGGCGTAGAGAAAAATAAACTAAATACATATACACATACATAATAAAATAACGTTGGGGAAAAGCGCCGACGCCAGCGACTCTCCCCCTCCCAGGGGAATGAGATTTTGGATGAGAGTGCGGGGGGTGGCTGGGGCGGCGGGGGGGAAGGGCGGAGGGGGATATCCTCCCGACGAAAAACCGATTTGCGACCACTTTATCGAGAAAAGAAATGCCGCCGGTGGCAAAATGAAACTGAATGACATTTTAGAAGCCTTCCGCGGAAATACACTCGCAAAGGGAGTGAAGGAAGGTGACACATAAGTAAAGAGAGCATGGCGAAGAGAGAAGATTTAGAGAATTTAACAGTAAAAGATACTGGGAAGCTTATTACACAGGCCATTTCTCTCTCACTCTCTCATTAAAGATATCACTAAGAATGAATTATAATCGTCCAGTGCATGGGTATAAAAAGTTTGTATAAAAGTATCGGACAAAATATTTTCCATGACGTGTGTGTGAAGTGCTGAATTCAGGCCGTCGGTTAAATATGCGTGTAATCGTAGATCGCAATGGTATTGATAAGACGAAAGTGCAAGAGTCAAGTGCCTGCTTGCGAAGACCTTCTGCAACGACATCACAACGATTTCCCGACTCCCTTACTGTCTCGAATTGGCACCAGAAGGCTATTTCCTATTCCCAAAAGTGGAATCCTTCATCAAAACACATGACCATTGGACCCTAAATGTCGCCAAATAAACTTCCACGCGTACCCTTAATGACCTTCCGGAATCCACATGCCAGGAAACCTTTGATTCGTAGAAAAGTCGCTGATAAAGGTGTGTCAACGCTCAACGGATGTACCTTGAAGAATTTTGAGGCACTACATGTGGAATTAATTTATTTTTCCTAAACTTTTCCCAATAATTTTTATACAAAACATGTATTATCAAATTATAACATTTAATTGAAGCCAATTCTGGAGAATTTTACGGATATTCTCTCATTATTTCGACAGCCACATTAAGTGAATTTCATCGAGTGACAATGAACAAACGATAGGAATTGAAAATATAACATTTTTTTCATGAATCACCAATAATTTTAAAAATTTTTATGAATTATCCGAACATCGTTCCTTATAAGAGATTTTGAAAAAATCAAAGAAATATCGCATTTGCAGCAATCGGATGAAAAATATTGAAATCTTTTATACCTTTCTAAAACGAGGATGCCACGAAAGACCTTATCATGACTACCTACATTAAACAAAAATCCTAGCATATGATTATCTCCACACTTCATTAAAATCAAGCAAAAAGAACAATCCTTATTGTAATTTGACTCTATATTTACGGTAATTTTGGTAGGTGCAATAGAATAGGGCTACCAAAATCGTGATGCATCGATTTTAATCATTCTGAAGAAATATATCTCGGAAGAATCTCAATATTTACGAGTATATTTATATAATTTTTCCCAAAGATATTTTTAATGCTGAATTATAATTTAGAATAATAATCAGGAAAACAATATTATCCATTAAACTTTTGACGGGAGTAAGGGAAATATCATTTCTGATTTAATCCTAATACACACACACACACACTCATTCAAGCACGAAAACCCCCCAAATGACGAACCTATATTCATTCTCATTGATAATATACAAATTCGGTTCGTCCGGAAAATAAGTGTACTGACTCCTGGACTGGGCGCGCCCAGCACCGCTCTGACGGGCTGCGATTGGAGGGGGGTATGTTGGCAAGCGACGCTGAAAAAGGCAGTCGGCTCTGAGCTGTGGTGTAGTGAGGAGCTCTGTTAACGCGAACCGCCACGCTCGACCCAAGTCACGGAACGCGATGCCGAAGTTTTTGGAGCAGCGTTATTCCATCAAATTTGCGGTAAAGCTTGGGAAATCGTCTACCGAAACTGTCGGTATGATTAACCAGGCTTACGGGGAGTCAGCCATGTCCAGAAACATGATCTTTCGGTGGCACAAGATGTTCGTGGAGGGCAGAGAAGAGGTCGACGACGAGTCTTCGAGAGGTTCCCGATGATGCCTTCGCGGGAGCGTTCCAGGAATGGGAACGCCGCTGGAACAAGTGTATCGACTCACAAGGGTCCTATTTTGAGGAATATTAGCTTAAGATATGTAAAAGGGTAATAATTTTTTTTCCTGAGCTCAGTACAATTATTTTGCGGACGAACCCTGTACTATATCATTTAATATAACAGCAGCTGCCATCACCGTATGCCATTGTTTTAACCGAAGTTCTTTTCAAAGATCGCTTATTCATAAAATCGGTTATGAAAGCAGTAGCTTTACAATAATTTAAACTTAGCCACTTCTATTATCATAACAAATAGACAAAGAAATGATATTAGTGATGATGTATTTGCTAAATATCATTAATTATATCTTCTAGCGATTAGATGATCCGAAGCAGTGAAAAACCATTCCCCTCTCAGTAACACAACTGGGCCAACACGAGCGACTTGTGGACAAAAAGGTAATGACGATCGCTGGAAAGGAATAAGCTAAAGAAAGCCACCAAATATTTCGCACGGAGTACAACCAAAAAATTATGTAAACATTGAAGTACAATTTGCTTACAAAGGCAATTATCAATAAAGGGTATGTGACCGGAAGCAATCACAGACGTATAGCCAACTACTGAACCGAAATACCGAACCAAATTCACCCAGGAACGGAATAGTGTGTACTTAAGTTTCAAAATTCAGCCAAAAGTAATACAATTACAATTCTGCTTTCGTGTGATGGCAGCAAAAAATCAAAATTCAGTAACAGAAAAATATGCAAAATAATTTTGAGCGTATATGTATATGTGTATATATATATATATATATATATATATATATATATATATATATATATATATACACACACGGGTTCGATTCCTGGGCAAGTCTCTGCTACCTGCAGCACCACCTAGGCTATGTGATTTTTTGGGTAAGAGATCTTCCTGGGAAACTATAACCGGCACAGGGATAGGAACTGCCCTACTCTGATGTGTGAATTTCACACGCCGTCGGGCTTAGCAGTGGGTGAACTCTACGATCACCTACCAAACCGATCTTTGGGTTGATTACTGTGTTTATTGTGATTACTGGGTAACGGGGTCAGACCCTTTTCCTGATATGTATGAATAAATAAATATATGTCTACACATTAGGGTAACGTTCACTCTACGTTGGGCTTAGTATTGAGTGAACTCTGCTGTCACCAACGAAATCGACCTACATCTACATCTACATAATACCCCGCAAGCCGCCGCAAGGGCGTGTGGCGTGTTAGGTCACCAACCGTAAAAAAGAAAAATACCACATGCAAAAAAACAACACGGAAAATTACACCCACAGCAGCGCACACACTAATGCAAAAATCCCTTCATCCAATACTCATGCAAACACATATACCGCAAAACAACTACAAAACTGAACCCCATGATGCAGCACAAAAGACATCCTACAACACGGAAGCCAGGACACAACAAGCAAGAAATTGAAACATCACTACCACATGAAAATGCACCACGAAACACTCTACCCCCAAAGAGTCTCTAAATGGCAGGGAATGCGACCCAACGTTGAAGGTAGCAGGAATTTGCCCCCGCGGAGAGGGACGAGGGATTGAAAGGGAAACTTAAAAACAGATGAACAGAACATGAATGAGGTCATTCGGAAAGAATGGGTTATTATAGCAAAACACATAAGGTTAGTGGAAGAGCATGCATTTAAATACAACTAATTATTTTTTAGACGCTGAGGGTGGCAAGTGGAATTTTTGCTATCTATAACCCTGCAGTTGCTATCCCGTATTGTCCGCGGGAAGAAGGAGTCCTTGAGTCGGCTAGTTCTGGCATCTATTTCCCGAATTTTATATGCATGATCCAAGCGACTAATGTATGTAGGAGTACGAATAATTTGCGAGACCTCGGTGCTGAAACATGCGGATCTAAATTTATTTAATAATTTCAATCTTGCATTGAATCGTCTCTCAGCCAATGATTCCCACCCCAAATCCATGAGCATTTCGGTGACGCTTTGCGTTTTATCGTAGGAATTTTTTACAAAACGGGCTGCCCGGCGTTGAACCTTCTCAATTTTCCGACCTTTTTCACTCGGATCCCACACGCTGCATGCGTATTCTAAATGAGGCCTTACAAGAGCGTGGTAACAACGTTCCTTGACCTTCGAGTCACTTTTTCCGACAACGCGTCGAATAATTCCCAATTTTTTATATGCTTGACCGCAGACTTTACGTATGTGAGTCCCCCAAGTTAAGTCTTTTGTGAATGTGACACCTAGGTATTTTACCGTATCAACTACTGCTAGGTCACCTCCAGCTAATTTGTAAGCAAATCCCGTTGATCTTGTAAAGAAATTTACCACTGAACATTTATTATAATTTAGAGTCAATCCCCAGTTAGAACACCATTTAGTAATGCAATCTAAATCCTGCTCTAGAATAAAACGATCCTCATCCCCAGATATCTCCCGATAGATCACCGTGTCATCCGCGAACATCCTAATTTTACTTTTCACTTCGCGGTTCAAATCGTTAACAAAAATCAAGAAAAGCAACGGCCCGATCACACTTCCCTGAGGTAGATTATTGTGTTTTTTTGTATATACGTTTACGTAAATGTATATATATATATATATATATCGATAATGTAGAAGGACTAACGAGAGCACTTGGACGGCACAAGAGAATACAAAAACATGCATAGAAAACACGTAAAAGGACAATCATAGTTAAAATAATTTGAGCTTTCGGCCTTCTGTTAGACCTTTTTCAGGCCATACTGAGCCAATTTGATCGGAATAAATATTAAATATGCTTTCCTTTTACTTGTTTTCTCTGCATATTTTTCTGTGTCTATTGTTCCGTCCAAGTGTATGTGTATATGTGTGTGTGGGGGGGGGTCGCGGTAGTCCAGTGGGTAGACTACTGACCAGAGGGTCCCGGGTTCGATTCCCGCGCAAGGCACTCTGGGCACCTGCAGCTCCACCCAAGCTAAAGTGATTTTTCGGGTACCAGGTCTTCCTGGGAAACCATAACGGGCACAGGGAAAGGAACTGGCCCCCCTACCCTGATGTGTGAATTTTCACACGCCGTATAGGGCTTAGTACTGGGTGATCTCTACCATCACCTACTAAACCGACCTTCGAGTTGATTACTGTGTTTATGGTTTATATATATAAAGATATATATATATATATATATATATATATATATATATATATATATGTGTGTGTGTGTGTGTGTGTGTGTGTGTATATGTGTGTGTTCGTGCGTGTTTTTGTGTGTCATTTGTTTGGATCTACTCAATGTAGAGAAAAAATGAGACAGTCAAACAAAAGCCATAATTAACCTTTTAGAGTAATAATAATATATGATAATAATTGATGAGGCACACCCAAATATATAGTATATCTAAGAGTGACAGTGTCTGTGAGTAGGTTGACGGTGGTTGACAGGATGGTAGAGGGATAGAAGTGATAATCTCATGTGTGCACTATTCATGTGGAGGAAACCCTCTTCCGAGCGAGGCGGAATTCAATTCTGCTCTCGAGCGAGAGAACCCAAATTCAAGGACATGGCGCGCGGTTTACGAGATGAAACATGAAAATAAAGAGAGGCGCGGAGTAGGAGAGGGAGGGAGGCAGACAGATATATGAGGACAGACAGGGAAATAAGCGGAGGGCCAATAAAAGATCCGGACACTCCGAGACTCCCAAAAGCATATTCCAGCAATAACAAATAATAAAAACAAGACCGCACAAAGGTAGATACTGCTGTTCTCTGTGGTTAGATTGGCATTGGTGGGGTTTCACTCGCAACGTCAGGTGCTCCGGCTGAAAATTTCCGCCCGGAGATCGGGATACGAGATCGCATTCCAAGGGTGAACGCTGCTTCAAAGGTCACCTTGTGCGCTACTATGCATTCCACATCCAGATGACAGTGTGCGGAAGGAAGTGTAACGTCTGTAGGGGTCTTTCAATTCAAGAGCCTTACTACAATTATTACACAAATTTTAAGTCAGAATCCTAATGTTATAACTTGCAAAAAATTATTATTTTAATCTAAAGTTTAAATTTAAGCCATTTTGGAACAAAATATGGTACATAGGTTTTACATAATCTTGATGAATATCTGTGGAAAACGATTACCTAGTTTGACTTGCAATAATTCCAAATAGTTATGTTTCTTACTTTTTGAATAAAATTGAATTAATATTTGGCTTTCTCTCAATTTCCTACATCTTTAAATGTGATAATTTTTCGGTTTGAGAACCGCGTTTTTTTTAATGAAAGAAATAAATTTCAAAAAAATTGAGAAAATCGTTTTCACAATAAATGTTGAGTTTGAAGTAGAGAGCAGCACCCTTAGTTTTCATACTATTATTACCTAGCAACATTCAAGGTAATAGAGATTTTCTCAACTGCTTTCAATCACGTAGCATTTTCATTCCTTAATTCTAATTTTTATGACAATTGATCGCTGATCTATGCAATTCTTCTAACCTAGGTTGAAATTCATCTCGGTGATGGAATAAATTTCGCAAATTTTTAATAACTTTCGTCCCTAAATTAGTCGCGTTTGCTCTCTATAAGATTCTGGCAGCCGATAGTATCCTACGTGCTCCAGTTAACATGTGCGCTTTTAATATGACGGTTTTCAAATTCACTAAAAACAACGGGGCAAATTCCTCGAATTCAAAATAGTAAAATATATATTTGGTTCTCAATTTGAATAGAAATGTGCAAGAACAGAGAAAAATGCAAGAAGTCGCAAAGAAATGCAAAGAGACATGCATCCCAATTGATTAAGCAACTCTTCACATTACGGAGTCATTATCCTAATAATTCTAACGTATTTTCTGAATATTAAACGCAATATTAGCATGCCACTAAATTAGCATTTTAATCGTCTTGGTATGATGATATCTTTTGCTCCGATTCGCTAGGCCTATGTGGTTAAAATTAAATTTCAAGTAGTAAAACTTACTTATTTGGAGTTTATCTCCTAATTCGTGCGGGAGAGGCAGTTTGGACTAGGCATTCATCTATTTCCTTTTATATATGTATATATATATATATAAATATAAACATATATATATATATATATATGTATATATATATATGGTATGGAAATTTTGCAGAGGAAGGGTGAAAATGGTGCGCTGTACAGCAAAGTTAAATCTTTATCGGGAAATGGAGATCTACTGGTATGCTAACAGTTAGAGATAAGGCGGGTAAGATAATAGTGGACACAGTAAAGATCCAAGAGAGATGGAAGGAATATATAGAAGAACTGTATAGTAAAGAACTTAGACCAACAAAGTTAGACATAGAAAATGAACATGACGTAGATGAAGATAGCTTAGGTCCAGGCATACTAGACAATGAGATAGAAAGGGCATTAAGGGAGATGAAACTAAACAAGGCCGTGGGGGTGCATAACATTCCCGCGGAACTTTTAAAATGCTTAGGAAAATGTGGGAGGAAGAGGCTATATGGGCTGATTCATAGTGTTTATGAGGAAGGAATCTGACCGGAAGACTTTGTGAGATCAGTTTTAGTTCCTATTTCGAAAAAGGTAAAGGCTACATCATGTGATGACTACAGGACAATAAGTTTGATATCCCACGCAGCTAAAGTTATTCTCAGGATCATAAACAAAAGGATAGAGAGTATAGCAAATGTTAACTTAGGGGATGATCAGTTTGGGTTAAGGAAGGGGAGAGGTACCCGTGATGCCATTGCAGGAATGAGATTATTAATCGAGATGAATATAGTACACAACCAGGAGGTGTTTACCTGTTTCGTAGATTTCGAAAAAGCGTTTGATAGAGTGAATTGGGAAAAAATAATGAGTGTATTGCAGAAAATAGGAATAGATTGGAGGGAAAGGAGGCTAATCTGAAAACCTGTACATGTCTCAGACTGCACAGGTGCGAGTGGGGAGTCCGGTTGGGCAGTGTTAGGAAGAGGTGTAAGGCAGGGTTGCCCATTATCACCGTTGCTGTTCAACTTGTATGCAGAGGAAATGATTAAAGAGGCATGGGAAGAAATGGAGGTAGGAATGAAAGTGGGCGGGGAATTCGTAAAATCAGTTAAGTTTGCTGATGACCAAGCTTTAGTTCGTCAGTCAGCCAAGGGGCTGCAAGCATTGCTTAGTGAATTGGAAATTTAGTGCGACAGGTATGGGATGAGAATCAATATTAATAAAGCAAAGGTTATGCGATTTTCTAGAAAGAAAAAGGCTAAGCTAAACATAAAAATAGGAGGGCAAAAACTAGAGCAGGTAGAACAGTTTACGTATTTCGGTAGTGTTTTGTACCAACACGGTCAAAGTAGTAGGGACGTAAGGAGAAGAATTGCGCGAGGCAAAGAGGCAAAGACTTGTAAAAACTTTGATATGGAGCGTAGCTATGTACGGTGCGGAAACGTGGTCATTGAAGCAGGAGGATAGACGTAGATTGGAGGTTTTTGAAATGTGGGTTTGGAGAAGACTGAAGAAGGTGAAATATACAGAGAATAAAACACATGAGGAAGTACCTGGTATGGTGGGCGAAGAGGGGGTTTGTTGGGAGAAATCCTATGGAGGCAGGAAAAGTGGATGAAGGGGATATTGACCGGCATTGGGATGTTGAAGACTGTAATAGAGGGGAGAATGTTAGGCAAACAAGGAAAGGGAAGGAACAGGATAGGGATATAGGACGGGATGAAGGGAGGAAGAAGGTACGCAGAAATGAAGAGGGGTCTGATGTACAGTAGGATACTGGATTTTGTATTTTGTTAGGAATCTCAAAATAATTATTTAGTAGCTGTGTTCATCCAAAGACCTACCTTAACCGGTAGATTACCTAATAATAATAATATATATATGTCTAAATGTGTGTTTGCATGTTCAGCGCCGTGGCGGGAGAACCAAATGCCGGTCCATAATGACTTGTCCCTGTATCTATTTCCATGTGAATGAATATTTAGTCACCATATGGCGATCAATTATAATACAAATGAGAAAGGGAAGACTTCTAGCACCATAAAATTTCAATTCGAGGACGTATCATTTTCAATAATAATGAGACGACCCTTTATCTCATTGAATATGTTAGCGGGTGTTTTGATTCCTACAAGGATACCACAACGACACAATGCACCACAGTAGATATTGTTACGTAACTCCCGGTTTTCCAGCGTATATCTTTATCTATTGGTGACTACGGAATTAAAGTATTTCCTGGTGGATCCATGGGTAGAAACAAATTCTTATAAACGACAACCGCCGAACTAGTATGGTGTCGGTGAACTCAGTCTTTAGCCTAAAGGCTACGTCGGGAGACCACACTCGGAATATGAGCACAGTAATCTTCTGGGGGGGACGAAATCGGAAGGAAGAAGACGTCGTGACTTGGCAAGGCGAGAGAGACTGCCCCCAATCCTCTCCGCGGTAGATAGGCCACAGCACCGCCTCAACGAGTGTGCCTTGAATGCGAAAGACTCCTGTACATATTTTGCTGAACACCGGTTTATTCGCAAGAGGTCATCAAAGGAGGATATTTAGTGTACATAATTTACATTATTTATACAGTTTATCTGGACTTTCATTTTGTTTTTTAATAAAATAGACTCCATACATATTTAATTTGCCATTGGATATTTATTATAGATCGTGTATTGTATTTCTTCGTCGATTAAATAGAATAAAATATTTCAGTTTAAAACATATGCTGTAGTATGATAGTCCTTATGTAATATGGTGCCACTAATGCTTAGTTTAAGTAATGCTATCCAATGTTAGAAAAATATTATTAAACAAAATCCACACATCTTAGGGCGAATAAACAAACAAAAATGGCTAAATTTGGTATGTGTTTACTGCCTTTCTATTAAAAAATACCCTCGGTTCCACGCTATTTTAATAAATCATCGGGAGTAATATATAAAAAATAGCAAATATCCCAGGGTGATTTTTTGCACAAATGATTACCTAGATTATGGAAGAGGTCATCATTATTTAAACGTTACTCCTCTCTAGATGCATCATATAATTAAATTATCCATTTTGTAGGACATGGTATAATGATGGAAAAATACCAACCCAATTTAGTTGGTCCACAATAAAAAGGAAATAACTTGAATTGGTAACTTTATCGTTTTACTGGAGTTTTTACCATGACAAATTTCACATTCCGGATATTTTTCTTCCTCAAAGTCTTCAGAGGCGGGGAAACGGAGGGTTAGGAGTGTTTTCTTCCAATTCATGTGGAAAACGTTAACCGAGGAGTCAACTCTTTCGTTTGAGGTGTTTTCCTTACAGAAGAGGGCCAATTAATTTGTTAAAGTAGTCTTTGAACGCGATCAAAGGGATCGCAAAAGAGCGGCACTCGAGGTGGAAAGACCAAAGGGACAGCTGCGAAGATAAATGTCATCCACCTCCGATCCCAGGCCCGGGAAAACTTTGGTCCAGGGGGCGCGGAGTCTAGATCTTTTCCGGAAAGCCATCAAATTGTAGGTTTAACTCAACATTGCCACATCGGAGAGATTAGGCAAAGTATAGGAGATAGAGGGTTAGCTGACCGCTCTCCCCCGGCCTCAGTCTATGGGCCCGCAGTATCGCGACCTTGACCCCTAGTTGGCCACTGAGAGTTGGAAGGAAAACGATTCCCTTTGTGTGTTGGTTCCATGGTACTTAAAAAAATATAACTATAAAATCATATGCTATCTTAAGTATTAACATTGAAATATTGCTTCGCCGCAATTCCTAAGGGAATATCAAATTTAGTTCAACGATTATGCTAGTCATTAAAATGAAATTTAATTTCTAAAAGAGACCATCAGCCACGGGCCGTAGGTGGTTAGGTTTGTTTTTTATAATATTCCTAATGTGACTTCTATGCTTTTTAATTTAGATTCATAGTATTTTAAAATATCTTTTATGCGTCCTGCTGACTAACAAAAGTTCTGCATTTATTCCATAGTGTTGTCACCTCGATGTAAAAAGCACAAAGTTTTCGATCCATTGATTCAGTAACTAACATTGGTTTTAATGCGGCTTTTTCATGAGCAATTTCAGCGGCAGTGCCTAATCAAATAAGACAATGGCCGACCATTAATAATGCAGCAGAAATCATCTTTCTCTTTTAGCGCTGTTCATTCGGAGAGTTGGGTGAAGTCATTACAAAGGTTGGGTGAATGGAAACCTTGACTTTATGGTTTTTCCTTCCTTCAATTTTCACTGGTGCTCGCAGAAAGCACGACTTCTTTGAAACTGTATCAAGGCGTAAAGAAAACTTCTCCATGCATCCAAAATGTGAGGGCCGCCCAACTTGTTATCCTGTTACCCGATTAAAACTCTCTTCCCCAACTGCAAATGAATAATGGTGATTACATCATTTTCCCGGGGTTTGCTTTACTGAGTGGGTATTTGTCCTTTTTAATGAAGGGCGTGATTAAGAATTCCATGTGCAAAAAAAACAGTAAAAAAGTTATCAGCAGTCAGGGATGTTTGTAAAAAATGATGAGCACCACTCTAAAAAAAATATTTACATCGTCTCATTAAGCAATTTTGGATACATTTTCTTTTAATATCATTAGGATATTACCTTGAGCTGATTAATTTATTTTTTTTATTCCATATACCTGAGGAAAGCTCTCTTTTTCAATCTACGAAGACGCTCATAAAGCGTGAATTCTGCGGTTTTATGGCTACTAAAAGTGTCATCTCCTTCTAAAATTGTTTTGTGCCATAACGATCGTCATGCATAGCACTGGCACGTGAGGAGTGGGAATGATTAATTCCGTTCGTATCCTCCTCATTTTCCCGGGTAAATCATTTTTCAGCCAGAAAAAAACATTTTGATAGATCATAATTAGCATATGGCATGACACATATTACTCACTGTGTACATTTTACTTTTATTTTTTTGGCCTTATAAATGTCCACATGGTGCAGGAATTAAAACACAAGAGAGGTCATCAGAACACTCGGACCAATCCTTCAAGTCAGCGAAGCGGATGTAGCGTCAGCGTTAATTATCTCGTGCTAGCAGCTATTTAACCCATTCAGGATCTGCTTAGTTTTTCGGGACGAGAGCAATACCATCCATCAGCGAAGGTTCTTATCCCCCACCCAATTTTCCAATCTACCAAGCCAACAAACAGTCTGCCTTCCCATGGACATTTAGGAGATAAAGGGTTGAAGTTGGAATATGTCTCATTTCCCTCCTTCAATTCGATAGCCTATGATTGAACCCATGAATTTCTACGCAATATTTGCGCGTCAGGTGAACCCAACCTGGAATTATTCATAAAGTGAATTATTCTCCTTAAAATATGTATCACATTAATAATATGTAATTGCCTCTCTAATTAAAAATGAGATAGTGAATACATTTCATTTCCTTGAAATATTTGCATTACCAGTACATAATTTTTGGTTGGCAGCAATGTCTTACAGCAGGGCTCGAAGGATTTTGTTGGGTAGCATCCACTCACCCAAAAACCATTCATGTAGAGTGGTATCAATCCCAACACCCTGATTTGAAAAATATATGAAAACGTAATTTCCATTTTGAAGGAAAGAGTTACTCCTAGGTGAAGAGCTAGTAACAAAAATATTTAGAAATAACACTGCTCATCTAGTATACATGTAGTTAGCTAGCACACCAAGGCACTAAATACTTTTAAAGAACTATTGAATACTTTTTTGTTTTCACAGGAGAGATTTCGAGCGAAGTGCGAATGGGGAAATGAGTACTACCACGAAACTTTCTATTCTACAGACAAAGGCCAAAATTGTCTCCTTAATAAGGGGTGATATGATTTAATTTGATTTTTTTCAAAACTATGATAACAGAACAAACAGCTCTGCAATTTATATTGATAATTTGGTAATTTCATGTATAATTACTATGCAATTTTTTATTAGCTATCGTGAACAACTGAGGCATCCCCAGAGTCCGCCTGATTTAGTATTTTATTTCTGGCAATCATTAACATGGTCCATAACTCGTCAATGTGAATTTTTATCAAAGAAGAATAGGCTTCCTAAGATTCCAATTCTCGACGGATTTTATAATATTATTAATATTCTTCAAGTGATATTACTTTTTAAACTAAAAGGAAAGATAAAAGGTATTATGCCTGGGTTCTCTAAGTCTAGGTGTGTGCCAACTTGAGGCGGCATTTTAATTCTGTAAAGTATGATAATCACATGATGTCATCCAAAGAAGGTGAAATTCAACTTATTTTAATTCAAATCGATCAATTTCATAAGTTTTAAAAATTATTCGCCCTAACCAGGATCGCGGTTAAGGCGAATGATATCTACAGCTTGTGGAATTCCTGCATTTCAGTTCTAAATTAGCGGATGAATCCGTTGAAGTTACCGTGGCGGCGTCTCCCAAATGGTTTTAGTTAGAATTCTTTTGAGAATAAAATTACACGCATGTTTCGCACGATCCTTCTCATTTCTTTTCATCAATCTGGATTGAAGATAAATTATAATGTTATGATGTATAAAGTATTCATCATTTGGTAAGTTTGAAAGATGAAAATCTGTGACAGAAAGACGTTTGAGAATGTTTGCAGTCTTTCTCAGTGTTAGTAGGTTCATCTCAGATAAAACGGGCTTACAGTTTTAAGGTTGAACATATTCATTCATTTATACATTCTTTCATTCATAGCATAATGCTCCTGTGCAATGTCAAATTCATAAGCCACCTTGGTAGAAAACCTTTTATTCCTAAATAAGGATTAGTCATAACATATTATTATATACACGTATTTATAAGATTAATTAACTCAAAAATGGTTTACTAGCGGAGAACACGATGTTTTCGTAGTTTTGAGTAGCATTTTAATTGACAAAACTTCGAGAGGAAATAAATTTCATAAATTTACATTTGCCGAAAGTATTTTTTAAGGAATACCCAACGTGTAATATTCTTCAAATTAAGTTATATATTCGTACATTGTTTAGAGAGGATATTGTGTGTGCGTTTATTTTATTTTGTTTATTTCTTGACTTCATTGGGGCGAGATTGACACTATATAGTCCCTTCTTCAACCTAACCCCTACATATTGCATCAAAGAGAGCAACGAACACCCAAGTCCTAGCTGGAAGAAAACCCACCTCAGCGGAGAAGGAAATCCCATCCGGTTGGTAATCGAACCCGCGACCTCTAAGTTGGTAGGCGAGGACTTACCCCGACGCCACCGAGACCGGGTTTAAAGTGTAGTAAAGCTGAAAGTGTTGAAGTTGAAAAAAATTATGTTGCTCAAATAAAGAAAAACTAAGGAAAAAATTTAAAAAAACACTTAAGTAGCACAGGACTCCGATTCATCCGCAAAATATAAAACATGAAAACCAGAAGAAGGAGCGATACTTGATGAAACGAGAACAAGAAATGATAGGGGAAAATGAAAGAATGAAATTGAGTGGTCGAAAAGGAAGAGGTTCCACATTCCGGGAATAGCATAAAATCTCACTGCAAATACCTTCGTCCAGGGGGTATCGCAAGAATCCATCCTTGAGTTTAGCAGAAAAGGCTGCCTATCAAGTACCACGCGAGGCATGCGTCTGAAGTGGACGTTTCCCTTCTTGTAAACAATATACATGCAGATGAAGAGACTTCCACGAAAAATTATTTCTGCAGATACGATTATTTTTTGCTATACGATAAGTTTATTATGTTAATATTCAAAATCTTATCTTTCTGACATATCCTTGGCTCTGCGGTGAAAGCAAAAGAATTGTACCAAGAAAGTATCAGATAACCGCAAACAACTCGAATATTATTTCGAACCTCACATTATCAGTTAACCATTTATACTTCCTTCTACGTAACTCTGTTTACATTCTTCCAATTCTTTCTTTCGTCTATTTTTCTAATCATCTGGTCCGTAATTCATATTTGTCGTCTGTGATTGATATTTCCATAGCTTATTTTGCGGCTTTCGAGCCCCCTTTTTCGATGTGTCCTCATTTCTCCTCCATTTAACCCTGCTCTCTTTACCATTCATGATTTCCCGCAAAGTCTCCCAATCTGACCTGAGAACGCTTCCAAATTCCATTTCCTTAACCGTGTTTCAACTTTTCTTCCTTCCTTGTTTCATCTTTTTTGAATCGGACGCCACACTTCATTATTAATCAATTATCCGAGTCCGCTCCCGGGAAACTGTGCAGATTTATCACGCTCTTCCTGAATCTGTGCCTAGTCATAATAATAATAACTGATTCAATGTTTTGAATTCAGATTAAAATTTTTCTAATAGAAACATAAAAATATTTGTAACCTATTGGTATATATCTAAAAAAGTAATCTTTGCATGTAACAATTAATATTAAGCGTTTCTGTCAATGAAAAATTTAAAGACCTGCAATTATTGTTTATTCAATAAAAATATGAATTAAAGTATGGGTATATATCTGTAGATAGTAAAAGAAGTTTAAAGAAAATTGTTAATATCTTTAAAACACGGAATAAGATATTAAAAAAGAGGAAAAATAGGTTGAAGTTCCCAAGCCTGTTTAATATCAATATAACGTGTTCAATCGGAGATAGAATAGAACTGGGAATGATTATGAGATAAGAACAAAGAGGAGCCATAAAAGGCCAAAGGACCACCTCAATAATGAGTAAATGGAGATTCGGAGAGAGAAGAAGTGACGGAAAGGAAGGATAATTTGTTTACGGAGGAGATAAGCTAGCGGGCGGAGGAGAGGAACGATTGTGGTGGGCAAAGAAGTATGTTTGCTCTAGAAAAATATTTACCGTAACATTCGGAGAAAAGATAAACTAGGGAAGAACGAAAGGTTCAGGATGAAGGTGGACAGTCTCTGAGAAAACAAAGGAAACCAACAAAGAGTCACTTAAGGGATCCCCCAAAACGGAAAGGTTAAGTAGCGGACAAAAACGAATTGCGACCACTTAACTTCAGATCTTTACTCGGTCTGGCCTACGGTAGGTATCTCGAATTATTCTTCCCCCAGATGAAAAACTCATGAAAAAATGGACATAAGGTAAATAAAAAAACAGCTCAAGGTCAAAAGATTCTTCCCGTTCTACATTTGGTTTATCGTAAAATGTGTTTCTGTTGGTAAAGTATTTTATATACTAAGTCATTTTTGGAATTTTCACCAAAAAGTTGCAAAACCTCCAAATTTTACCTAGTGCTTGGAAACCTCCTGATATTTCTAAAAGTTATGCTTTCGATACTAAATGACAAAACAAAACTTATCATCGCTATATCCTATATATTAACCAAAACAACATATTTACTCGTTTCTGTGCAACGCTTTGCACATTCGAACACCATCATATATATATATATATATATATATATATATATATATATATATATATATATATATATATATATATATATATATATATACTCATATATACAGAAACAGATATAAGGAAAAGGGATAGGAACACATATAAAGGACGAACACTTGGCTTAAAGACACACTCTTGGCTGAAAGAATCGGGGCGCTTGGCGACATATTAGACCCACGGATCTCAGGGTAAATTGACTATCCTCGATAGCTGCCTTGATAGCAGGACGTGCCTGTGTTCACCGAGTGTCTAAAATCGCCGGCGTCCGAGGCTTCGGTCGCCGGGGTTTGGAGAGCGGCACTGCCGGACTCTCTCGGAAATCGAGGTTCCGATCGTGTTTTGTTTCGAGCGGCGGTTGACCGCCTAGTTCATCAAGAAGCGCGCAGTTTGACTCTCGACTTCTTCCGCCGGGAAGGCTGTACTTTTGTTTTGTTTAGTGGATCAAGACTGACCTTGACTCCTGGTGTAGAGCTTAGGCTCCTTTTGTTTGCTACCGCCGTGTGCGTGTGGCGGGGAGGGAGCGTTCGTGAGTGTTTTATTTCCCTTTAAAGTGCTCGTTTTTTTTGTTGCGCTTTCCTTCTTCATGCTAGTGCGCTGAATTTGATTTCTTCAAATGGCTGTGCGCCGTTTAAACACGCTCGCCTTGCAAGTTGACGAGAAGGCGAAGCCTCCTACCCCGTTGGAGGTCCACCTCTTCACGTTAGAGTCGCTGGGCCTCACACCCGAAGAGATAGTGGCGATCCAATTTGGATACAATCGTCATTTGATATTCCTGAAGTTGGCAACCGAAGCTACAATGACTAGGATTTTAGACAATACTCCGCGGAAACTACCGTTTCCGTCTTTAAGTGACCAGAGGACGACAATAACAATTGACGAGACTTCCGGCAGCCCGTGTAATGTCAGGGTTCTTTGTCTCCCCGTGGAGACCCCATTGGAAGACATAACAGGCGAGCTCCAACGCTTTGGTAAAATACATCGCTCGTGGGAGAACAGGTGGGAGGGAGAAAATATGGCGCGGGTGCTTACTGGCACCAGGGTTGTGCGGATGACGGTCGAGAGAAATATCCCCTCGTACCTCCCCATCGGCGGCAACCGGGCCATCATCATCTATGAGGGTCAGCGCCGCACTTGCGCCCGCTGTAATCAAGAAGGCCACGAGCGCAAGACCTGCCCTCGGAACCAGGTATGTAAGAGCTATGTGGAGGCAATGACGATGCCCTCCAACCCTAACGCCGCCGTGGAGATGGACGAGCCCGAAGTGGCTGTGGAGGAGAGAGCGCGGTCGCTTCTACTCATCGAGGGTGCGGTCCCGGCTGCTCCCGTTGGTCCCCCGCATCTCCCTTCAATTGGAGGGAAATGTCAGCGGGAGCGAAAATCGTCAACGGAGGAAAGGGAACCGAAAAAGAAGAGGACAGACAAACCCAAGCTCCTGGTCTCGAATACCGTTCTACAAATGGTTCACATACCTACCACCTCGCCTAATATCACACGACCTCCAGCCCCCGTCTCCGTGAGCTCGTCAAATGAGGAGGGATGGTCTTTCGCCCCCCCTCCCCCCGCTCATGCCATCGACGCCCTCGCTACGCAATCCTTGCATCACGGGTTTCAAACACCCCAAGAACCTCTGGTGACAGGTGAGGAGGATGCATCTGATTGCGATGTTTTCCAGTCCCCAAGAGCTCATCCCTCGACCCCTTTATCATTGACTGTAAAGGAAGCGTCACCGACCCCGGAAGTCGACCCGCATACAAGTTTCCCAAAGTCAAAAATCCCACATACCCCATCTTCTTTCCCCATTAAGGACAGTCAATGTGTCGACGATCTTCCCAGCGCTTCTCAAGATACGGACCACAAGCAACTATCTCCCCTGATTTTTCCCGACCACAACCCTTCCGCAGATGAGCCCCAGTCCGCCACTCCGACCCTCCCCGAGGGTGCGTCCTACCCCTTGGCGGCCCCCAGCGGTGCTCCTTCGAAGAAGGCCCCCTGTGGAACGCTGCCGAGTTACCTGGTCTTCGTGGAGACCACGGCTGGCTCTTCCTCTTCGGACGAGGCCGGGGGGGAGGGATGTGGCGAAATGCCGCGTCCTCGCTCGTCGACCCGTTGGACGAGGCGTCCCGGGAAACGGCGAAGCACTCGTCGCCCGGGGTCGAGTCGCGACCGGAGCGACGCTAGCCACGATCAGAACTCTGGGAAGTGATGTCCGGTAGCCACCCGGTGCCGGACACACTTCGTCCATCGTTGAAGAGTTTTTTTTTTGCTGAATGACTGATTGAATCGATAATTTCAACCCTGCCATTGATAATTTCTTACAATGCATAATTTTCCATTGCTAGCTAAATTCTCCCTCCTAATATCTGTGGACCTTGTCTTCCTTTCTTTTTTTTCTTTCTAAATGTTAATGGTCAAATTCACGAGTATGCGTCTGTATGCATATGCTTATGTATGTGCGTGTGGATATGCATGTGTGCGTATGTATGTACAAGTGGATATGTATGTGGTATATGTATCATATATGTATCCATGTATACACTTATACTAAAGAAAAACATGATGTACCCATAATCTGTGACCTGATATTATGCATAATGCTAACAAACTCTGTAATATTCTGAACCGAATAAAATAATTTATATCATAGCTCAAGTGGTTAAGAGCATCCGCCCGGCAAGTGGAAAGATCCGGTGTTCGAGTCCCGGTTGAGGAAATATTTTTACTCTTGTGATCCGTTCGATTCCGCCTTCCCCACCTCTGTTGTGTTCGTCCTTTATATGTGTTCCTATCCCTTTTCCTTATATCTGTTTCTGTATATATGAGTATTTATTCGCCGTTTGGCGGGATTTCGTGTTTGAATGTATATATATATATATATATACTAAGTCATTTTTGGAATTTTCACCAAAGATTTTTGCAATTTTCACCAAATATTCCAAAAATGACTTAGTATATATATATATATATATATATATATATATATATATATATATATATATATATTCATTCAAATGGAAATAAATATCACGAACACTAATAAAAGACGAACAGGAGAGGAGGGGAAGGCGGAATCGGGCAGATTAAAAGTGCAAAAATATTTCCTTTACCTGAAATTGAGCATGGAAAATACAGTTACCTCAGGAAGGTGTCATTTACATCATTTAATGGTTAAGCACAGATTTAGGAACATCGTGATCAATGCGCACAGTTTCCCGGAAGCGGATACGGACTCCGATTACAATTTAGTAATTAAGGAATGGCATGTCCGATTCAAAAAGATAAAGCAGCGGAGGCTGGTTAGGAAGTGAAATATATCAGCATTAACTTGATTGACAAGGAAGGAGTAAAAGCCGGCTGCTGAGAAAATCAGGATTGAGGAATGGGAGCCGAGCACTATTGAGAAGAAACGGGAATATAACTTTATTTAGCGGAATAAAATGACCAAGCTTATACGAGTAGCATTCCATAACTGCCGCACAGGCGGGTAAAAACTGGCCACATAGCTTGCATCCCATGAAGAATCACGAATTTTCCTAACCCCACCAATTATGGTAGCGTAAGAAAAATCAGTTTTCTCCCGCTATCTCCGGAAGATGCGAATTGCAGAAGATGCGACGTAAGAAGAAGGACCACGAAAGGCCAAGAGGTCTTCACAAGGCTGACGGAATCGACCAAATGGGCTTTGAGTTTGAGGATGTAAAATAAATGTTAGTAAAAACTTAGGTGTGGCGCGTGTACCTCGGGACAGTCTCAACATTGTCGAAGCAAGGTGGGCGGCATTAATTGAAGGCTTTTTGAGACGTGGAGAATGATGTGAAGTGGAAGTAAGGGAAAGGCAACGCTGTGCGAGGAGAAGAGAATTTTGTCAGGAGAAATCAAAATTAGGCAGGAAAGATGGAAAAGGGGCATTTTAATTGGTGATGGGATATCGAATACTGTGATTTAGGGGAGAGCGTAGGGTAAGTAAGGTAGGGGGAGGGAAAGGATCGGAATTTTGAACGGGATGAGGGGAAAAAGATAGGACGTAAATTTGAGAAACAGTACAATGCATGTTGGAAAATCAGGCTGTGTCATTGGAGCATCATATTATATTATGTCCTCTTGTCATCTTTTTGGCAGATTATAACGATGCCTATGCCGATTTACCCTCATTCTTTCCCTTAACAGCCCTACTAATTTCAAATTACACACTTATGCCTTTAAAATGGCGATGGCATCAGACATCGGCTGCCTTCCCTATCGACAACATATATCTGGAGGTATCCAATTTTGGAGTGTGAACATTTTTTGAGCCCATTCCTTTCAAAATTTAGTTTAATATTTCCAGCTCGTATCGTTCGGCAGTCGGGGACCCTCAAGCTACACTCTTGTCAATTCGCAAGAATTTATTTTGAGTGTTGAAGGAACTCAATGAAGAAGTGATGAAGGTTCCCTGCACCTGGCCACGCAGTCGATTCCTAATTCAATTTGAACGAGGCACGAGCAGCAAAACCTCACAGTGAGCAAGGCCGTCGTCGGGGACAAAATTGAGAGGGTAAAGGGAGAGCTGGCTCCATACTCGTCTTCCATTAGCCTCGATATTTTCGTCTCTGCCTTCTCCTTTTCCCTCTCATGCATTACTCCGACACCCGTCCATCCTCCACCGTCTCTACGAAAGTACAAAATCGATTCGTACCCACCTCCGACTCCTATCTAACTCTCTTTACACCCACTTACAATTCAATCCACTACAGGCACCACGACATTTTTATTTATTTGCTGATATCTCACGAGTTGATTATGTTCATTCATTAACTTATTGAGATAACCAATATAAGGCATGAAGAAATTAAAGTAAAGAGCTTGGTTATTCATAAAATTATCGGGCACATATAATGGTCACAGAAAAAAGCTAGCTCACCTATTTCTGTCCTGGAAAAGAGCCTTGAATTTTTTTCATATAAGGATCTAAGAAGGACATAGAACAGAAAAATTAGAAGGACGTCAAAAAAACAAAACTATCGGAGCGAGGGGTGAGAGTGATTTAAGCCTGAATATAAAGAAATTAAACCAAACTTAATATTTAAACTAATGACGATGATGACGAAGGGTCATTTTTGAAAATTGAGCTGATTTGCAATCCCTCTCCCCCAAGCTGTTGGATAATGGAAGGCATGCGAGAGGTTTCATGCAATTCTAATAAACATGTAACTGTAAATATAAGTTGGTTCTCCCTCAAAACCTAAAAAACCAGCCTCTAACAATCGTAAACAATTACATGGAAACATTTTTCATAAATATTTTCCGCAGCCATGCCTGGCATTTTTACTCCCTAAAATTTTTCAATCATTATTTTTGTCAATAAATACACTAATAATTAGGCTAAATAAGTCTAAATTAATGTCTCTTTTGTTTGAATAAATCTCCTTGGCATATCGAAATAAGTGTGCCAAATCTAATATTTATCAGTACATGTAGTAATTAAATCTCAGTATCCCAGTAAAGAGGAAAGTTTTCATCTAAATTCCATCGTTTTGACATTAATAGGGAAAAAATTTCCTAAAGTTAAATTCCTGTAATACGTAGCGGAATTCTTAAACCTCCCTTGAGAACAATAACCGATATTATGATCAAATTAATAAGATGGAATGAATCCGTACTTCAGTGAAGATTTCCGAAAAAACAAAAGAGAGTTGAGCTCGATGAAGGGAACCTAGACGACACCACCGAGATTTGAGCGCTTTGGACCAGGTGGAACTCCTGAGAGATTATTTTTTCAGATGAAATGCAAAATTTCTAATTAACGAGAAACTGCCTCCATTTCCCCAAATATCGACACACGCGACACCATCCTTTGAATGTCGCTAGGAAATGAAGTTTTCTCGAAATTCAGTGAAAGAGGAAATACCTTTCCCTGTGCCATCAATCCTTTTATCATCACTTTCTACCTGGAAAGGCATAATCCCTGGGATATAAATATGTTCTTCTGCAGAAATCAGTCAAAATATGACCTAGGGCTAATTCGATAGTTATGAAATTTATGAAATATGGCACTTAGCTTTTCCACAGATAGTTATTAGGACCTAGGTTTTGTTACAGTGTATCATCCTCAGGTTAAATTTTACCTGAAGTTGTGACGCTATAACAAAACCTAGGTCCTAATAAAAATACTCTCTGTGGAAAAGTGAAGTGTTATCTTTCATCATGAGGGATATTCACCATGTTACGCCCGAAACTATGCATGTATCTGTGGAATTCCTTATCCACTGGGATACGACACTGTTCTCACTGAATATAGGCCATCAGAATTCAACCAAGTGTAAAGGTGTTTTTGTAATGATCGATTCTTTAATGCAGTCATAAATGAAGGAAATAAATGCATGTTTTTCATTTCGTAGAATTTATTGTGGTTTATATATTTCAAGGAAACACAAACCGCGTAATTTGGGAGAGAGAGAGAGAGAGTGTTTATTTGTTGAACAGTTAAAGTCTTACATTTTGCTTTGAGAAAAAGTTCAAGAGTTAAAACCGCCGTCTGTTGTGGGCCCTTGCCGCTGAAGATACGGGTATCTCTACATCAAATGCCGGCAGAGATAGGCGCGCAAGGGGAGCAGGGGAAGGAAGGGGAGGGGCAAGCAATATCACACGAGCCCTGCGGCCTCTCCGGGTGCGGCGATCGAGCGTGGCCAGCCGAGCCGGCAGAGGCGGGGAGGGATGGACACGAAGCAGCGGAGATGGGGGGGACTCCGGTGGCATCCTCATCATACGCGCGCTAATCTCTTCCTATGTCTGAGGCCGTCCCCTTCCTAACGCGCGCACCCAGGTAAAGAGCGTGTTTAAAGGACTCACTACAGCTCTTATTTACGCAATGAATTACGAAATTAAGAATTCACTGCGTACGAGACTTGAATATTGCCTGTGCAATGTGAAATACCTCGATCCACTGAATAATTCCTACCCAAAGGTCAAGTAGAGTAAAAAAAACCATAAACACAGTAATCTACATGAAGGTCGATTTGGTAGGTGACGATAGAGTTCGCCCCGTACTACGTCCAACGGCGTGTAAAATTCACACATCAGGGAAAGGGATCCTTTCCCTGATATATGATTTCGATGAAAGTTGGAAATGACGTTAATGAAAACGTCCTTTACTTATAAGCAAACACGCGTTTCATAATGCCGTTTGGACCAAAAATGACAACCAGTCAGTCAACATTAGAGAATGTAAATTTTAAAATGTGTGTTGAGCATGGTGAGAGGTAACAGTGGCGTCCTAACTGACGTTCCAGCCAGTGACATGATTTCCTTTGACTCAGGTGGGCTTGCTGAAATAGAATAAGAGACCGAATGATGGCCGGTAACTTGGAACGTTGGTTCTGTTTGAAAGAAGAAAGATGGGAGAATCTCATAGAGAGCAGAATTCTCGAAAATGGCGAAACCATACGGCAGAAATCTGCGGCATCAAAAATAGATTACACACTCAAAACTCAATGTAACTCTTTTTCTAAGGGATCATTCAATAAATATACCAGAAAAATAGTCACAAAATTTAGTTTTTATTATATTTTAATTAAATAACACACCATAGAATGTCTCAGCGGAATTCCTTAAAGAATTAAGACTATTTGAAGACGTTCCATGAACCAAATCAACAGTTTGAGACGCGTTCAAATTCTAAGAACTTCAGGTTTCCGCGAATAAATTATTTCCCGGGTGTTTTTTCCCGAGCTGTTTTTAACAGCACAACAGTTTGTGCAGCGTGTTTGCAAAGCAGGAAGCGCAATTCCACAGCGGCCCGCTATTCACTTAAATCCACCATGACGAAAAACGAGGAGCAAGGGAAACTGCTTTTACCAAACGAATAGTTATGACTGACCTTCCTTCCTTCCCAGATGATAACCTTTCTAGAACTCTTAACGAGTTGCGCTTATGCTCACTATACAATAGAAATGCGTACTACGTTAACTCAGCCAACCGCAGCACTATTTCCGGTTATGTTCATGCGTGTGAAAAAGACTAGGAACTGAGCCACAATGATTTACAGCATAATACTAATGGAAATGCGAAAATCGAATAATAAGATTAAAATTAAAAACACCTATTTCAGTAAGGATTTCATGAATTAGAAAAACGTAACTCGTTGCAGTCAGTCGCCTCTGGTTATCAAATCCACTCATAACATTACAGCTGTTTCAACTTTGAGGAACTTTCCGTCTTTAAATTGTTTGTCATGGACTATTTGATAAGCGTTTTCTAACCAAAGTACATGTGCTCGCAAATTTAACCTCTCATATGTATAATAAAAGAAAAAAAGGTAATAATTCTATTAATAAACCCTGGAATTCTTTTTGTATTCATAGAAGTCTCAAGTCTGTCATAAAAAAATACCACCTATAGAAGATAAAATGAATTGGTTTGATGTGAAATTAATAAAAGTGGTAAAGCATATTCCCTTCACATTCAGTGGTTGGGTTGTAGTAGAAGTCTAAGTGTAGCAAATTTATGGCCAATTTAATTTTTATATTTCCCATTTTCAAGAAAACCTGAGGTATAGAGAACATTTTAAAAACGTAATACGGCGTAAAGGTATCAATTTTAACTTAAACTCAAAACCGCAGGATTCATGAAAATATATGTGTAAAACATTGTAAGGGCCATCGAAATTTTCAATTGTTTTTCCATTGAATAAACAAGTTTTCGGAAACAAAAACCCAACAATATATTTTCCATATGAGGATATAAAAAATATTTTCTCATTGATAACTATTCTATGCTTATTACTTTCTCGCTTTTAAAAGCATTATCAAACATTTTGTATCGTGGGCGGGGGGAATTCTGAAATATGACATTCCGAAAAGTGGTTCCATTATACTTTACATCAAAGTTTTATTTAGGCGAGCCTTCCTTTTAAGGTGCTTAATTAAATGCCAAGTTCTTCGTAAATTGTCGTTTAATATCCACTGAGCGGCGTTTTGCGGCGGATTAAAAGGATGAAGGGCCTCTCTGAGAGCTTAAAACCATGTCTTTTAAGGCAAAAGCACACAGACTTGGGGAAATAAAAGAAGAAATGCCCTTTGATACATTCGCAGAGCAAACAAAAGTGCTGAGCCGAATTGAATCGCAATAAGGCGTGGTCCGACAAGGAGGCGGACTACGGGAAAGCGGACTGGGATAATCACACGAAGTGCGGAAACTTGAACATTTTTCTTAGGCTCAACTCCCTAGGGATCACCGAAATAATTATGTAATCACGCATGATGTACCTGCTTGTTGCCAAACGAAATATTAAAATTTATGGTGGGCTTCAAAAGCCAAATGTTATCCTTGATGGGGATTTAAAATCGAGATGAGCAAACTTTTGGACGCAAGAGCATTAGAAAACCGGTCAAAGTCAACGGGAAAGAGCGCTTTCTGTTTGCCGATCCACATACCAACGCGGAAAATAGAGTGATCAAACAACATTATATTAACATTGTAAATAACCTGAATATGTAAAATATTAAAAATTAGTTATTTCTACTGAAAAGTTAATTTTCTTTTCTTTTAATTATCGCTTTAACTTATTCGAATTACATAATCAACGGAGGGATATATTAAATGAAGAGAGAGATGAAACTAATGCATACAAGTCTTAAATTAGCTTTGTTTTGACATTTTGGTTGAAGAATAATACATTAAAATGTACGATAAAGTTGTACTCAGAATCAGTTAAGCCAAATTCGTAGAATGCGATATGTTACTGGATTCCATGAGTGCCAACGTAATAAAAGAATTTTACAAGCTGCAGAGAAATAACACGCAATCTAAACTAAATTTAAAACAATCACTCAAACATAATTAAAATGCAAGCAATAAATGATTAAGTCCATTGTTACATGTTTCATCGAGGCATTTTTACGCGTCAGAGAGTAAGGTATAAGAGGCATTAATATTCAAATGCATGCATCAACTAAAGCTTGCGAGTGGATTGGTGCTCTATAACCCCCGCCATACGCCTTTTGCGGTGGCTTGAGGGGCATTCAGCAGGTCTATAAAAAACAAAAATTGTTTTATTTCAAATTCAAATACTACCTTGATCAAAAATTTCCCGGAATTTATTCAGAAAATTAAAAATACAAGTTTATTCATCTAAATCTATATTGTCCCCTTCAAAGTAATCCCCATCGACTGCAACACACTTATGCCAGCGCTTGATCCAATCCTCGAAACATTTTTTATATTCGGTTTTCGGTATGTCCATCAGTGCTTCCTGCGATTTTTCCATTACTTCCTCTCGGCTGCTAAAACGCGTTCCCCGTAATGGTTTTTTAACTCGATTGAACAGAAAGAAGTCACAGGGAGCCAAATCAGGTGAATTCGGTGGCTGTTGGATGGTATTTGTTGCATTTTTCGTCAAAAAATTACGAATAATGATAGCACTGTGCGACGGTGCGTTATCATGGTGCAAAATCCACGAGTTTTCTGCCCACATTTCTGGTCTCTTTCGGCGAATTGCTTCACGCAAACGTCTCATAACGCCCAAATAATACTCTTTGTTTACTGTCTGGCCTTCTGGCAAAAATTCATGATGCACTACACCGTTGTAATCCATGAAAACCGTCAGCATTGCCTTCTTTTTTGACTGAAAACGACGTGGTTTTTTTGGTCTCGGCTCATTTGGTGAACGCCATTCACTTGCCTGATGTCTGGATTGCGTGTCGTACTCATAAACCCACGTCTCGTCTCCAGTAATGATCCTTTTGATGAATGTGGGATCGGATTCAGCCTCGCAAATCATGTCTTTTGCGACGCCAACACGGTCTCTTTTTTGCATGAAATTGAGGTCTTTTGGCACCAACTTTGCTGCTACACGACGGAAACCCAAATCATTAACCACAATGTCTTGGGCGGATCCATAGGCAATGTTCAAGTCCTCCGCTATTTCTCTGATGGTTAATTTGCGGTTATGGACCAACATTTCTTTTACTTTATCAATTTTTTCACCGACTTTCGATGTCGATGGTCTGCCACTGCGTTCATCATCTTCGATTGACTCACGACCACTTCTGAACCGCTCGTGCCACTGGTAAACGACCGTTTTTTTTAGAGAATCGTTGCCGAAACACTTTTCCAACATTTCCAACGTCCGTGCGCCACTAAATCCGTTTTTTACGCAAAATTTAATACAAGTTCGTTGTTGCAAATTTAAATCCATTTCTGAAATTGTAAAAAATCGCCAACACACCAGAGATAGATGTACTCTTGGCTACGTAACTTTTGCAAATGTCAAGTTATGACACTAAGATTTAAAGGGAATATCAACAACAGATGTACCAATTTAACAAAAAAAACAGAACTCAAATCGGAACGATGGGAGCGCCACACGGTGGTTATTCCGGGAACTTTTTGATCAAGGTAGTACATCCACGGCTTTTGAAAAAATAAACATTTCAGAAAATACGTACAGAAGCAAAGAGTAAAAGAATACTTTTAAAAAAATTTTTCCTTGCTGAAAGATGGTTCTTATTATTAGATATAAATTTTAGACAATAAAGCTAAAGAAATATTTCGTGGAAATTTTTCAAATAATATAGTCTTAAAGTTCTTTTGAACATAAAATGAATGTGTAATTCATTAAACAAACTTTTCAACCAACGATCGAAATATTTTGTGTTCACCCTGTATGAGTATTTCTTTTCAATAAAAAATAAAATATAATGATGACACCATCGTTAATTTAATATGATTGATTCTCTTTTGAGGGATTTTCATCAGGTTTGGCAAAAAACTTTTAACAGGGCCCAGTTAAGGCAAAAAATAACCGGATATCAACGAAAAATCTTTGCAAACTTTCAAAGAATGTGCAAATTAGACTGACATAAATACCTACTAATATTGGTATGTATAGGAAAGGAGAGATATAGATGGATGGAAGAATGTACTAGTGGTACCTATTAATTAAAAATTGGCAATATTTTTCACCAAATAAAATTTATTGATGCGACCGGTTTCAATGTGACTACATCATGGTTAGGTCATCGTCACATCATCGTCAGGCCACCTGACGATGATGTAGTTACATTCAAAACGGTCGCATTAAAAAATTTAATTTTTTTTGGAAAATATTGCCAATTTTTAATTAATTATGATATTCCACCATATCACGCCTGAAACGTCTCTTTTTACCAGTGTTACCTGGTTGAAAGATAACGGCAAATATATTTGAAAACTCAAGAAAATATTTTCCGAGAAAACATTATTTAAAATAATGATAAAAAAGTAACGAAGAATGGAAGAAAAACTAAAAATGTATTTGAAGAAATATTCCGGACTTTGTAAAGAAGAGGAATGGTAGCTCATCGAGTATCGCAGGTAGCACCCAAACTCATGCATATTAAGGGTCACAATCAGCATGAAGGATGCAGGCCCAAACACCACCTGGGACTGTTGCAGCACTCAAATAAAATATCTGAGATAACATCGCACTTCTTCAACAACACAACACAATGTCACTTCGGAGAGCACATGCTAAAGCACACGTGAGGTGTAACTGACGCCAATGAATCTTGGAAAGGAGAACAGGGGGATGAGACGGGAGTCGTTTTTATGGAGCGAAAGAAATTAAACTGGTCAAAAATGCACTCACTACATGGCACACTCAGTAAAAGATTTTAGAAAACCTGACAACCCAGGCACCTCACACACGGCTCATTAGTGGACATTTCTGCCCAGAAACGGAATGTATTCTAATAACAATACAGGATCGAGTAATAACGATAAAGGACCACGAAAAGTACGTGGGCTGTCCAGAAAGTAACTTTCCTTAAGCTACACAAAATACACTGGAATAGATCCAGAATATTTATTTTTTCATCTCAAAACTACATTTCACTACTATTTTATAAATATTCTCCAAACAGATTCAAACACCTATCATATCTCTCAACTAGGTTTCAAATTCCTTCAGCATCAAATTCTACCCCCTGAGATCGCAGCCAACCGATGACGGCATCTTTGAAGTTCCTCGTCGAGACGAGCACAAAACATGTTGTAAACAAGTCGTGTTTCCATGCAACAGAGTCGTAGAAATCTGTATAAAACTTTCTAAATTTTTCAGATATCCTAAAACGCCGATTTCCACTAACTTTTCGTCAATTTTCAGGTGCAGTTCATTGTTTGCCGCAGTCGGATGGCCACTTCTATCATTATCATGAGGATTTATGTTCACATATGCTACATATATTTACAAAATATTCCAAATAGATGTATCCATTCCTAATTACTCGAATCTAACACTAAATAAGAAAACTCCCCAGGTCGTTGCGTTAAACGAGATCTGGAGGCAAAATTACCTAACTGTTGTGCCAACCATAATACCCATTACAGGTATTATCAGCAAAGCATTCACCAACTATGTGGAAGCAATAAGCAACAAACCCTGTATCCACACAAGGGTATTAAAGGCAGTCATACTCAAAACAGCCATAATATTGAGAAAATTCTTAAGGTAGTAACAAAAATGCGATTTATACCTGTCGCACACCAAGAACAACGAAAAAATGTTTGCAAAAAATTAAGAATAATGATAGGCATTTAAGTGCACAGGGCATGAATGTGTTACATTTATATTTTTTAAAGGATATCAAAGTAAATAAATAAAGTTTAAGTCCTGAAATGTTATAATTTAAAAAAACCTTCTGTCAATACTGAATTTGACAAACAAATAATAGGCTTTAATAATGATGTAGAATGCGGATCTGGCATATGAATTTTGGCCAGTTGGCTGAAGCTTATCAGTGTGAAAAAGAGGTTTACGAAGTGAGAGAAAGAGATGGAAAGGAAGATGAGGAAATATGAGAAACAGAATCATCACTGCAATTCGAACAAACATGTAAGTCTGCACTTTACTGAGAAATAATATTAGGAAGTTTAATATTAGAACTACCTGTCTAGTATTTTTTTGTTTTGTCATATAAATATGTTTTAAATAACCTTGGTAAATCCTCCATGTATCTAAAAGAAAAACTATAATATTCTGACAAAATTCGACTCAACCGAGCTCCATGTTATTCCAGATAACTTACTAATCACTTCTAACTTTTTAATCTGATAGTCGTCGTCGGCCTTAAAGCTCGATTGCGCGAAACTTCGCAACTTTCTCGTCAATTCTAGAAGTTGACAGACGTCCTAAATGAGGGTTGTCATCAAGTAACTTTTCACCTTCTTTGAATCCACAATCCTTGTAAGCTGTTTTTAACAGCACAACAGTTTGTGCAGCGTGTTTGCAAAGCAGGAAGCGCAATTCCACAGCGGCCCGCTATTCACTTAAATCCACCATGACGAAAAACGAGGAGCAAGGGAAACTGCTTTTACCAAACGAATAGTTATGACTGACCTTCCTTCCTTCCCAGATGATAACCTTTCTAGAACTCTTAACGAGTTGCGCTTATGCTCACTATACAATAGAAATGCGTACTACGTTAACTCAGCCAACCGCAGCACTATTTCCGGTTATGTTCATGCGTGTGAAAAAGACTAGGAACTGAGCCACAATGATTTACAGCATAATACTAATGGAAATGCGAAAATCGAATAATAAGATTAAAATTAAAAACACCTATTTCAGTAAGGATTTCATGAATTAGAAAAACGTAACTCGTTGCAGTCAGTCGCCTCTGGTTATCAAATCCACTCATAACATTACAGCTGTTTCAACTTTGAGGAACTTTCCGTCTTTAAATTGTTTGTCATGGACTATTTGATAAGCGTTTTCTAACCAAAGTACATGTGCTCGCAAATTTAACCTCTCATATGTATAATAAAAGAAAAAAAGGTAATAATTCTATTAATAAACCCTGGAATTCTTTTTGTATTCATAGAAGTCTCAAGTCTGTCATAAAAAAATACCACCTATAGAAGATAAAATGAATTGGTTTGATGTGAAATTAATAAAAGTGGTAAAGCATATTCCCTTCACATTCAGTGGTTGGGTTGTAGTAGAAGTCTAAGTGTAGCAAATTTATGGCCAATTTAATTTTTATATTTCCCATTTTCAAGAAAACCTGAGGTATAGAGAACATTTTAAAAACGTAATACGGCGTAAAGGTATCAATTTTAACTTAAACTCAAAACCGCAGGATTCATGAAAATATATGTGTAAAACATTGTAAGGGCCATCGAAATTTTCAATTGTTTTTCCATTGAATAAACAAGTTTTCGGAAACAAAAACCCAACAATATATTTTCCATATGAGGATATAAAAAATATTTTCTCATTGATAACTATTCTATGCTTATTACTTTCTCGCTTTTAAAAGCATTATCAAACATTTTGTATCGTGGGCGGGGGGAATTCTGAAATATGACATTCCGAAAAGTGGTTCCATTATACTTTACATCAAAGTTTTATTTAGGCGAGCCTTCCTTTTAAGGTGCTTAATTAAATGCCAAGTTCTTCGTAAATTGTCGTTTAATATCCACTGAGCGGCGTTTTGCGGCGGATTAAAAGGATGAAGGGCCTCTCTGAGAGCTTAAAACCATGTCTTTTAAGGCAAAAGCACACAGACTTGGGGAAATAAAAGAAGAAATGCCCTTTGATACATTCGCAGAGCAAACAAAAGTGCTGAGCCGAATTGAATCGCAATAAGGCGTGGTCCGACAAGGAGGCGGACTACGGGAAAGCGGACTGGGATAATCACACGAAGTGCGGAAACTTGAACATTTTTCTTAGGCTCAACTCCCTAGGGATCACCGAAATAATTATGTAATCACGCATGATGTACCTGCTTGTTGCCAAACGAAATATTAAAATTTATGGTGGGCTTCAAAAGCCAAATGTTATCCTTGATGGGGATTTAAAATCGAGATGAGCAAACTTTTGGACGCAAGAGCATTAGAAAACCGGTCAAAGTCAACGGGAAAGAGCGCTTTCTGTTTGCCGATCCACATACCAACGCGGAAAATAGAGTGATCAAACAACATTATATTAACATTGTAAATAACCTGAATATGTAAAATATTAAAAATTAGTTATTTCTACTGAAAAGTTAATTTTCTTTTCTTTTAATTATCGCTTTAACTTATTCGAATTACATAATCAACGGAGGGATATATTAAATGAAGAGAGAGATGAAACTAATGCATACAAGTCTTAAATTAGCTTTGTTTTGACATTTTGGTTGAAGAATAATACATTAAAATGTACGATAAAGTTGTACTCAGAATCAGTTAAGCCAAATTCGTAGAATGCGATATGTTACTGGATTCCATGAGTGCCAACGTAATAAAAGAATTTTACAAGCTGCAGAGAAATAACACGCAATCTAAACTAAATTTAAAACAATCACTCAAACATAATTAAAATGCAAGCAATAAATGATTAAGTCCATTGTTACATGTTTCATCGAGGCATTTTTACGCGTCAGAGAGTAAGGTATAAGAGGCATTAATATTCAAATGCATGCATCAACTAAAGCTTGCGAGTGGATTGGTGCTCTATAACCCCCGCCATACGCCTTTTGCGGTGGCTTGAGGGGCATTCAGCAGGTCTATAAAAAACAAAAATTGTTTTATTTCAAATTCAAATACTACCTTGATCAAAAATTTCCCGGAATTTATTCAGAAAATTAAAAATACAAGTTTATTCATCTAAATCTATATTGTCCCCTTCAAAGTAATCCCCATCGACTGCAACACACTTATGCCAGCGCTTGATCCAATCCTCGAAACATTTTTTATATTCGGTTTTCGGTATGTCCATCAGTGCTTCCTGCGATTTTTCCATTACTTCCTCTCGGCTGCTAAAACGCGTTCCCCGTTATGGTTTTTTAACTCGATTGAACAGAAAGAAGTCACAGGGAGCCAAATCAGGTGAATTCGGTGGCTGTTGGATGGTATTTGTTGCATTTTTCGTCAAAAAATTACGAATAATGATAGCACTGTGCGACGGTGCGTTATCATGGTGCAAAATCCACGAGTTTTCTGCCCACATTTCTGGTCTCTTTCGGCGAATTGCTTCACGCAAACGTCTCATAACGCCCAAATAATACTCTTTGTTTACTGTCTGGCCTTCTGGCAAAAATTCATGATGCACTACACCGTTGTAATCCATGAAAACCGTCAGCATTGCCTTCTTTTTTGACTGAAAACGACGTGGTTTTTTTGGTCTCGGCTCATTTGGTGAACGCCATTCACTTGCCTGATGTCTGGATTGCGTGTCGTACTCATAAACCCACGTCTCGTCTCCAGTAATGATCCTTTTGATGAATGTGGGATCGGATTCAGCCTCGCAAATCATGTCTTTTGCGACGCCAACACGGTCTCTTTTTTGCATGAAATTGAGGTCTTTTGGCACCAACTTTGCTGCTACACGACGGAAACCCAAATCATTAACCACAATGTCTTGGGCGGATCCATAGGCAATGTTCAAGTCCTCCGCTATTTCTCTGATGGTTAATTTGCGGTTATGGACCAACATTTCTTTTACTTTATCAATTTTTTCACCGACTTTCGATGTCGATGGTCTGCCACTGCGTTCATCATCTTCGATTGACTCACGACCACTTCTGAACCGCTCGTGCCACTGGTAAACGACCGTTTTTTTTAGAGAATCGTTGCCGAAACACTTTTCCAACATTTCCAACGTCCGTGCGCCACTAAATCCGTTTTTTACGCAAAATTTAATACAAGTTCGTTGTTGCAAATTTAAATCCATTTCTGAAATTGTAAAAAATCGCCAACACACCAGAGATAGATGTACTCTTGGCTACGTAACTTTTGCAAATGTCAAGTTATGACACTAAGATTTAAAGGGAATATCAACAACAGATGTACCAATTTAACAAAAAAAACAGAACTCAAATCGGAACGATGGGAGCGCCACACGGTGGTTATTCCGGGAACTTTTTGATCAAGGTAGTACATCCACGGCTTTTGAAAAAATAAACATTTCAGAAAATACGTACAGAAGCAAAGAGTAAAAGAATACTTTTAAAAAAATTTTTCCTTGCTGAAAGATGGTTCTTATTATTAGATATAAATTTTAGACAATAAAGCTAAAGAAATATTTCGTGGAAATTTTTCAAATAATATAGTCTTAAAGTTCTTTTGAACATAAAATGAATGTGTAATTCATTAAACAAACTTTTCAACCAACGATCGAAATATTTTGTGTTCACCCTGTATGAGTATTTCTTTTCAATAAAAAATAAAATATAATGATGACACCATCGTTAATTTAATATGATTGATTCTCTTTTGAGGGATTTTCATCAGGTTTGGCAAAAAACTTTTAACAGGGCCCAGTTAAGGCAAAAAATAACCGGATATCAACGAAAAATCTTTGCAAACTTTCAAAGAATGTGCAAATTAGACTGACATAAATACCTACTAATATTGGTATGTATAGGAAAGGAGAGATATAGATGGATGGAAGAATGTACTAGTGGTACCTATTAATTAAAAATTGGCAATATTTTTCACCAAATAAAATTTATTGATGCGACCGGTTTCAATGTGACTACATCATGGTTAGGTCATCGTCACATCATCGTCAGGCCACCTGACGATGATGTAGTTACATTCAAAACGGTCGCATTAAAAAATTTAATTTTTTTTGGAAAATATTGCCAATTTTTAATTAATTATGATATTCCACCATATCACGCCTGAAACGTCTCTTTTTACCAGTGTTACCTGGTTGAAAGATAACGGCAAATATATTTGAAAACTCAAGAAAATATTTTCCGAGAAAACATTATTTAAAATAATGATAAAAAAGTAACGAAGAATGGAAGAAAAACTAAAAATGTATTTGAAGAAATATTCCGGACTTTGTAAAGAAGAGGAATGGTAGCTCATCGAGTATCGCAGGTAGCACCCAAACTCATGCATATTAAGGGTCACAATCAGCATGAAGGATGCAGGCCCAAACACCACCTGGGACTGTTGCAGCACTCAAATAAAATATCTGAGATAACATCGCACTTCTTCAACAACACAACACAATGTCACTTCGGAGAGCACATGCTAAAGCACACGTGAGGTGTAACTGACGCCAATGAATCTTGGAAAGGAGAACAGGGGGATGAGACGGGAGTCGTTTTTATGGAGCGAAAGAAATTAAACTGGTCAAAAATGCACTCACTACATGGCACACTCAGTAAAAGATTTTAGAAAACCTGACAACCCAGGCACCTCACACACGGCTCATTAGTGGACATTTCTGCCCAGAAACGGAATGTATTCTAATAACAATACAGGATCGAGTAATAACGATAAAGGACCACGAAAAGTACGTGGGCTGTCCAGAAAGTAACTTTCCTTAAGCTACACAAAATACACTGGAATAGATCCAGAATATTTATTTTTTCATCTCAAAACTACATTTCACTACTATTTTATAAATATTCTCCAAACAGATTCAAACACCTATCATATCTCTCAACTAGGTTTCAAATTCCTTCAGCATCAAATTCTACCCCCTGAGATCGCAGCCAACCGATGACGGCATCTTTGAAGTTCCTCGTCGAGACGAGCACAAAACATGTTGTAAACAAGTCGTGTTTCCATGCAACAGAGTCGTAGAAATCTGTATAAAACTTTCTAAATTTTTCAGATATCCTAAAACGCCGATTTCCACTAACTTTTCGTCAATTTTCAGGTGCAGTTCATTGTTTGCCGCAGTCGGATGGCCACTTCTATCATTATCATGAGGATTTATGTTCACATATGCTACATATATTTACAAAATATTCCAAATAGATGTATCCATTCCTAATTACTCGAATCTAACACTAAATAAGAAAACTCCCCAGGTCGTTGCGTTAAACGAGATCTGGAGGCAAAATTACCTAACTGTTGTGCCAACCATAATACCCATTACAGGTATTATCAGCAAAGCATTCACCAACTATGTGGAAGCAATAAGCAACAAACCCTGTATCCACACAAGGGTATTAAAGGCAGTCATACTCAAAACAGCCATAATATTGAGAAAATTCTTAAGGTAGTAACAAAAATGCGATTTATACCTGTCGCACACCAAGAACAACGAAAAAATGTTTGCAAAAAATTAAGAATAATGATAGGCATTTAAGTGCACAGGGCATGAATGTGTTACATTTATATTTTTTAAAGGATATCAAAGTAAATAAATAAAGTTTAAGTCCTGAAATGTTATAATTTAAAAAAACCTTCTGTCAATACTGAATTTGACAAACAAATAATAGGCTTTAATAATGATGTAGAATGCGGATCTGGCATATGAATTTTGGCCAGTTGGCTGAAGCTTATCAGTGTGAAAAAGAGGTTTACGAAGTGAGAGAAAGAGATGGAAAGGAAGATGAGGAAATATGAGAAACAGAATCATCACTGCAATTCGAACAAACATGTAAGTCTGCACTTTACTGAGAAATAATATTAGGAAGTTTAATATTAGAACTACCTGTCTAGTATTTTTTTGTTTTGTCATATAAATATGTTTTAAATAACCTTGGTAAATCCTCCATGTATCTAAAAGAAAAACTATAATATTCTGACAAAATTCGACTCAACCGAGCTCCATGTTATTCCAGATAACTTACTAATCACTTCTAACTTTTTAATCTGATAGTCGTCGTCGGCCTTAAAGCTCGATTGCGCGAAACTTCGCAACTTTCTCGTCAATTCTAGAAGTTGACAGACGTCCTAAATGAGGGTTGTCATCAAGTAACTTTTCACCTTCTTTGAATCCACAATCCTTGTAAGCTGTTTTTAACAGCACAACAGTTTGTGCAGCGTGTTTGCAAAGCAGGAAGCGCAATTCCACAGCGGCCCGCTATTCACTTAAATCCACCATGACGAAAAACGAGGAGCAAGGGAAACTGCTTTTACCAAACGAATAGTTATGACTGACCTTCCTTCCTTCCCAGATGATAACCTTTCTAGAACTCTTAACGAGTTGCGCTTATGCTCACTATACAATAGAAATGCGTACTACGTTAACTCAGCCAACCGCAGCACTATTTCCGGTTATGTTCATGCGTGTGAAAAAGACTAGGAACTGAGCCACAATGATTTACAGCATAATACTAATGGAAATGCGAAAATCGAATAATAAGATTAAAATTAAAAACACCTATTTCAGTAAGGATTTCATGAATTAGAAAAACGTAACTCGTTGCAGTCAGTCGCCTCTGGTTATCAAATCCACTCATAACATTACAGCTGTTTCAACTTTGAGGAACTTTCCGTCTTTAAATTGTTTGTCATGGACTATTTGATAAGCGTTTTCTAACCAAAGTACATGTGCTCGCAAATTTAACCTCTCATATGTATAATAAAAGAAAAAAAGGTAATAATTCTATTAATAAACCCTGGAATTCTTTTTGTATTCATAGAAGTCTCAAGTCTGTCATAAAAAAATACCACCTATAGAAGATAAAATGAATTGGTTTGATGTGAAATTAATAAAAGTGGTAAAGCATATTCCCTTCACATTCAGTGGTTGGGTTGTAGTAGAAGTCTAAGTGTAGCAAATTTATGGCCAATTTAATTTTTATATTTCCCATTTTCAAGAAAACCTGAGGTATAGAGAACATTTTAAAAACGTAATACGGCGTAAAGGTATCAATTTTAACTTAAACTCAAAACCGCAGGATTCATGAAAATATATGTGTAAAACATTGTAAGGGCCATCGAAATTTTCAATTGTTTTTCCATTGAATAAACAAGTTTTCGGAAACAAAAACCCAACAATATATTTTCCATATGAGGATATAAAAAATATTTTCTCATTGATAACTATTCTATGCTTATTACTTTCTCGCTTTTAAAAGCATTATCAAACATTTTGTATCGTGGGCGGGGGGAATTCTGAAATATGACATTCCGAAAAGTGGTTCCATTATACTTTACATCAAAGTTTTATTTAGGCGAGCCTTCCTTTTAAGGTGCTTAATTAAATGCCAAGTTCTTCGTAAATTGTCGTTTAATATCCACTGAGCGGCGTTTTGCGGCGGATTAAAAGGATGAAGGGCCTCTCTGAGAGCTTAAAACCATGTCTTTTAAGGCAAAAGCACACAGACTTGGGGAAATAAAAGAAGAAATGCCCTTTGATACATTCGCAGAGCAAACAAAAGTGCTGAGCCGAATTGAATCGCAATAAGGCGTGGTCCGACAAGGAGGCGGACTACGGGAAAGCGGACTGGGATAATCACACGAAGTGCGGAAACTTGAACATTTTTCTTAGGCTCAACTCCCTAGGGATCACCGAAATAATTATGTAATCACGCATGATGTACCTGCTTGTTGCCAAACGAAATATTAAAATTTATGGTGGGCTTCAAAAGCCAAATGTTATCCTTGATGGGGATTTAAAATCGAGATGAGCAAACTTTTGGACGCAAGAGCATTAGAAAACCGGTCAAAGTCAACGGGAAAGAGCGCTTTCTGTTTGCCGATCCACATACCAACGCGGAAAATAGAGTGATCAAACAACATTATATTAACATTGTAAATAACCTGAATATGTAAAATATTAAAAATTAGTTATTTCTACTGAAAAGTTAATTTTCTTTTCTTTTAATTATCGCTTTAACTTATTCGAATTACATAATCAACGGAGGGATATATTAAATGAAGAGAGAGATGAAACTAATGCATACAAGTCTTAAATTAGCTTTGTTTTGACATTTTGGTTGAAGAATAATACATTAAAATGTACGATAAAGTTGTACTCAGAATCAGTTAAGCCAAATTCGTAGAATGCGATATGTTACTGGATTCCATGAGTGCCAACGTAATAAAAGAATTTTACAAGCTGCAGAGAAATAACACGCAATCTAAACTAAATTTAAAACAATCACTCAAACATAATTAAAATGCAAGCAATAAATGATTAAGTCCATTGTTACATGTTTCATCGAGGCATTTTTACGCGTCAGAGAGTAAGGTATAAGAGGCATTAATATTCAAATGCATGCATCAACTAAAGCTTGCGAGTGGATTGGTGCTCTATAACCCCCGCCATACGCCTTTTGCGGTGGCTTGAGGGGCATTCAGCAGGTCTATAAAAAACAAAAATTGTTTTATTTCAAATTCAAATACTACCTTGATCAAAAATTTCCCGGAATTTATTCAGAAAATTAAAAATACAAGTTTATTCATCTAAATCTATATTGTCCCCTTCAAAGTAATCCCCATCGACTGCAACACACTTATGCCAGCGCTTGATCCAATCCTCGAAACATTTTTTATATTCGGTTTTCGGTATGTCCATCAGTGCTTCCTGCGATTTTTCCATTACTTCCTCTCGGCTGCTAAAACGCGTTCCCCGTAATGGTTTTTTAACTCGATTGAACAGAAAGAAGTCACAGGGAGCCAAATCAGGTGAATTCGGTGGCTGTTGGATGGTATTTGTTGCATTTTTCGTCAAAAAATTACGAATAATGATAGCACTGTGCGACGGTGCGTTATCATGGTGCAAAATCCACGAGTTTTCTGCCCACATTTCTGGTCTCTTTCGGCGAATTGCTTCACGCAAACGTCTCATAACGCCCAAATAATACTCTTTGTTTACTGTCTGGCCTTCTGGCAAAAATTCATGATGCACTACACCGTTGTAATCCATGAAAACCGTCAGCATTGCCTTCTTTTTTGACTGAAAACGACGTGGTTTTTTTGGTCTCGGCTCATTTGGTGAACGCCATTCACTTGCCTGATGTCTGGATTGCGTGTCGTACTCATAAACCCACGTCTCGTCTCCAGTAATGATCCTTTTGATGAATGTGGGATCGGATTCAGCCTCGCAAATCATGTCTTTTGCGACGCCAACACGGTCTCTTTTTTGCATGAAATTGAGGTCTTTTGGCACCAACTTTGCTGCTACACGACGGAAACCCAAATCATTAACCACAATGTCTTGGGCGGATCCATAGGCAATGTTCAAGTCCTCCGCTATTTCTCTGATGGTTAATTTGCGGTTATGGACCAACATTTCTTTTACTTTATCAATTTTTTCACCGACTTTCGATGTCGATGGTCTGCCACTGCGTTCATCATCTTCGATTGACTCACGACCACTTCTGAACCGCTCGTGCCACTGGTAAACGACCGTTTTTTTTAGAGAATCGTTGCCGAAACACTTTTCCAACATTTCCAACGTCCGTGCGCCACTAAATCCGTTTTTTACGCAAAATTTAATACAAGTTCGTTGTTGCAAATTTAAATCCATTTCTGAAATTGTAAAAAATCGCCAACACACCAGAGATAGATGTACTCTTGGCTACGTAACTTTTGCAAATGTCAAGTTATGACACTAAGATTTAAAGGGAATATCAACAACAGATGTACCAATTTAACAAAAAAAACAGAACTCAAATCGGAACGATGGGAGCGCCACACGGTGGTTATTCCGGGAACTTTTTGATCAAGGTAGTATTACTACAATGCTTTTCTCTATCAATTGGATATTTATTTTTTATTTCGCAATAATAATACAGTCGGTGTACACGCTATGTACGTAGCCGTGTATACACACACACACATATACATACATACATACATATATATATATATACTATATATATATACTATATATATATATATATATATATATATTTATATATATATATATATATATTTATAAGGTAATCTACCGGTTAAGGTAGGTTTTTGGATGGGCACAACTACCAAACAAATATTTTATTACTCCTAACAAAACACAAAATCCATCATCCTTCTCTATATCAGGTCCCTCTTCATCTCTAAGTACCTTCTTCCTCCCTTCATCCCGTCCAACATCCCTATCCTGTTCCTTCCCTTTCCCTCGTTTGCCCAACATTCTACCCTCTATCACAGTCTTCAAAATCCCACTGCAGGTCAACACTCCCTTCATCCACTTTTCCTGCCTCCATAGGATTGCTCCCAACAAACCCCTCTCTTCGCCCACCATACCAAGTACTTCCTCAATTGTTTTCTTCTCTGTCCATTTCACCTTCTCCATTCTTCTCCACAACCACATTTCAAAAGCCTCCAATTTACGTCTATCCTCCTGCTTCAATGACCACGTTTCCGCACCGTACATAGCTACGCTCCATATCAAAGTTTTTACGAGTCTTTTCTTAACATCCTTACTCAAAGTCCCTGTCATCAACTCCCTCCTTGTGAAAGCCTCTTTGCCTAGCGCAATTCTTCTCCTTACGTCCCTACTACTTTGACCGTGTTGGTCCAAAACACTACCGAGATACGTAAACTGTTCTACCTGCTCTAGTTTTTGCCCTCCTGTTTTAATGTTAAGCTTGGCCTTTTTCTTTCTAGAAAATCGCATAACCTTTGTTTTATTAATATTGATTCTCATCCCATACCTGTCGCACTGAATTTCCAATTCACTCAGCAATGCTTGCAGCCCCTTGGCTGACTGACAAACTAAGGCTTGGTCATCAGCAAACCTAACTGATTTTACGAATTCCCCGCCCACTTTCATTCCTACCTCGAGTTCTTCCCATGCCTCTTTAATCATTTCCTCTGCATACAGGTTGAACAGCAACGGTGATAGTGGGCAAGCCTGCATTACACCCCTTCCTAATACTGCCCATCCTGACTCCCCGTTTCCCACCCGCACCTGAGCAGTCTGAGACATGTACAGGTTGCGGATTAGCCTCATTTCCCTTCATTCTATTCCTATTTTCTGCAATATACTCATTAGTTTTTCCCAATTCACTCTACCAAACGCTTTTTCGAAATCTACGAAACAGGCAAATACCTCCTGGTTGTGTTCTTTATTCCTCTCGATTAATAATCTCATTACTGCAATGGCATCACGCGTACCTCTCCCCTTCCTTAACCCAAACTGATCATCCCCTAAGTAATCATTTGCCCTACTCTCTATCCTTTTGTTTATGATCCTGAGAATAACTTTAGCTGCGTGGGATATCAAACTTATTGTCCTGTAGTCATCACATGATGTAGCCTTTACCTTTTTCGAAATAGGAACTAAAACTGATCTCACAAAGTCTTCCGGTCAGATTCCTTCCTCATAAACACTACGAATCAGCCCATATAGCCTCTTCCTCCCACATTTTCCAAGCATTTTAAAAGTTCCACGGGAATGTTATCTACCCCCACGGCCTTATTTAGTTTCATCTCCCTTAATACCCTTTCTATCTCATTGTCTAGTATGCCTGGACCTAAGCTGTCTTCCTCTGCGTCAATTTCTTTTTCAATGTCTAACTTTGTTGGTCTGAGTTCTTTACCATACAGTTCTTCTATATACTCCTTCCATCTCTCTTGGATCTTTCCTGCATCAACTATTACCTTACCCGCCTTATCTGTAACTGTTAGCATAGCTCTTCCTTTTTTACTTCCCGATAACGATTTAACTTTGCTGTACAGCGCACCAATTTCACCCTTCCTCTGCAGACTTTCCATATCCTCGTCCTGCGTCTTCCACCATGCTTCCCTTGCCCTATTTGTTGCCCACCTCAATTTATTGTTTAACACCATTCACTTCATTTTGCCTAACTCTGTTTTTAAATTCTTCCATCTCCTCCTCTCATCCATCCTTGTAATCATATCATCCGTGATCCATGGTTTCCTAGTCCTTTTCGCGTTAACGGTTCCAATAGTCTCTTTTGCGGCTTTAGATACCCCTTTCTTGATACTTTCCCATTTTACTTCGATAGTACTCAGCCCTTTACCATCTTCCATGATTTTCTCTACCGCCTGTTTGTATTCCTTCCTTTTCAACCCATTTAATGCTTCTAAATTCCATTTTATAACCCGCCGCCCCTGCCTTATCTTTTTGAAACGGACGCTACATTTCATTACAACTAAATTGTGGTCTGAGTCCGCATCCGCTCCCGGGAAGCTGTGGGGATTTATCACACTGTTCCTAAACCTGTGTCTAACCAGGATATAATCCAGCTGATATCTTCCTGAGTCACCTGGCATTTTCCATGTATACCTGCGTCTTTTGTGGTGTCTAAACCAAGTGTTGGTGATGACTAACCCCTGTCTCCTGCAGAACTCAACTGCTTTCTCCCCGCGGTCATTCCTCGTGCCTAAACCGTAGTCCCCGACCTCATCGCCTTCATCTCTTCCTTCGCCTACCGTCGCATTCCAATCCCCCATCACTATCAAATGTTTCCCTGCAGGAACACACTCGATTATGTCCTCTAACTAATCGTACATTCTATGGACCTCTGCTACCTTGTGGTTGCTCGGTGGCATGTATACCTGAATCATAACCAAGTTCGTCGTTTCTGCTTTTATCTCCACAAGTAGTATTCTATCCGTTACCTGCTCTATGTTGACTACGCTTCTCCTTACCTCTTCATTTAATACAATGGCAACCCCTCGTTGGCTCTCGTCCCCGCCGCTGTATATTATTCTATACTTATCACTCCAGTAATCCCCGCTATCTTTCCATCTGACCTCGCATAGACCTAAAATATCTATATTTCCCCTTTCCATCACTCGCTGAATATTCTCCAATTTCCCTGTCCTCATCATTGTCCTAACATTCCACGTTCCTATTCTAACTAATTTGGCCTTCATCTCCTGCGTCTTCTGTCCTGCTGCTGCTGGTTTTCCCTTGCAAGGGTTTCGTGGGATGACGACCGCCGAAGCCTTGCCTCCTCCGCTGCCGGGCACGACACACGGCCGATTGGGCCGAGCCCCGTGGTTGCCAGGACTCAAAATCTCTGTATTGTCCATCATATTTATCTTAGGAATGATAATTGATGTGGTTTCCCGTTGCCTTCCTCAATAGTGTTTCTAACGTGACACCATCATTTACGGGCCCCCCCTCTGGGGTCAGACGCCATTGCATCCGCCTCACTGAGGAACAGACGCTGCGTGGACTACCTTTCGTCTGGCTCCTAACCTTCGACCTATCTGGCATGGGTGACCCTACCAGGAGCAATCTTTATTACTTCCGCCAGCACAGCTCTAGGGGTCATCGGAACGCACAAGCCCTTCCGCCACGTCAAGGCCACGTCCGGGGAGGGTATATATATATATATATATAATATTTAAAATTTAGCACTAGTGGACACAGACAAAAACACAGAAACACACACAAAACTAACCAAGTTTCGAACTTTCGGTGGTAGCAGCCACCTTTCTCAAGGAAGAGAGGTATAGAACTAAAAAAAGTTTTTTTTTAGTTCAACAAGAGGCATGGAAATGTTCACAACAACTACCAAAATTCGTACAACACCACAAAGAGAGATTAAACTTGACTAAAGATGGTAGATTGTTTCCCGAGATGCTTCACCCCCCTCACCCGGGAGATTGCTCAGCGTGTGACGGCAAGTTTAGCGTTAAAAACCTTCTAAAGTTACAGCACATTACGCCGCCCGAAATGCCTCCGCCTGACACCTACACGGTCAATAAGGCCTCGGTGACACAAAAGAGCAATCAGCTGCGGCAGGCATTTCTCAGTTCAGTTCAGTTTAAAGGTTTTATTTCCGTAAAGAATCAGCGTACAAGAGTGAATATAAAATGTATAGCGAAACATAAAAACAACAATACGGAAACCCCGTTTTAGGATCAGCTCCTCTTTTCGGTGGAAACAACAGAATAGGACAGGCTACAAAGAGGGTAGCGTTTGCGGAATAACCTTATTTTAAATGCTCTCAGCGGGAGCGGTATATAGTAGGCCTGGCATTCACCCGCGGGCGGAGGGAAACCCGTAAAACCTCCGCCAGACCACCGGAGACGACGGCATTTTTCGCATGCAGTTAGTCAATGCAAAGTTGCTCGAGGTGACGGGATAAGATCTGCACGTAACCTTTCAAGCCGCGAATGGTCGAAGGGGACCACCGGTTGCTATGGGGACTAAAGATATAATCAAGAAATTTGAAGCGTGACTACGTGATATTTTATTTTCTTAACCGTTTTGCTACTCATGTTCCAGTACTGCGATAGAAAATACATCGTGCTAAAAAGAGTTCCTAATATCAGCGTGTAAGACTGCCTTATCGCACGGGCTTCTAGTCCATTCGCCTACCAGTTGTAATTATTCCATATGCATACGGATTTCATTTTTTTTTGTTCCAACAGGTCAAGTTTGTGTAATCGCCGCTTCTGACTACAAGTCAAGATTTTCCTGAATTGCACGAAAACTTATTTTCCTATTTGGGGAATTTCATCGAATCAAAAGTTTCCTTTTAAGTGATTATATTTTTATTCTTGAATCAAGGCCTTCTCTGCCTACTCTCTCTTAATTCTCTCGACGTTTTCATGCCGTGGTTTAAGTGAAACGAAAGGACACCTTGCAATATCATTATCATACGAATATTTCCTCCATTTAACTAGTTCAATGTCTTCTTGTCCAATTCTAGCCACATTCTATAGATAGTGACTCGTACCTATGTAATATAAAACACGACCACCCTAGAGGAATAACCTGCTGAATTAGATCCCGGGAGAACGAAAAAGAAAATTAAAATTTCAAGCGACGCAACGAATTTTTGAAATATACATGGATAAAACGAGGCAACATGGCAGTTACAATAGCTCATAGATAAGTGCTATCAGGACAAGAAGAAATAGACGAAGGATGTTTAACATTCTAGATAACACATATTATTATTATTATTTATTAGTCTGACGTTTAAGGTAGATTTTGGATTGACACATATTGTACATTCCTACATTTTTAACGTCCCCTATCAAGATAAAATTTGATACTTCACACCACAATATTCATCAATTCTGTGTCTCCTTCTATCCAATCAACGCACCCATCATTTGCCTACCTCTGCCAAACTGCCTAAAGTCCTCCCCCTTCCCCAGCCGTATTCAGCATTCGAAAGTGGTCTCCATCTTCACCTTTCCTGTCTTTTTTGGACTTATTCTAGCAACCTTCTCTCCTCCCCTACCATTTGCATTACTTTTTGAGTCGATTTCCAATCCGTCCATTTTACCTTTTCAATCCTTCTCAACATCCACATTTCAAAAGCCCCCAATCTTCGCCTATCCTCTTGCTTCAACGATCAAGCGTTTGCGCTAGACATAACTACGCCCCATATCTAAGTTTTAACAACTGTTTTCTAATGCTCATTACTTAACATTCCTCACATAAATCCCCTACTCCTCGTTGAAGCATCTTTGCCTGACGTAATTCTTTGTATTTATTCTTTTTGTTAACCAGTTCATTAAATTTCTATGTTTAGAAGACCTTTTTTGCATTTCATCTTCGTTCAAATTACAATATCATCATCAATTATTACAGTAGAAACTTTGGTAACAAGCTCTTTTGAACAGTTTTTGGTAAATTGTTTTTTCAAGCGACTCAAGCGTAGCTCAAGTTCTGCATGGTACGTAAAATTCGAAGACACTTAGGTGTTCATCATGTTCACAGGTCTCTTTTGTGATTGTTATCATTTAGTTTCGCCCAATTTTTGAAGAATTAAGAGGCAACCTTCTCTTTTTAATAATAAACTGAACTTGAAGGCATAATTTCCTTTGCAAAAAGTTTAATCGAAGGATATGTTAAAGTTTACTTGTATTCTTCACCCTGGCGCCCTCATTGGTGTATCCCCAGGTGTAGGCTGGTGCCACCCTGTGAACACCCTTGGGGTGTTCTCTATGCCGTGGCGCTTTACGAACTGCGATATGCTCGTACACATTAATGTAACATTTTCTCCCCGCTTGCTCTTGTTGTACTGACAAAAAGTAATTCATCTTGGTTAAAGTGATGTGAAATATTTCAATCCATGGCAAAAATTAATTATACTAAAAACTCCTCGAAAATTTTCTGTTTTCAATAAAAACAATTTAATTCCTTGAAATGAAATATATTGTTTCCCTGCGCATAAAACCCCGGTTAATATTAATTGCTGAAGCTCATAAGCTCCTCATCCTTGATTTTTATATTTTGCAACATGAAGCATCGCGCCATTGATTCAAAAATTAATTTGTGAGGTAAGGTACTGTTTCATAACACTGAATATTAGCTGTAGCCATGCTGCTTCTCTTTTCCGCCTCTCTTTCCACAAGCCGTTGTCCCCTATCCAGGCTCACTGCTTCACGGCCCTCTCCTCGTAGGTCACCACACAATCCTTCAGCGCCCATCACGTCCTTACCATTTACCAACAGTTTAGTATGTATTTCCCAACCCTCTCTCCGAACATAACCTTCTCGAGATAATATAATATCAAGGTTTTTGCCTGCTTGTATCTCTCATTTTCGTTTTAAAAGAAATGCAAAGTTTTTTTAAAGACGCAGAATCCTCCTTAACCAAGGGCAATTTCTTAACTTATCTTCGAAAATATTAATCTCTAGACATTTAATGAAGAGACGAAGACGAAGAGGGTCTAAACAGAGAGAACAACTGATTGGAGTAAACAGAGCGCAGCAACAGTTGAAAGGAGTGAACTGGGCGCATGGAGACAACGTGAGTTTATAAATCTAGTATTGTATCACACTAGGATGGAAATCGAGTTATACAAGTATGCCAAATGTTTCGTCATTAAAATTAAGTTACAACCCCTGCACACAAACATGCAGTTAAAACCCCCCTCACGCCTTACTTAGCTGTATCCTCTGCGTAATTATGTGGTAAAGAATGCGCGGCATTTAACACTTTAGCCGAATGCATTAAATATATTTCAGAAAAACTGAAAATTGATTGAGATGTGAATCCACAGCGTCTTATGGCAACTTGACAAATTGGAATTAATTTTGATTTCCTCCTTTCTAGTTTACCCGAAAACTTTTATAGAGGGCGAAATTAACCGTTGATTGGAACTAAGTTTGCCCTAGTGTTTATGTGAATATGGATTTGCACGTATTTTCAGGATTTTTATTGAATGCAATTTTCCGTTTACCTGACCATTTTAAAAACCTTTACCCTCCTTTGTCCTATACCTAACCCACCTGGTGCTGGCACCTCCTGCCAAATACCTTTTTAGTGGATCGCGGGGTATTGATTTACATGCTTACAAAATGGAAATATAGGCAAGAATGGTCAGGTATGCGTTCATTTGCATCCACGCAACAGACCTCTGGACTAGGTACATATACTAGTAAGGAGATAAAATTTATTTATTTTTAATTATTCAACGGCTTTTATTGAGGCGAGATTAAGACGCAAAAGTTCCTAATTCCATGTAACCCCTATAGATACATACGGTAAAGATAATTACAAACACCCAAGCCCTAGGTGGAAGAAAACCCACATAGGTGGGTATCGAACCCCCAACCTCTGCGTAGCCAGGCGAGGGCCGCCGCCACCTGGGCCGGCAAAGTTTTTCAAAATTAGGACTTAACTTAACAGATACTCTTCGGGAATCTCATTAGAATTGCTTTTCCCTGAATAACTCCCGTTTTCGAAATTGTATTCAGTTTTAATCCTACTCTGTTGCTGGATTACTTAATGAATAAATAATTTAAAATTGGAATGTAATTTGATTAATATTAATTAACACTCAATACAAAGAGAATACAATTTTTTACATTCAACCTTAGCGTATTAATTGAATCCATCAATATTTTAAACTTCCATTTGAATATATATATTTATATATATTAATATATATATAAATATATATATATATATTAATATATATATATATATATATATCAAGTAGAATTTACTAAAAATTTGAAAAATTAAACTGTCAAATAATGAATAGTTTGTGTGCATTATTGGTCATCTGCGCGTAGAGAGTGGTTAAGCCGGTTTAGGTCGGTCAGATCGACATAACCAAGAGATGCATGATCAGAGCAATCTCACAATAGGGGGAAGTTCACTCCCTTTCTGCTTCGTTCCCTTTAACGCATCCCCTTTCGGACACCCCTCGAAGGACTCCGGCTTATCTTCACCCTCATCTCGCCACTCCAGCTTCCGCCCCACTTCATCTCCCGCCACTGTTCCCTCCTCTCCTTCTCCTTCTTCCATTTCCCCTCCCTCCGACCACGGTCGCATCGTTTTCTTTTTTGTCTTCACATAGAGATAGGCCTCCAGAGATAAGCCTTAAAAGATTATTTCTTATTCTTTCAAGTCTTTCCTTTTTTCCTCAGGCTTTCACCTTCCCAATCCTGAGAGGCAGATTCTAGATAAAGCCAAGGCAAATCGATCATGAACTCTCAAGCTTTAGTCAATACTTTTGAAACAGAGTAACTAATACTGAGTGCAGAAAGGTGAGGAGTTATCTTATTTCGATTAAGCACTCTAAAGGCGTGTTAATTTAATCTAGTTATCGGAGTAGATGAGTCAATGAGATCTAATTCTCACGAAGGACCGTCTCCCCGAAATTTTCTCTTTGGGCAGCGTCCTAAAAGTCAGTATTATTTAACTTCAAACAGTAAAGGTTCTTCCTCTGTCCTTATCTTTCATAGTATTTGCACATCCAGTATTTGTATGAATGTAGGTATTTATGTTTTTTATATGTTGTTATAGTAATTCATTTACTGGGCAACTAATGTATTATGCTGCTGTATTTTAGTCCTAAAATATTATATGCATTAATTTTATTGCTATTATTGCATAATTTGTGTAATTTATCTGAAATCTAACATTTTAAATGTGTGACTACGGTTAAGATGGTAGAAGAGACTCCATAGTCTCAATCTCGCCCAAAAATAAAGGCAACTGTCCATCTACATCTTTTATATTCATAATACAGCACCAAAATCTGATAAAAATTACATGATCACATTAAATATTCTGATTGCTTTCGATTTAACTGTATGGTGCAGCCAATTGTTTCATTAAATTTCATAGTTTTTCCTAATAATTTGTCAATTTCAGGTTTAATACACACTTTGGTATCTCGATACACATAGACATATTTTATCATTTTACTTTTGAATGCATATTTTTCAATATATTTAAATATTAAAATATCTTTAATTTGTGCAAGTTAAAATTTAATCTATTTTTAAATTAATGGAATTATAAATTATCTTGCTATCCTCTTCAAGTTTATGGCACTAAAAGATATTCTATTATTATTGTAGTATAATACCGCAATACAGAAATCGTGAAATAAAACTTAAAATTTTAACCGTATGAGAGCGCAATTATTTCTCTTTGCCTTATAATCCTGAAATTATTTTCTGCCTGTATTTGTCCTGCTTGTTTTCTCTTAATTTTGCGGTATTTTTCTCGGAAAATATTGAAGTGACGGAGATAGGAACTGTAAGGTTTTTATGAAGGTAGTAGTTGCTGCCTTTCCATGAATATTTTTCTGCTGATCATCTACGTTTCAATTATATACTATATGCATTTAAACTTCTTGATGATAGCATAAAAAATTATTTCAGGGAGAAACTTCAGCTTGAAGAAATGATATGTACAAATGTCTTTAATATAATCTCCTAAATAAACCTCTTGCGTAATAAAGAACGCTCGGAACCTTGCCAAGTTACTCTGAAATTTCAGGGAAGGAAATGCGTTTAGTTGAAAACCCTGGTAAGCGTGGGTAAACATGAAATTTCATAATCACAATTTAATAGTAATTTTAACACAATTACATTTTATTTTCAAAGGCACCAAGGAAGCTATAAAAATACGCGCTAATATGAAAATATAGGAATAGCGAGTTGTTATACAATGAAACTTTCAAAAATCATGAAGTTCGTTCATTCAATCTACAAATCTTATTCTTTAATGTGTATCTCGTGCAATTGCATTAGAAGACGCTGAAACTGGAGTGACAAAGCACCTTTGAATTTAATGACCAAAAATGAAAACGGGGAAAAAGGATATTGACAATATTTAGCTCCAACAAAATATTATAAAAGAATAACCATCATTTTGAAATTTTATTTTTGAATGAAAATATTAATCTATAAAATACATCGAAAAATACCGTTCTTTCATTCTATTAATGTATGCCACAAAGAGAATTTTTTATAGTCACTCAAATTGGTTTCGATTGGATATGAATTTATTCAATTCATTAAAAATTAGATGGCCACCATTATGCATGCAAACTTAAAAAAGTGCATTTAAGGGTTTTCCATAAAGAAGAGTATTTGGCGCATTCATTCACGGTCGTGGCATATTTGGCATGCATTCAAGCATATGAAGGTTGTCAAAGTTTGTTTTAATTTTTCAAAATTAATATTTTAACAAGAAAATAATAAATTAAATATTTCATTTACGTATAAATTAATTGAGTAAATAAAATAATTATTCAGAAAAAATTTGTGTGTACAAGCTTAAATAAATTAATGATTTTGACTATAGTCTAGGTGAATTCAATCGTCTAAGGCTCGTATTTACGGACAGTCACGACCACTAAATATACGAACTAGTATATATTCACAAATAATAATTAGATGCCAGCAATTTTCAATTGATGGTGAAATAACTTACAGCTGATGTGACTAATGTGTTGTAACCGGTCAGACAAAAAACTAATGTGAAATTATAAATAATAGATCAGAAGTGAGGCTTAAAAGAACGAATTTTATCTATTGTCCAGCTAAAAAAATGGCGGTGAATTTGAAAAAGGCAGGAAAAGTGAATACCAGAGATATTGGAAGATGAATATGGATGTTGAAGAATGAGGTATGAAGGGGAAAACTGGGCTATGAAGGAAGAGAAAAGAAAATATTAGGTATTCCAAACGTCATGAATGGATTCGGAAACCATTCTTGCCACTGAAGAGTATTTCAGCGCATATTAAATATATTTTTTGTCAAAGAGTTCACGGAGCAACCAAGTTTCTCAGAAGGTCATGGCACTCCATATTACTTATTCATCTCCATAGTTCAACCTGTTTCAACCATGAATAGGAGGCGTGAACGTAATTACGGTAGACACCTATTTTGAACCCACTGACTGCAAAACCCGAAATCCTGGCCGAATTAAAAGGAAAAACATATTCAAAGTAAAGTGTCATGGATACATTAAAAATTGCCGATTACGATATTTATAGCTGTCACAAAAATAGTCAAAATTTAGCTTTAAACAGTCTTCAGTACTATGCAATTTTGGTTATTTACTTTGCCAAAGTAACGCTTGAATTTCTTGGCTAAATTTAATGTAACCTGAATTTTTAGGGTCTTTTACATATTGAGATGCATTCTTTTTGTAGTACATTCTGACCTACATAAGATAGAAAAACGAAATAACCTAGATCGTAAACTTTTGAATGAGATACATAGAGCCAATCTTCATTGTGATTAATACATTTTGCTTAATCTTTATACAAGCCCTGGTTTCAAGTGATAGATGTAATTTAATAATGCACTTAACATTCATTTTTAACAAAAAACTCGTTTTTCCTCAAAATTATACTTGCATTTATCCTACCCGGGTTTGATCACATTGCGACGACATGAGAGACAGAGTTGTCACTCGCACGCCTTATTTTGAAGTCTCCGGAAGTGATTAGTTGGCAGAGGAGATTGAACGCAATATTTATACGTTAAAACGGTTGTCAATTGGGAGAGAAAGGGCAGCGTTGTTCTGGTAATTTGCCTGTGTTTTTCTATGCACAGTCTGTAGTCTGAAGAAAACTATAGAAATGACAGCCTAGGGATTCTAAAAAATATCCCTTCCCACGCATGATGAATACTTTTTATACTATGATTTAAGAGAAAGCAGTTCCCATACACCTTAAAAAAACGACATTTTAAAAGTGAGCATTAGAACACATTGAATTTTCATTTACATAGAGTTTTCTTTCTCGCTCGTAATAAATGAAGTTCGCCCAAGAGATGAGGTCATTGAATTTGTCAGGAAACGTCATTGCGAGTGCGGAAGTTTCACAATTTCGGTCGATGAATTGCACGAAAATATTTTATACGGCATTACTCGATGCTATGCTACGTTACTATTACATTAAATTACGATACATTACTGCACCTCTTAAATTTAAAAACCAAACTGCTGTAGTGAAGTAAATGATCCATTGACATCTACGTTTATCTCCCTTGCCTCAAGTTCCACGAGGAAAATGCAGCATTTTAAATCTGAGGGGGAGAAGACCTGTGGCATCTTAAGAGAGCTAATAATTATTTATTTGACTACGTTGGAATAGGTTTCAACAAAATATCGGGTGGGGAAAGAGATGCCACCACTTCTATTGCCCTTTAAAACTGCGTAACGCAGTTTTAAAGTACAATAGACGCGGTGGCAACTATTCCAGATGGCAGTAATTTCCGACTTCGGGGAGGAAAACCCTCCCACGGACTTACCGCAAGAAATGCAGCTACGTTCGGTTTGATAAATTTCCGCATTTACATTTATTTCATTCATAATTTCCGTCAGTCGAAACTACACCATGGTAAAGGTGTAAAAGTTTAGCACATTCAAAGATATCATTGGCCGTATTCTTTTTTAATTGCGCCTTTCAAGAGTGGACATATCCGTCATCTGGATTACAGAGGTGCAAGAAAGAAATGCCGGAGTACTGACGGCGGCCGAATGTTGGGAGGGGGGTTTGATAGGCCAGCCGGTTGTTGTCCCTGGACGAAAACCGCGTAATGTTCTGCAAGCACGATCAGTCTCCTAGAAATCGGAGCCCCTCCTTCTCACGCAACATTCCGTGATCTTCAACGTGATTACCATGGGATAATTCCTCCCCACCTTTTAACGACAAGTTTTAGTTGGGGGCATGACTGGATGGAATTGAGGTACCATGAATACGAAGAATTTTGATACGATCCAAAATCTTAGAGCAGGACGAATACTAATTAGCGGGTGCCACAAATACCAAGAACTTTGATATGATCCAAGTTCTCTTTACTAGAGCAGTACAAATACTTGAATTAATGAGTGGTTCGTACAATTATCATTACAATGTTTATCTGTGATGGCATATTTTACAATTATTTTTGGGGTTTATTGAGGTCAAAAGATTGTTTTTACTGAAATATAATGTTTTAACATACCTACCGCTTGAAAATTAATAACAAAATCAAATGCTAACGTAGATGTATTTTGGATCAAAATGGCCAAAGTGCAGGGGACATGAGGAGAGCGCAAAGAAGCTTGCACAAAAAGCAGTGAATTGATGACAAGGGCATTGAATAAGGATGCTAAAAAAAGGGTCGTCAAAATTTTGGTATGGAGCGAAGTATTGCACAGTACGAAGTCTTTTTTTGAATCAATGTTAATAGTTAAAGTAACCTGTCCATTGTAAAATAAGTTCCATTTAAGAATTTTTGTTTTTTTAATTCTTGCAAACATAATCAGTAAGCTTTTATCAACGTATCTTTGTTAGGAAACAGAAATCAGTAACATGTTAAGTATACCTCAAGCTCCATTACATCTATTCAGCAGCATTACGGCTATTGGCATATTAAATTCTATGAATCTATGGTAAGCCTTCTGATTATTAAGAGGAGATTCAATTGAAAAAGTGGGTGCTTAAGTTCTCGAAAACTAAGTCATTTTTTAAATATTATTACTGGTATTCTCCCATTTTGGGATTTGGAAGGAGACAGCTTGTACTAATATACAAACAAATATTTACTAGTATCTTCTAGAAAATAAACAACCCAATATCTTGCTCTGTATCATGCATTTATTCAATTCTGTATAATATGTTCATCCCTTTATTCTGTCCGACACCCCTATCTTAGCCATAACCCTTCCTTGCTTGCGTACCATTCTCCCCTCTCTCACAGTCTTCAATCCCATTGCCAATCAATATGCTCTGCATCCATTTTCCCTGCCTCCTTCGGATTTCTCCCAACAATCCCCTCTCCTCCCTCATCACGCCTTGCACTCCCTCGTTTGTCTTCTCGTCTCTGCACTTTTTTTTCCCATCCTTCTCCATGCCTCCATTTAAAAAGCTTCCGATAGACTCCTTCTTCAATGGTCATTTCTCCGCGCCGTGCAAAACCAGGCTTCATTTTAAAGTTTAAACGATCCATTTCTTAGCATCCTTACTCACCGCCCCTTGCATTAATTCCCTTCTCCTTGTTAAATCCTTATTACTTCACCAAATTCTTCCTCTTATGTCCCTGATACAGGATTCGGCAACATAAATTCCTTTTTTAAATGGGTTTTGCTTTATAACAAAAAGAAGCTATGCTGTCGCACCCTGTACTTGAACCACAATGGTCCAAGTATTAGGAACACTTCTGAGATGGATATGAATTTCTACTATTTAATTCATGAATTTTTCTTTAATATTTAACTTAGCTTTTCTCTATCTATATATCCGCATTGCCTCCGTGTTTTCCAATTTATTTTCGTCCCATGCATTTCGCATTTACTTTGCAATTCACTCAGCAATACTTATATTCCCTTAGCTGACACATATGCTAGAGCTTGTTCATCAGCAAACCTAGCTGATTTTACAAACTCCCCTGCGACTTTCATTCCTACCACCAGTTCTTCCCATGCCTCTTTAATCATTTCCTCCGCATATACGTTGAACAGCACAGACCATTATGAGAAACCACGCCTTACATCTCTTCCTAACACTACCCATCCCATCCACCACTCCCTCATGAGCAGTCTGAGACATGTTCAAAATCCATGAAAGAGGCAAATAAGTCGTGTTCGTATTCTATCATCCTCCTCTCTATCAGTGACCTCATTACTGCAATGTCATCATGCGTGCCTCTCCCTTTCGTGAAACCACTTGGACAGATGCCTTTGCAGCCGCCTCACTGAAGAATGAGAAGCTGCGCAGACAGGCTTTCGTTCCGCTCCTACCCTTCGATCTAATTGACATGGGTGAACTTACGAGGAGGAAACATCATATAGCAAAAACAATATCAAAAGAACAGATAGCGCCACGGAAATGTTGGATTAATAACTCAAAAAAAATGAGAAGAAATACTCTTTTTTAAACAGAACTATTGTTTAATTAAACCAGCTGCCTGGAGGTTTGTTTGAGCCCTTTCCATCCAATGTCAGGAGTTTTAAGAATAAGTGTAAATCAGCCACTGGGATATAAACTACATTGATCAGCGATTATTATACCATTGCACTTATTAAAATATTGTTCTGTACGTGATGTGGGCTGCGTGAAAATTCGTATTGCAAAGGTGTGTGTTAACGGTGCGTGATTTTCAATGGCATATGCAATTGAAGAGGGCGTGATTATGAACGGAGTAGGGTGATGGTGCGTTGCATGTAAGGTGAGCCCATGTGTGATGGTAAAGCTGCGGTTGGTAATCTTTGAGTATCATTGTGTATAAGAGCATTTTGTCCCATATCTGTTCTTCTCGTGTATGTATGTGTATTGTACGAGTGACCGTTGAGCAGACTTGAACTTTGCCACCAAGACAACTGCCTAATTGCAGCGATATTTATATAATAATAATAACAGTGGAATAAATTTTCCATAGTAGATTACTCGCCATGGGCTTCATAACTGAATGTTATTATCTGAGCGTGTCAATTGATATGATACTAGAGGTTTTGGAAAACTTCCATGACTTTTCATTGAGCATTTCTCTATGAAAGTTTGAAAAAAAATTGAAATGTTACCGAACGCCGATCCAATCAGTGCAAAGGAATCATAAAATTTTCAATACCTTGCATTTCCTAAATTTAATCTCTTACTTAAATTAAAAATCCCAAATTTTAATTTTATTAAATATTCTTATTTCTTCTAATATACCTATTTTGACGGAATGACGATTTTCTACGATTTATGAATTGGAAAGCGATACTTTTTAAGAGGGCTCCACATTAATATTTGCGGTCTCAATTTTCGTCATTTAAGGCACCAGATTAAATTCAAAAGCCCCAAACACTCACATGGATGGCAGCCTAAGGAAAATGTAAAGGTGTTTTATTTCACGATTTTTATTATTACACAATGTAACTCTATTTCAATAAATTTAATACAATGGCAATTTTTGCTTACATGAATAGTATCCAAATGCATAATCTAGAATTCCGGCTGCCAAAATACTTCAATTTATTCGCGCATAGTCACACTCCCTAACGAAAAGAAATAGCAAACTAAGTGATACCGAATTCCATTCCAGCTTTTGTACATCCAGTGAAAACCGACGGTGAGTGATTTATTCGATAGAGAAAAAAATGGGAGACCTCAAGTGGCACCATACCAAAGGAAATTACTACACCCCTCTGACGATTAGGCCTGAAATATTTTCAATTCTCACGACACTTCAACTCCAAAAAGTGCTGCATCCAAATTTGGGACTAACTCTCCAAACCCAGCGGAGGAAATGAAATAAATTTTAACGTCCCCAGCGGAATCCTGGTTGTACGTTGTATTCGTAAAAGGGGATAACTAAGCCTGATTTAATTTTCGCCCATTTAATTATCGTTCTTCCTCAACTATTAATCTCCAAATACTTGTTGCCATATTGATGGAAAATATGAAAACACCCACACAATAATTTCTATGAAAAGAACGCAGGGAAAAATATGTAAGAAATTACAAGAATTCACGTGATACATTTTTTATTAAAACTGAAGAAGAATTCAAATCTTCAAATTTCTATCAACATTAGTGTGGATTGCAATTGATATTATACATCTTGGTGGAACGTAATCACGAGCAAGTAACACAATTTCGAATGCTTAAAGTACAATTAAAGAATCATTGCTTAATTTGCGAATAAAAGTTTAAGGTATTTATCCATATTGTTGCTAACCCAATGAAAAAAATAGATGCCAAAAGGAACTATTACGAAGTTCACACAACGATGCGAGCAAAGTTTGTGATTTTTCCATTTATTTTTCTTTAAACTCATGATGGGATATCTAGTATTCATAAGAATGATGCTATAAACCAATAACGTAGTAATCAACCCTAAGGTCGTGTTTGATAGGTTTATATAGATGATAGAGTTTTCCCAGAGATAGGATGGATAGTAGAGTTTTCCCAGTACTTAGACCTGTACAGTATGTGAAATTTACGCAATAGCAAGGTAGGGGGGCCAGTTCCTTTCCCAGTTATGGTTTACCAGGAACATCTGGTACCCGAAAAATCACATAGCTTGGGTTGAACTGCAGGTTCCCAGAGAGCCTTACCTGGGAATTGAATCTTCAGTCAGTATTCCAATGCTCTACCCCACGACTACTGCGACCCACAATGTTGCTATACTCAAGGAAAATGAAAGAACAGAAAATAGATGTTATGTGAAGCAAAATTGGGACAGATCTTCTCTTTTCATATTAAATGTCCCAGAGTGCAATATGTCAAAATATAAAGCGCAATTACTTTTCTTTATCCGAAGAACTTGCGAGGTGATATCGCTGCGGTCTACAAAAATAACAGAGGCAATATTCTCTCTGAGCCTTTGGTCCTGATTTTCAGTGTATTTTAAGTCGCAAAATAGAGCAATTGAAGCCCATTAAAGTATAAATAAAACCTTTTAGTATTAATATTACCTTTAAAATGTCATGAATATAGGAAACCGTGGAATTATTCCGATAAAAATATGCATCACCTTTGTCCCTCTTACTCATCGTTTAGTCTTAACGTCTCGTCTTCTCAAAACAGTATATCGATACCCCATATGCCTCGCTTTGTTCATTTAATTTGGCCGCAACTTACCTTCATTCAACGCACCTCATTCAACCGACAGTTCTTCTTTCTATCCATTTTGCAATTCCCATCCCTATTAATTACTAATTCCCTAATCCTTAAATAGCCATTTTTTGAATTACGTTACTTCATGGCTTGACAGTAATTTTTTCTTTAACATTCCAGCATTTCCACCTCAGATTATTGTCTGAATTCGGCGCTAAACTGAACAAGGTGTTCGTTACTACCGTTAGTATTTTGGCCAGACCGGAGTGACATTTTTGCTCGACAGATAACAATAGTGCTTACGATTACTTTTGCTACTCCTAACGATGCATTGCTATTGATATCATAACATTACAATTGTATAATACAGGCAAGGGGCATTGAATAGTGGTGGCGAGAGAAACACCGACGATTTTCAAACGAAAATAATTATATTAAAACTATAAAAAAGAGGGGAGGCAAAATATTGTTTCCCTAGACATAAATTCTGCTACTTCTATTATGGAAATGTTTTATGCTACTTATTATCGAGAAATGTAATGTTTAAAGAATATGTAAACAGTAGCAATATATTAGTAATAGCCATTATTTTTCCCAGTTATTTAAAGCCACTGCATTCAAATACAAAATCTGAAAGCAATTTGGATTTGAATGCAAAAACCTTCGAAATAGCTAACTAGAAACTCGAAGTCAAAAAAAATGTTTGGTACATAATCGAAACACAGCGTGTAGATGGAATTCTGAAATGTGAATGCATGAAATTCTCGGCTGAAATTCAGAGTTAGAGTCTGCTATTTATGAACCAGGGTTTTACTTCCGGAGAGCCTGCAAATTACTATTTTATACACCTCCCACCTTGCTTCTTCTCAAAATCCTCCTTCCAAGCCTCACCACTTCCCACATCCCCTCGAAATCGTTCGACCAACTCTTTTGAATTTCCATGCTCGCGAGGCGTTGCCGACCGGTGGCGACCAAATTTCACGCCTTGGGGATTGCATTATCCAAGTTTCCCAGAGCTACCCCCTCGAAATGGAATATATATTGACTCAAATCTTCAAGCGTGAGCAAGGGAGCGACAAAAACATGATTTTATTCGACTGCGACCACTGCGGTTTTTTTGTTGGTTTTTAAGTGAAAGAAACACTGATGCTTAGGAATCAGAGTTATCTGTAATGGAAATCGAAAAAATACTCCATGCGTAGATAAGCTCAAGAAAATGGGAGAATTCTACCGCAATAAAAAATCACTAAAATCAAAGCCATGAAATAAGAAAGGTTGTGGAACGTATATTTTTAAGAGCTTGCAACTTTATGGAGTGGCGACAACTCAGTAACGACCGGGAGAAATGAGGGAGAATGGGGTAAAACGGGTTAGAGTAGAGCAGTGAGGAAGATTAAATAGATACAGATTGATGGTGAATCGAACAGAAGGGAAGGGAGAGATTTATGCAACTGCGTTCGGAAAACTCGCCCTGCCCAATCAAAGCAGACTCCTAAGAACATCAATACTAACTAGTCATTCATAAAAACTATTGAGGGAGGCAGAAAATTATCCAAAATTTGCTTGTTTAACATCAGGAAACCTCTTCCGGTGATACATGTTAAAATAAAATCCATCCCTTAGCATCATCAAACTATTACTCACTATATGGATCTCATATTTCTGTAACGATACTTCGAACTTATGCCTCACACTTTGCTTTTGAATTATGTGCCAGTCTAAAATACTAGGAGATAATACCTAAACGAGGATATATATATAGCCTATGGACAATATATGACGCATTATCGTAAATTAACTTCGGTATTTACGATCTTTGGCGTCGTATTGATGCAGGCAGGTGATTTACATGATTGCAGGGAAGGAATGAGGAAGAATTTACGTCGCACAAACAATCGGAATAGGTTCAAGGAGCAATAAAAGGGAAGGAGAGAGTAGCAAAAGTAACAGGAGTGTGGCAGGGAATGATGAACGTGAGACGCAGAATGGGATGGTTCTAGCTAAGAAAACCATTACAGATCGCTGACTGATCCGCTGACTGCTCCGTTGACTGATCCGCTGACTGATCCGTAGACTGATCCGCTGACTGATCCGTTGACTGATCCGCTGACTGATCCGCTGACTGATCCGCCGACTGATCCGCTGACTGATCCGTTGACTGATCCGTTGACTGATCCGTTGACTGATCCGCTGACTGATCCGTTGCCTGATCCGTGATCCGTCCACTGATCCGTCCACTGATCCGTCCGCCGACCCGTCCACCGACCCGTCAACCGACCCGTCCACCGATCCGTCCACCGATGCGTCCACCGACCCGTCCCCCGACCCGTCCACCGACCCGTCCACTGACCCGTCCACCGACCCGTTCACCGATCCGTTCAATGATTCCGTCATTAATTCATTTATTGAATCATTCATTCATTAATTTTTTTTGTATTCATTTATCCATTTAGAGCGATTCTTCTCCTTACGTCCTTGCAATGACAATGTTGGGGTAAAACACTCCTGAGATTCGTAAACTGTTCTAACTGCTCCAGTTTTTGCCTTCATATTTTAATGTTAAGCGTAGCCTTTTCTCTCTGCCAAATCCCATAACCTCATTTCATTAATATTGATTCTCATCCCACATGTGTCGCACTGAAATTCCAATTAAGTCTGCAATGCCTACAAGCCCTTGCCTGACTGACGAACTAAAGCTTGGTCATCAGCTAACCTAACTGATTAACTAATTCCCCGCCAAATTTCATTCGTCACTCAGCATTCGTAACAGTTTTTCCGGTGACTCTTAAATATTTCCTGCACCTATAGATAGATATATAGACAGTCGGTTCACTGACCCGTTCACTAATCCGTTATCTGATCCGCTCACTAATCAGTTCACTGTTCCTTTCACTTATCCGTTCACTGCTCCGTCCACTCACCCGTCAGCTGACCGGTCCACTGATCCGTCTTTGACCCGTCCACTACCCCGTCCACTGATCCGTCCACTGAGACGTCCACTTACCCGTCTACTGATCCGTCCACTGACCCGTCCACTGACCCGTTCACTGATATGTTCACTGATACGTTCACGGTCGCACGACCCGTACAACGACCCGTCCACCGACCCATTCAACGACCCGTTCAACGATCCCGTCCACCGATTCGTCCAGCGATAAGTACACCGACCCGTCCACCGACCCGTCCACCGACCCGTTCACCGATCCCGTTCACCAATCTCGTTCACGGATCCCGTCTAACGATGCGTTCACCGACCCGTCCACCGATGTGTTCAACGACCCGTACAACGACCCGTTCAACGACCCGTACAACTGCCCGCACAACGACACATACTACGACCCGTCCAACGAAACTGTTACGGAGTCACCGGAAAAACTGTTTAAAATGCTGAGTTACGAATGAAATTTGGCTGGGAATTCGTTAATCAGTTAAGTTAGCTGATGACCAAGCTTTAGTTTGTCAGTCAGGCAAGGGGTTGCAGGCTTTGAAGACTGAATTGGAAATTCAGTGCGACACATGTGGGATGAGAATCAATATTAATGAAATGAGGTTATGCGATTTGGTAGAGAGACTCCACTTAACATGAATGCGTCGGTAGCGGGTCGGTCGGTGGACGGTTGGGCGGTGGACAGGTGGGTGGACGGGTCGATAGACGGATCGGTGGACGGGATCGGTGAACGGTTCGGTGGAGGGGTCGGCGGACGGAATCGTTGAACGGGTCGTTGAACGGGTCGGTTGACGGGTCAGTGGACGGGTCAGTGGACGGGTCAGTGGACGGGTCGGTGGACGGGGCGGTGGACGGATCAGTGGACGGATCAGCGGACGGATCACGGATCAGGCGACAGATCAGTCGGCGGATCTCTCAAACGCTCGATCAACGGATCGGTCAGAGGATCTGTCAGTGGATCGGTCAGCGGATCGATCAGAGGATCTGTAAAAGGATCGGTCAGCGGATCGATCAGCGGATCTGTCAGTGGACGGGTTAGTGGACGGGTAAGTGGACGGATCACGGATCAGTCATCGGAAGAGTCAACGGATCAGTCAGCGGATCAGTCGGCGGATCTCTCATGCGCTCGATCAACGGATCGGTCAGCGGATCTGTCAGCGGATCGGTCAGCGGATCGGTCAGCAAATCGGTCAGTGGATCGGTCAGCGAATCGGTCAGTGGATCGGTCAGCGAATTGGTTGGCGGGTCGGTCAGCGGATCCGCCAGCGGTTCGGTTAGCGGGTCGGTCAGCGTGTCCGTCAGTGGATCAGTCAGAGGGTCAGTCAGCAGGTCAGCCAGTGGCTAAGTAAACAGGTCATTCAGCGGGTCAGTCATCGGGCAGGTCATCGGGTCAGTGAGCGGATCAGTCAGCGGATCAGTGAGCGGGTCAGTGAGCGGGTCAGTGTGTGGGTCAGTGAACGGGTCAGTGAGCATATCAATGAGCGGATCAGAGAGTGATCAGGGAGCGGATCAGTGAACGGATCAGTGAACGGATCAGTGAACGGATCTCTGAGCGAATCAGTGAACGGATAATTTGTACGGATAATTTGAAAGGATCAGTGAACGGATCATTTGAATATATCATTTAAACAGATCAGTGAAGGGATCATTTGAACGGATCATTTGGATGGATTAGTGAACGGATTATTTTAACGGATCATTCGGACGGATGAGTGAATGGATAATTTGAAGGGATCATTTGAACGGATAATTTGAACGGATCAGTGAACGGTTCATTTGAACGGATCATTTGAACGGATCATTTGAACGGATCAGTGAACGGATCATGTAAACGGATCATTTGATGGGATCATTTGAACGGTTCAATGAACGGATCAGTGAACGGATCATATGAACCGATCCTTTGAACGGTTCATTTGAACAAATCATTTGAACGGATCATATGAGCGGTTCTATAAACGGATCAGTGAACGGTTCATTTGAACGGATCAGTGAACGGTTCATTTGAACGGATCATTTGAACGGATCAGTGAATGGTTCATTTGATCGGATCCTTTGAACGGTTCATTTGAACGGATCATTTGAACGGATCATTTGAACGGACCATTTGAACGGATCCTTTGAACGGATCAGTGAACGGATCATTTGAACGGATCAGTGAACGGATCATTTAAACGGATCATTTGAACGGATCAGTGAACGGTTCATTTGAACGGATCATTTGAACGGATCAGTGAACGGATCATTTGAACGGTTCAATGAACGGATCATTTTAACGGGACATGTGAACGGATCATTTGAACGAATCATTTAAACAGATCATTTGAACGGATCATTTGAACGGATCATTTGGATGGATCACTGAACGGATCATTTGAACGGATCAGTGAACGGATCATTTGAATGGTTCAATGAAGGGATCATTTGAACGGGTCACATGAACGGATCATTTGAACGTAGTATTTGAATGGATCAATGAATGGATCATTGGGATGGATCAGTGAATCGGTCTGTGAACAGATCAATGAACGCATTATTTGAACGGATCAATTGAACGGATTTTTTGAAAGGATCATTTGAACGGATCATTGAACGTATCCGTGAACGGATCAGTGAACGGACCTTTTGAACGGGTCCGTGAACGGTCAATTAAACGGATCTGTGAACGGATACTGAACGGATCTGTGAACGGATCATTTGAAAGGATCATTTGAACGGTTCATTTGAACGGTTCAATGAACGGTTCATTTAACGGTTCAATGAACGGATCATTTGAACGGGTCATATGAACGGATCATTTGAACGGATTATTTGAATGGATGAATAATTGGATCATTGAAGGGATAATTGGGAAGGATCAGTGAACGGATCAGTGAACCGCTCTGTGAACGGATCAGAGAACGCATCACTTGAACGGATCAATTGAACGGATTTTTTGAACGGATCATTTGAACGGATCAATTGAACGGATCATTGAACGTATTCTTGAACGGATCAGTTAACGGACCATTTGAACGGGTCCGTGAACGGATCAGTAAAAGCATCTGTGAACGGATACTGAACGGATCTGCGAACGGATCAGTGAATGGATCGGTGAACGCATCGGTGAACGGATCTGTGAACGGATTTGTGAACGGCACTGTGAACGGATATGTGAACGGATCTGCGAACGGATCTGCGAACGGATCAGATATAAGTGTGATTCGCTTGCAAATTTGTTTCACATTCATTCATGCGACACTCAGCTAATAGGAAATTTAAAAAAATTAAATTGAAATTAAGGATTAAAGGGGAATTAGTTGATGCCATAGTATTTGAGTTTGTCAAAGTGTTTTTATCATAACTCACTGCTTCGGCAAAGAAGTCTAATAGGTTTACATACAAGGGGAGTGGATTGGTTAGTAGCATTTTTAAGAGGTAGGAAACACAAGTTTATAATTAAGTCTCGGTTTCCTTTCGTAGCAAAATAATTGGACATGCATTATTTATAGTTTTAACGCTAACTTTCTTAAGACATTAATTATAATGTTTATTTATTTGTGAGCGATTGTGTTTTTTAGCATTCGATGTTCGTTGATGGTGATTTTACTTAATTACAAAGATTTGAACAGTGTATGCATAATTTATGGATAATGAATTGGAATGTAATACATTTGAATGAAAACACCTTAAACTTGCATGCAAATTAGGGCATGCATAAACCGAGGCCACGAGGGTTTATGATTATCGATCGATCCAAAGTGGATAAACCACATCGGAAAGATAGAAATCAAAAATATAGAACTCTTAATTTTGTCGATAGAAACTTAAATAATTGTTTTAAAACAACGAAATGGAGAGCATACCAAACACTATTATAGCCATACTTAGGATATTGAGTTTTCTTGTGGGGGAATATGCCATAAGATTTGAAAATAGGTTGAATTTAGATAGGTGTGTCTACAGTTGTGCTGGAAAAATCGGAGAAAAAGGAACGCGTTAAGGAAATGATCAGCAAATTGAGCAAAACGAATTTTCAGTACAGGAGGGAAAAATATCGAATATCCCAATGTTAAAGTTTCTCATTGGAAAGGCTGCATATTTAGTTTAAAATGGAAAATGCAGTGCAATTTTTTTTAGTGGAATTGACAACGAGTATATTAAGCTGCTAGCTCCAAAACATGACTTCAAAATAACTATTTTTTTAAACGGAGTCAGCTATGAATGGAATGAACTACCTGGGAAAAGTTTTGAGCATTTTCATAAAAGTTTGAAATTTTATGGAAGTTTAACGAAATAATTTTGATGCAGTTTTCGGGTCATGTTTCTACTACTACTGAGAATAACTTGGTGCCGCAAATGAAACTTTCTGTATACTGTGTTTTTGCCAGTTTCTTGTAATATTTTAACTTTTCTATCTATAAACGCACCTTTAATTAGCCTTTCCACCTATATTACGAGAGGAAGCACAGCAATTTCATTTGTAAATATGACGTCTCCGCAAAGGAAACATCTGAATGATGGTTTGAATTTGAAAAAAAAATTATTTAGCGTTCAACGCAGAATCAATTTATTCCTGGAATCTCCATTAATACTTTCCTGTAATATTTTGAATCCTTTTAATCGGCATAGTTAATGCAATTTTTTTCAGCTTCCTCCTTTTGTAATCAGTAAAATATCTGATTCCTCGGAATTGATTAGAAATACCAGTTTACAAGCGTTCGGAACATCTTCAGACAGTATATCAGAGGATTAATAATGATAGTGGTTGCTCAAAACTGACAACGTGATTAGCGAAGATAGAATATCCTCTGCGAGGACGTTCTTACCCCAGAGCGGTTTGCGCAGGGCATTCACTTTCCCTCCGTTAACTCATTCGCACTCTCCGCTGAAGTGCTTCGATGTTCCTTTTCTTCATCATCAGCCTCACCTTGGTGCTACCTCCGGTGGGAGAAGTGTCAAGGGGTGAGTCCGGCTGACTTGGACCAAGTGTCCAAATCAGCCGGACCGAATTAATACCGGTGTCAGGGCTGGCAGAGGGCGAGCGAGGCGTGGGAAACCTCGGAAATCGTCACTTGAAATCATTTATAGTTAACTTTTCAAATTTTACACTGAGAAATTCTTAATTTCTCCCGATTCAAAATTTTATAATGTTACCTTAAAGATTGAAAATCCTGAAACGAAATAAAATCCCAGATATAAAAAAAATGTATTCACATACATAATTACTTTTACAATCTTCAACATCCTGCTGCCGGTCAATACCCCCTTCAGCCACTTTTCCTGCCTCCATAGGATTGCTCCCAACAAACCCCTATCTTCGCCCACCATACCAAGTACTTCCTCATTTGTTTTCTTCTCTGTCCATTTCACCTTCTCCATTCTTCTCCACACCCACATTTCAAAAGCCTCCAATCTACGTCTATCCTCCTGCTTCAATGACCACGTTTCCGCGCCGTACATAGCTACGCTCCATATCAAAGTTTTTACGAGTCTTTTCTTAACATCCTTACTCAACGTCCCTGTCATCAACTCCCTCCTCCTTGTGAAAGCCTCTTTGCCTAGCGCAATTCTTCTCCTTACGTTCCTACTACTTTGACCGTGTTGGTCCAAAACACTACCGAGATACGTAAACTGTTCTACCTGCTCTAGATTTTGCCCTCCTATTTTAATGTTAAGCTTAGCCTTTTTCTGTCTAGAAAATCGATAACCTTTGCTTTATTAATATTGATTCTCATCCCATTCCTGTCGCACTGAATTTCCAATTCACTAAGCGATGCTTGCAGCCCCTTGGCTGATTGACAAACTAAAGCTTGGTCATCAGCAAACCTAACTGATTTTACGAATTCCCCGCCCACTTTCATTCCTACCTCCAGTTTTTCCCATGTCTCTTTAATCATTTCCACTGTATACAGATTGAACAGCAACGGTGATAATGGGCAACCCTGCCTTACACCTCTTCCTAACACTGCCCAACCGGACTCCCCGTTCCCCACTCGCACCTGAGCAGTCAGAGACATGTACAGGTTGCGGATTAGCCTCCTGTCCCTCCAATCTATTCCTATTTTCTGCAATATACTCATTAATTTTTCCCAATTAACGCTATCAAACGCTTTTTCGAAATCTACGAAACAGGCAAATACCTCCTGGTTGTATTCTATTTTCCTCTCGATTAATAATCTCATTACTGCAATGGCATCACGCGTACCTCTCCCCTTCCTAAACCCAAACTGATCATCCCCTAAGTAATCATTAAACATGAAAACTATGCTCATTGTCTTCTTCGACGTCCGAGGAATCGTCCATTTTGAGTTTGTACTTCGGGGAGAAACTTTCAACTCAAACTTTTACCTGGAGTGCTCAAAAGATTGAAACTCCTCTATGACAATGCCCCCAGACACACGTCCTTCGTTGTTACTAACTTCCTGTCCCGGAGCACCACGTCACGACTTGGCTCCGAGTGAATTTTTTTTTGTATCCCTGACTGAAGAGAGCGCTGAAAGGAAAGCATTGGGATACCGTGGAAAACATCCAAAAGCATGTTACAACGTTCCTGTGGGACAGTCCAATCAAGGAGTTTCAGGGTACCTTCCAGGCGTGGCACAAACACGATTATACCCAGTAAAATTAAAATTTAAGTATCATAGGAAGTGATTTAGAAGAACTGACAATAATAATCACACCTAGTCAAATCAAATTTCTGGCTACAAATAATAAACACCAATTGACCGAAGAATTTCTATTAGTGGACGACTCATATTAAGATGTAAAACAATTTCTTGTTTGATGAGATGTTTGAGGCCTATGATTTCTCAACAGGAAGAATTTCAGTGGATGATATACATGTGTTTGAACTCTTCAGAGCAGTACGACTGTAGCTCAATCGGCAAGGACTATCAATTTTAAGCTAGTGCTATGTTAAAGACTAACATTCTCACATCTCTAGGTAAAATTTGTTTCTCTTGATCAAGTAAATAGGTCTTTGAACCATTAATTTTCAACTAATATGGATTAAAAAATTGAGTGATGTGATGCGGTGGAATTCGAACATAATAAAGAACGGATAATATCAATTTTACAATAGATAAGTTTACTTGACCGACCGGATTAGGATGTGTTACATAATATACAGGAATTTATTATTTATTACTTCATTAATATGGATTAATTCATGAAAATATTGTCCCTCCATATCTTAAAGTGCTATGTCGTATCTACAAGACTATCGCATTGAGTTAATCTTTTTACATGGTATTTTTGCTCCCGAAATCATGTGTAGGAAAGAATATTTGCCCGGAACCTGTCGACGTTGGTTGGCTGAAGGCCTGCAGAGGAAGTGTTTGGGCAAGAGTTTTCAATATTAAATCCAGAACGAATGCAAACAGCGACAAATCCAGCCTTGGTGCCAAGGTGGGTACCCCAGAGAAACCAACAATCGTGCTGCCTTGCCATTTATCTCTTTCTCCCCATTTTCCTTCCATCTCCCCGTTTCCCCTGACATCGCTTCCTGCTGGAATAAATATGCCACGCCTCTTTTTGGTGTCCTTATAGCAGTCGTAGCCTCTACCGTTCCCGCGCTCGCCTACAAACCCTTTTTTATTCCGAGGATCCCGAAACGGGGCGAGCTCACCTAAGCCCCACCGGGATTTGCTCCACCCGCCCTCGCTCGCGACGTGTCATAATATCATAATAAATCCCAATTTCCTCCTATGGGCGTGTAAGTGCCCATGCAAAATGCCCGCCGTACCTACACTACTTCCGCGCGCCCTTTTCCCGGCAGATCACTCGTCATAAATGCCAAATGGGTCATAAATTATCCCAGGCAATATCGTTTCCGTGCGATTTTTTTCCAACAAAACACAAAATTAACTCCCATGAAACATACGGGACATAAAGGTGTTACATAATGCCCTCACTCACATTAGCGTCAGCATACTCCCAACAAGTATTCTCTAATTTCCCGATGACGTCCCATGTGGTCATGGCAAACACATTTCCGCTTTGCAAGACTATCACTTTAGCATGCCATCAAACAAACAGCATCAGATGGCGCAGTAAATTGATATTTGGTACAAATTGCAATAGATACGTGCAAAATCAGCAGATACTCCAGCAGAATACCATGCCCAAAAAGTGTAGCTACCGAGGTAAAAATGACATTTCACGTATTTTAACAAGGCGCTGGAGATTTTGTTGAAGTACTAAGAGAAAAGACTTGACTCATTTACCATACCGTCTCAAATTACATACAATTTCGTCATTTAAAGGGATATAAAATTTAATGATGAAATATGTTCTACGGTGGCGATGATTTCCGGACATAATCAAGTAAATAAAATGTATTGATCTGAATTTGTATCGTCAAAGAAAAAAATGGTTCCTGTTGGCAGCATAAATTTAATTAATTAATTGAATGTCTACCGTATATGAGAGGGTGACTGTTAAACATAACTAACCTTATCCCAGCAGTAAATAGTTCCATGGCCCTAAATAATTCGCCAAAGCTTGATTGCTTACTTTGACTTCAGGACTGAACTCAAATCTTTTCGAGAATCAATTTGGTTGTTCCGGGAAACGTGCCAGCAAAATAATTCCAGTGTTTTTGCCGAGGAGATCTAATTAAGGGACTATAAATACGTAATACCATTTGAGTTTTGTAGAAGAAAAATTGCAAATACATTGCATTGGAAATAAAATTTTACCATCTTAAAAATTGAAAACTTTTTTGCAACTCTATTGCGTTGATTCATGAAGGAATTGCAATTTTATCCAAAGATTCGTCATAAGAATTACCTGAATTTTAAAACAGACTTGCATATCATTAGTTTGATACCATTTTACTTTAGTGGCCTTAAAACAATTAGTTTGGTACCATTTTAATTCAGCATGAAAATCATACATGCATTAATACTTGATCACTCCACTCCGACAGTGACACTGATTGATGTTGCTCCTTCGTCTACGAGCTTAGGAATCACAAGGTAATGAACTTGGTGGCTGATAACGATTTTTCACCAGAAATGTATTGTTTATAATATTGCGAGACAAAACTCCCGCATTGATTTCTAACGAGCGCACAATTTACCACGTAGTTTAACTAATGCAACCAAAATTTCGAAACCAATAATATGTTATAAACATTGTTGAGAGTTAAGTGATTAGTGCCTTTGATAATTATTCATCAGAAGCCAAAATATTCAAACGATATTTCTTACTTCCTGCGCAAAATGACATAATTTAAGTCCAATATTCTATGTATCCACGGAATTTAATTTTATACTTGGAGTGTTTTAGAGTTTTATTTACAAATTGTGTTACACAAATCGTTGTGCATTTCAAGAAGTGCTGGTGTCAAATATCTAAGATATCAGATATATTTTCAGAGCATGGTCGGGAAGGCCGTCAAAACCTCGTCTACAATCTCGCGGAACGTAAACCCTCATGGGCAGAAACCGAGTAAGCGGGAATCGACCTCGTTTTTGCTCTTTGGTGCACCCCGATCGAGAAGATGCGATGGTAGAAATGAGCTTGGCGATTAGGGAAAAGGAAAAAAGGGAATCACTTCATTGTTAATATAACTGTGGAATTTTTTCTGAATCAAAATATATTTTTAAACTCCACTAAAATATTTTTATTACAACACCTGTATGTTTCGAAATGTCATTGTCATTACTTTTGTGATAAAAAAGTACTTACAGAAACCTAGTTTGGATCAATAAAATGTTTTAAGTGAATCAGCAAGTATATTTAACTCACGAAAATGATTAGCCAGTTTCATAATGCAGCTGTGGCCTTGATATGTACCAAGGGTGTTTCAATCAAATAGAAAAATAATATGCAATAATTATATCCAATTAAAGATAAACTTTGTAGCAAAATATGATATAACATCTTGGTGTGATGTTGGCTGTAAAAACGGAGGCGGTCTTCATTCCTGATGAAGCGACCCAATTTAGGTTACTACGAGTTACTACATATTAGGTTACGGCATTATATGTAGGGTAGATTACTTCATAAAAAATATTCAACTAAAAAATGGGTTTGAATCATCAAAAACTGAACATAATAAATATCATATTCTTGACAGCACCATTTCACGAGTAAATAATAAAAATCACACGATTTTTGTATTTTGTTTAATATAAATTCAAATTTAAAAATCGATTTAATAAGGTTCAATTGCAAATAAATTTTTTAGAAATTACAAATTATATCTTAAAAAATAAATTCATAAATTCTCTTTGCAAATATCACAAAGAGCATGCTAACTTTATGATCCATTGTTTTCATTTAACTCTTCTACATGAAATTTCACGAAGTTCAGCCGGTCACCTTCTATTTTACCAATTCTATTTTGCGTCACGTAAATTACATGAGGCGTGACCAGAATACGTAATAGACGGAGAGAGAAAGCGAGAGACATAAGCGTAGCGCTACGACTAGTCATCACTTAGGCAAACGAGGAATTAATACGTGGAAGCGGTAATTGAGATGCAGAATACTCTCGAAAGGGAAAAGCAAGCCGCGTCTTCCCTTTTTCAACTCACTAAGTTTACCACCAAAACATAAATAAATCCTAAAGGAAAGTAGTCCCCCGCTACACTTGCCTCGGAGTGGGGAAAAACCCACCCGCGCGTGACTACGTACCACATATAACTACGTCCTTTCACGCGATATCAGTACGTGCAATTACTTAAAAGGAAAAAAGCAATTTTACACATTGATGGGATTTAGAGAATATCAACCATCAACAATGCTCATGTTTCGTGGAGAATTACATTGCAAATGTAATTCAATGATTAATTTTAATTTGAATCTTTAAAATTGCACATTAAATATAATCAAAAGTGTGTCGTTAGAACTAGAAATTTTGCAGATTCACTCCACGAGTCAAGTGATGCAAACACGTGGGAAATAGATAATAGCTATGGGCGCTCCTGTGTACCACTTACTCAGCCTTTATTTTAATTGGACTAATTTTTTCACGCAACTAAGAGAGCATTCACTTGACAAATCACAAGCAATTGAAATTTACTTTAAAATGAGAATGTTTAGCCTGTCTACCGCAAAAAGCAATATCATTGTGATCTAAATTGCATAAACTATTAATATGAATGACAATATAGGTATCTATACCCGTAATTTTAATAACCATAAGGGCTAGCGATGCTGTAACATGCGCCAATGTCGATTTAACCTGACCATTAGTTAAACCATTAGGCGTGTATATTGCTATTTAATTAGTACTGATTCCGAATGGTTGCTAGGTCATTATTTTTTAAATCGTTAGAGCTAGGAATTTTGCTAATTTACTCCACGAGTCTGGTGATGAAAAATACGTCTGAAATAGAGAACAGTCACGGGCGCTCCCGTGGAAGTTAACCAATGGCGACAATAATAAAACACCCTCGCTATAGTCTCCCACAAGTTCAACTCGCGGAGATTTAGAATTAACAGTTCGAATCCAAAGACCCAAAATATGTATCCGTCTCATTCATGGATGAGTCTTTCATTAACTTCACGATCCTGGTACTTAAGAAAAATAATTTCAGGATTCTCCTTATCAACCAAAGCCAAAATACCAGACAACCGGCGCCGGATTCAATTTCTTTTTTACATACCAATTGTGCAAAACGTTACGCGCTCTTTCCTTCAATTCGTTTGGCAAAAATACCCTAACCTTGAAACCAGACTTGATGACTACGTATATCTTTCAGTTTCACTTCAACCAAAAATGGGTAACCTGTTCCCTTGTAAGATCATGGACTTATTGTTCGATGCTCGCTTATTATCAGTCTAGTATTTAAGACAGATGTGACCCAACAACCAAATGAATACAAAAGATATTTCACTGAAGGTCCTGAGAGAAAATTGTCTTTCTGTCAATCGTTGAGAGTTCGAGCATCGCATTCTCTTGATAAACAGAAAAATCTGCGGATCAGCACCTCCGGCTCCAGATTTGATAATAGTCTAGGAATTTCTGGACCATCTTCCGAGAATCCTCTCTCCCAAAACACATTTAGCTAAACAGTGAACGGTCACGTAAGAGAGAAGAGTGATTTCCATGGCCGACAAAGGCAAGGGGTTCTGAGAACGACTTAACCAAAGATTTTGCTGCCAACGTAAATTTAACGAAACAAAATGACGATCAGCCGGCATCACATGGAACACCGGAAGCACCTCAGAGGACGTCGGACAACCGCGGATGACGGTGGTGCGGATAATATAGCCACTAATGTTTAACGGATACATGATTGCATAAATTATATTTAAATGACTCCATATTTAGCTCTCAAGACGATGAAAAACAGTTATCGGGAAAACAAAAAAATATCTCAAACTGCCTACAAACGCGATTGCTCAAAATTCAGGGATCAGTCCGCTTACGTTCCTCCTGCTCTCAAATAAACTTCAAAACCCTAATTTACACCCAAAATATCAAAAAAATTATGTTAACACACCTTGCTTGCACATCTAACCAATACTAATATAAACAATCATTGAACAATAACGAATTGAGCAAAATGTAAATGGACCGAGACTTATGGCTTCAAATGAAGAAAGGAAAAAGTTAAATTTATTATAATTCGTTGTAAGACCTATTATCTCGCGTTAATATTCAGCAATTACTCGCGAATTTTGTTGAGAGTAGAGTCGTTTCTTATGACAATACTATGAAAAATCTTGTGGTGACTATTGATAAAATTTTAAACTGGAAAATTTATTGCCGAAACATCAGAAAAAGTTAATTCCAAAGAGCATTCCAACGGATGAATAAAACAAGAAATATTGACCCATAAACATGCGTAAACCTGTCACTACACAATAATTTTTCCCTCACCTTGATTATTGTTTCAGCGTGTTTTATGGATGCGTTGCTATATTGATGAAAAAGCAAACAACAGATGGCAGATGCCAATGAACACTGCAGTCTGATGTATGATCGAAACGGTGGGATTATACAACGCAATCATGTAAAACAGCTCAAATTGCTCAAAGAAGAAAAAGGTGGCTACATCTGCTATTACAGCAGCTTTAAAAATTTTAAGACAGGCTCACTCGCGCCTCGTCTGTTTGCAAACCATTAATTTTGAAGAAAGTTGCTGACCTCCGACCGAGCTTCAAGATGCCAGCGCTTCATTTTGAAAATTCCACAGCAGGATTCTAAAATATACTATTACAGCGTCAAGAATACTATTTCAGCCCCTGGTTACTAAAATTTCTCGAAACCATTGTTAAATTAAAATAAAATTTATATATGCAATTATTTCCGAAAAAAGTAAAAATTGATACAACAAATATAAATATTATAGAATACTAATATGTAATAGGAATCAACCTACCTGAAAGACTGCATGCTTGAAAATGATGCGTGAAAGAGCTCTTAATAATGTGAAACTGCTATTTTTGGTTTTTATCAAAATTTATTCTTTTGTATGGCTCTATGAAAAGTAAAACTGACTGAATTAGGTTGCCGATTGAAATATGCTAAAACTATCTTTCTATGGTAACAATGAACTGGATTAGAAATAAGCAATTGTATATTCAATGTTATTTCTATTTCCCTTGTTACCTGTTTGATTATTTTCCATATTTTCTTGATAATAAAAATGAAAGGTGTCGTACTTATAAGCATTGTAGATCTAAGGCCCCTTATTGGCCTATGAAAATATATAAGTAATCAGTAATTTCAAAATTAATCATAGAGGAATGTGTCGTGTCAACGGTTATTTTTACTTCAATCGAAAGAGAATTGAAAGTACCGAAAACCAAAATAGTCAATATTCCTTTTACCAGTTTTCTAACGATGGTGTTTCATCGAGTTAGGTCGCACATACGCCACATTAAATTATTTTTCTTATGGAAATTGCAACTCTCATGTCATTTATTAAGACCCCTGGTAATTTCTCGTTATACTCTGCATTTAAAACGTGTCGCACATCTAGTAACCTACACCGAAGGATGCATTCAAAGAAGTGCGGGAGATGCCGCGACAGTGACTTAAGACGAAGTCATCCCCTAATGCGCATTGCCATCCACCAATTTTAAGAATGTAAAAATCATTCACCGGTCGAGGTAAATAATTTTTAAATTTTTAATTGTTGCATATTGGTTGATGACTCCGTTTTAAGTTGCTAACGCAGTACCTCCCGCAGTTCCTTCAATTTGCAAAAGTAAACACCTGCTTGTTTAAATAGCTGGCTTTATCATTGTGAATTGTAGCGTAGTGGCCTTGGCTACGTATACCTGTGGCATTGTATGCACGGTATTTCACCATACGAGGGTGGTCCCAGAAGTACCCGACCCAACAAAGAAAACACAAAAATTTTGGATAATATGCATTTATTTTTCAACATAATCTCCTTTCAGCTCCATACACTTTTCCAAGCGATATTCTGTAAGTCCGATACCCTTTTATAATAAGAACTGTCTTTCTCCTCAAAATAGCCATTAACTGCCGACATCACTTCTTCACGGTTGGAAAATCTTTACCACCGAGACATTTTCTCAAGTTTGCGAACAGAAAATAATCCGATGGGGCTATATCTGATGAATAGGGTGCATGAGGTAGCTATTCAAACTTAAATTAATGAATTTCGGCCATAGCAATGACGGATTTGTGAGCTAGTGCATTGTTTTGATGAAAAACACTTTTTCCTTAGCCAAAAGCGGCCGTTTTTGCTTGATTTCTTCCATCAAACGTCGCAATAAGTTCGCACAATACTTACTATTGATAATTTTTTTCTTTTTAAAGATAGTCAATGAAAATTATCCCACGCACATTCCAAAAAACCGACGCCATGACCTTGCCTTAAGATGAAACGGTCTTCGTCTTCATGGAGCCGGATCTCAATTTTGAATCCATTGTTTTGACTGTTCTTTTGTCTCGGGTGTGAAGCAATGGACCCATGTTTCATCCATGATTATGTAACGGCGCACAAATTCTGCTTTGTTGTTTTGAAACTTTGTAGCTGAAACACTCAATTGAAGCATCTTCACGGCACTGGTTTGGTCGAGTGTGAGCAAACGCGGCACCCATCCACCACACAGCTTTCTCATGCCCAAATTATCAATTAATATTAGATGTACCGCACTTTTTGGAATGCCTACCATGTCTGCTAGCTCGCGCACTTTCAGTCGACGATGATCCAGTATCACTTTGTGGTTTTTCTTCATCGGTTCTGCACTCCCCACCTTATTTGGTCGACAAATTCGATGTTCGTCTAGACAGCTCATACGGCCTCGTTTAAACTCTGCTGCCGAATATTTTACTATTGTAAATGAAGGAGCAGACTCAACCAGAGTAGAATCTAGTTCAGCTTTTATATTGGTTGGGCTGAGACCTTTCAAATAAAAGTATTGTATCACATAAAGATGACCAATTTTCTCCATTTTCACAAATGCACTTAAAACTTTTACTCTTTATGGCTGCCAAACAAATACTAAACAACGTAGCGTCTTCAAACTTAGAGCACGCTAAATAGATTGCATACTTTCTAATATAGTGATACTTGTAGACCACCACCGCCATCTCTACGTCAGGCCGGGTACTCATGGGACCACCCTTGTAATATCATGTTCCTTGAAGGGTTTCATAGTGTAAGAGCAAAGCACTCGACCGAACATCAAGGGATACATGTTCGAATTCCCGAGAAGGAGAGCGATTTTGGCAGTGAAATTCTTGTCAGTAGGATGTAATTTAGAAACCGGACAACAGATGGAGAAAATTACGGCTTCGTTGAAAGAAATGAATGAACGAGTGGAATGTGTCGGACAATCATTGAAAACGTTCCAAGGAGAATCGTCGGTAGCGTTAATATCACACGCATGAACTCTATCAAATGCCAATCGTGAAAATTAAACACACCTAGAGAAAAATTCTAGTTTCGGATTTTATATTGAATACCATAATTAAATATTATAGAAAACTGAACGCTAAATAGACCGTGGAAAGAAACTTATTTCTCTTGCACAGTTCCAAACATGTCCCAAGGAACTATAACATCAACATCGAACTTAGAGACAGAGCGTTTTGAAACAGAGAAGACCGCGAAGTGAAAAATTCAACAGTATCCCCACCAATTGCTGTGGCTTGAAACGCGCAGTCGCATGCACTCGCGAGCGATTGCTACGTATCATATAGATTGGAGGGGATTGGTGATGGAATCACGTATCAACCCAGAATAGTGAGGACATCATTAAGACGCCACCGGTTTTGTTGGCGTGATGTGACATGCAATTCATGCGCCGATTCCAGACCGGGTCATCATGCTCAGTCACGCGCGCAAGTCGGACAATGAATTCCCCCCATTCCACGTGTTTGCACGGACGCGTGCTTTCGAGAACAATGCACGCTCCAAACCTTTGTTCCCATTCGGTCGATGCGATGACGTCATTTGGCCCTATTAGCTCACAGATATGGGAAACATATGTCCTCCGGCACTGCTCGATTGATTTGGAAAATTGTTTAAAATGCGAAAAATGATGAATTTATCAAATACGTCACAAAAACGGTATGCTGACGTATGAGTGATTAAACTGCGCGGAGCAGTTGCTTGCATTCAACTTCTTCCGCCGTCGGCAAAGATTTTTTTTGCTCGTACCGAATCCGATCCATTTCATAACTATGTATGAAACATGCTAGTGTACAAGATCGCGAAAGGTAACATTATGCAATGTGGTGATGAATTTATGCAATTCGCACGTGAACGAAAGTCATCCCTGATGCAAGAATATTACTGAGAGGATTAAACGGGGGATGGAATCAGTTTTTTGCGGACAGACCCAATAATAATTGGCAAATGCGGCTCCCTATGATTCTCATTACCGCCATTATCCCTATTCGGTCAGAACTGAAACTCGGTTCTGTCACTTTCGAATACTTACACCTAGTGTCAAATAGATGTCCCGTTTTTCTCCAAACTATTACTTCTGAATTAATACATAAACCCAAATGTTTATAGTGCCCTTCGATGATAAATCACACCGTTTATTTGACCCGGGGGGACCAGTAGCAACTTTAACTGTCATTATTTATTTCCCAGTGTAGACAATTAACGGTATGGCATAATTAAACGAAAGTATTATCATAAGCTTCAGTACCAGAGTCCCTTTTTACGACCGCGGAACCTGGCCTTCGAGGCAAAACTGAGAGCAAGCATGATGAATAAGCGTAGGTTGGAGGCTTTTAAATGTGGGTGAGGATAAGAATGGAAAAAAGGAGGCAGAATGAAAAACAAAGGAAGAAGTGCTGGAAAATTATAGGGGAAGAGAAGAATTTTCGGAAGAAGTGGCAAAAAGGTGGCGCAAAGTAAATGCAGCGGTAGTGGAAGTTGAAAGAGTGTGATTACGGAGAGACTGTATGGTAAGCAAGCTACAAATAAAAAGGGAAACATAGACGGGAAAAGACGATAGAGGTTGCTTGGTGACGCTGGATTAAGACAAAGTCCTACACTCTCAAAGAGGGAATGTAGGAATACAGAATTTTGAGAAGCTAACGAATGATTTACTGCATCGTGGTTAGTTTAAGTGTTTAATATCATATTATACGATATTAAGCAGTGCACCTTAGTCTTATAGTCCCATGAAAACCTTCTTTGGCCTGTTAAGTACTGATAATATAATAGAAATAGTTAATATTGGCATAACACCGTCATTCATTTCAGTAGCCTATTGGTTGAAAATCAACTTATTACGTTTTACTGTAATATTCCAAGTGTAGTAACGGAATTCGCCTACGATCGACATATTTTCTAAGTCTGAACGTACGAGTTATGTGGTCAAAGTTTGGGTATTAACTCTTGGAACCCCATCTTAAATACAATTGGTGGGACTTTGGACTGCTAGAACTTCCTGAGAAGTCGATTTTTGGATGAGGAAATGTAAATGATGTCACTGTAAAATAACGTGATAACGAATACATTTTGTGCCCTTTTAGAACTCGTGACCTCAACCCTAATCTATTAAAATCGATTCTACGAGTTGATTACAGCTGGAGCTGAATAACATTACTCATTGAATGGATACACATCAAAATATGAGTTTCCAAAAAAGCTTATGGATTATGTATTCAAAAAAAAAAAATTGGAAATTACAAGATTGAGAATCTCCTATTACATATTAATTTCTAACCAATGAATCAGCAACATTCGAGGAATCTTTCAGGTCGTAAATTTCCGCATCCAGAATAAATTATGCATATTTTCAAGATAAAATGAATGAACCTTTCTAAAATAAATGTATAAGCGATTATGGCTCAAAAGAATAATGTCGATGGAAGAACTGCTTTCAAAAGCCGAAGATTCAAAAAATTGATATCCATGGAGAGGCATTTTAACAAAAACGCTCTGTAGTTGGAGCAAAGCACAATTCTTGTACCTTAATAAATATATTTTGTTTGCAGTCTGTATCCCAAATCGCACACCATAACATGCACATAAACAGGGAAAATTAATGCATACATATATATATGTATACATATGCATACATATATATTAATGCATACATACATATATATATATGGGTCGCGGTAGTCCAGTGGGTAGAGCATTGGACTGCTGACCGGAGGGTCCCGGGTTCGATTCCCGGGCAAGGCAATCTGGGCACCTGCAGCTCCACCCAAGCTAAAGTGATTTTTAGGGTACCAGGTCTTCCTGGGAAACCATAACCGGCACAGGGAAAGGAACTGGCCCCCTTACCCTGATGTGTGAATTTCACACGCCTTATAGGGCTTAGTACTGGGTGATCTCTACCATCACCTACTAAACCGACCTTCGGGTTGTTACTGTGTTTATATATATATATTTATATATATACATATTATATATATTATACATATATATATATATATATATATATATATATATATATATATATATATATATATATACATATATATATATTACTTCACTACAATTTGATACCTATTGATATCGAGCGTTCTTCCCATCCGCAAGGCAATCATTTAAAATGGTGTGTAATTCAATATAAGTCTTCAGACTAAATTTGAAAAAGTCGTAGACAATACGGTTTCAATATATTTTATTATTAAAATTAGTGTATTAGGAATAATTGTTTGGTTAAGAAATAAGTGACCAACCGGTTGTTTAACCGTTGGCTGAGTATTTACCCATTTTCTTTCATTAATATGTGGCGAGTGGCATTCTTGTTAGCTCCAACCCTACAGTTACTATCCCGCATTGTCCGTGGGAAAGAGTCTGCTAGTTATACCATCTATTTCTCGAATTTTATATTTATGTAAGAAACTACCAATTTATGGTTGATTACAAATAATTTCAGTGAACACGGCGCTGAAACAAGCGGCTCTGAGTTATGTTAATATGTTCAACCTCGCATGGAATAATCTTTACTTTAATAATTCCCAACTTGATTCCAGAATTATTTCTGTGACAGTTATCGTTTTGCTGTTACAGTTTACGTATAAAGAAACGGGCCGCTCTGCGTCGAGCCTTCTCAATTTCACGAATGAGGCATTTCTAAATCGGACCTCATGCACCACATGCATGTTCTACGTGGAGCCTCACGAGAGCACAGTAGCAAGGTTTTTTTGACCTCATATTCACTCTTGTCAACAATTCATATAATCATTTCTGATTTTTTATTTTTTTACCAGCAGATTTTACGTGCATGGGGGCCCAATGATAAGTCCTTAATTAAAGTTACACCTAGGTATTTAACCTTATTTGTTTAATTTGATAACCAACTTTATTTATCACGTATGTACAATACAATATTTAAATACCAAATAAATTTGGTTGTCAATATTCATATGTACAATAGTAGTATTAATAAGGGGAAGTGTAAAATTGTATACAATCCCTCTTGTCCTGATGATTCAGTCAGTTTTGCCTGACAGCAGGATCAGAACTTATCAAATACTTCTAAGTTAACTCCAAATTTATAAACAAATCCCGCTGATCTTTTAAATAAATTGGCCACGGAATATTTGTTATGATTAAGTGTCAATTCTCATTTTGTACAACATTTTGAAATATAATCTAGATCTCTTGCTAGTGTAGTAATCGATCCTCTTCCCCATAAATCTTCAGATAAACCAATGTGCCACCCGAGAACTCCCTAAACTTATTTTCACTTCACGGTTCAAATCTTCAACAAAAATGAAGAAGAGCAACGGCCCAATTACACTTCCCTGAAGTATTACTGAGGTCATTCGAACGATGTCAGATTTAGCGCCGTCAAGGACTATCCTCTGCTCCCGCAAGCTTTAATTTATAAATTAGTTTATCATGTGGTACTTTGTCAAATGCATTTTGAAAATCTAACAAACGCATCCATTTGCCTGCCAATCTCACCCGATAAAAGTAAGTCATGAGTAGTTACTCCTAACTGGGTCTCGCATGAGCGGGCTTTGCTGAAACAGTTCCTATCCCGTATTGTCCGTGGGAAGTATTTTAAGAAGGCGAGACCATATTTAAAAACAAACTTACAACTCATGATTTTACCAGGAATGTTGGGTAGTATGTGAATTCCTCTTGAATCCGATAGGTGGTTAATAGTTCATTGATGTCGAAACTGTTTTTCTGTGGAGTCAAATGCATGTTGCGTGACTTTTTACGTAAGCTGCGCATGCCTGGTGTGGATACTACCCCGGCAACACACCCTCCCGATAACTTTCAGGTTGTATTATGTAAATGTGGTACTATGCCGATTTTAAATGAAGTTGAAGTGAACTTACGTGGCCACCGTAGTTTACACTGAATGGACAGAAAACGGCAATATTAATATTTTTGAGGGGATGTTTTGCCAGCCGGCTGTTTACCCGTTTGCTATGTGTTTACCCGTTTTTCATTCATTAATGATGACGGGCTCTCTCTTGCTCCCCTCCGAACCCATACAATCCATGTCCACTACGGCTAGGGCAACACGCAAAGTCAGGCCGGCGGGGGAAGCGATAGCTTCGATCCGAATACTTAACCGAGCTTTCCTCGACGAAGCTATTGCGGAACGGCCCCCTCTCCGCCCCCCCCCAACCGTAAAAAGGAGGGCAAGGTGACGTGGGGTGAGAGGGAGGCACACCCGTTTGTTTCGGGAGTGGATCGGCACCGATGCCCGCGCGATGAGCGGTCTGCATTCGTGGCGGCCGAAATTATATCGAGCCGACCCTCGGCCAGTCCGAATGGGGCACTGGCCGAGCGATGTGACCCACTCTCGTCGTGGCGAGGGTTGAGGGGCTAGGGGGGGGAGGGAAACATTGGGGATGGGAGGCGTTGCATGACACTCGGCGTGCTTAGGTGGAGGGGCCATCAATTCAGTCTCTCCAGAGGCACTAAACTCTTGCCGCACATGTTACCAAAGTTCGAGCCGAATAGCCCCACATTGAAGCACTTGAACCTACGTAGCTTGCGTAAAAAGAATCGGAAAAGGTTTCGAAAAAATAGATTTATTTCAGATATTGCTACACTGCCTCCAAATTCTTCAAAGTACATCCCTCGAACGTCAACAAATTTTGCCAGAGGCTCGAAGGCTTCCTGATAGGCGGATTCCGGAGGGCCCTTAAAGATACACGTGCAAGCTGATTTGACGGCACTTATGGTCCCACGATGGTGTCCTTTGATGGAGGTTTCACTTTTGGGAATAGGAAATAGTTAACTGATGGTGCCAAGTCGAGACTTAAAGGGGGCCGGGACATCGTCGTGATGCCGTGGCAGAAGGTCTTCTCAAGCAGACATTCGACCCTTATCTTGGTCATCGGCCAGACCATCGGGACGAGTTTAGCGATCTTTCGCATCGCCAAATTTTCTATGGTAATTCTGTGCACTGTCATCTCATCAATGCTAATACGATCTGAGATCATACGCACACTTAACTGACGGTCTGAATTCAGCACTTTACGGACACATATGGAAAACGTTGTTACCGATACTTTTCAAGAAAACCTTGTAGAATTTAAACTCTCTCGTATAAGGGCGCTTCCCAAGAAGATTCTGTGGGTCAGAATTGCATATAATCCATGATGCTCAAGAGAGTTCTCATTTTCCAAAATGAAATCTATGGCACTTTTAGTAATTGAATTTGAATTTTTCTCGATGTAATGTTTATTCTTTGGAGTTTCACTTGAATTATTTAATTTTCTTGGAATGACTGCCAGAGTATATATTTTTTAATAAAAAATGCAAAGCCTATGAAAAAGCAATTCTTATTCACAGGGATTCGGTTATATACTTCTTTATTTGCCATTCTGCCATAAATTTTAACATTTTTTGCTTACCTAAGGCGTGACTAAGTCTTATATTTTTTAAATATTATTACTTTTACCCTACCTTATAGAATGAAATTAGGTTTCAATAATTTATTGATTTTTCCATAATATATTATACCATAAAAATTCAAAATTGAATGCTAAAGCTCCACAATTTCAACTTTGAAATAAATGTAGGAAATCTTCAAAAAATAGTCAAAATCAATTTTCAACAAAAAACTTAACTCTTCGTACGACTTCTAATAGGAAACCAAAGATCCCTAAATATTTTCAGACTAATGTCTACTTTTAGGAGGATTCCGGTAAGATCGTACTGGCTTCCCACCCAGGGGGTCCGGGTTCAAATCCAGGCGGTGTTGAATATTTTTCAGTGGTATCTGGATCTCTACTTGAGATGCTTTGCGGAGGGCACTTTGAGTGAGTACGCCGTCCGTCGAATGGGACGTTAAGCTGCGGACCCCTAGGCACCTTTCGTAAAGAGTAGGCTAATGCCGACGCCGAGTTTCTCTCCACCCTTCATCCTTTCCTGTCCATCCCTAATGGGGTAAATGGCCTCACCTGTCGGTCGCCTCCCCTAAATACTACTACTACCCCGGCAAGATCAACTATGATCAATCAGTTTGCCAACAAACTTGAAGGTAAACCTTTAAAATTCTTACCGAGTGCCAAGGACGTCGTTCCGTGTTCCGGAGGGGCGTGTTTTCGACGTTGCCTTTGTTAAAAGAGTCAACGGATGCCTTAATTTCCTTTGTCATTATTTTTTTCTTGGTGAATCAATTAAAATTTAAGACTCTGGCATTAGAAAGCCTAACTATAATTAAGATTAAATTTCGCTTTCAACTTGAGAATCTTAAAGAACAGATTTTCGTTTGAGTGATTCATCCCTGTATTGAAGGCGGTGTCGAGGGAGTGCGAGGTGGGGCGCCCTCGGCACATTCCTTTGAACTCTCCCCCCAGAACTCCTCTGTGACTAACCAAAGCACGCCGTACCTGCATTCTGTCATCCGAGTTCAATTCCCAAGGCACAGAAAGAGAAAACGTGCATTACAAGTCTCGGTTAAAGTTCCCTGGAGCTCTCTCTACGCAGCCTTGAAGAGAGCGCACGTTATTTCCACGCATCGATCGCAAAAAGCGCTGCAACCCAAAGGCCAACGCTTGATGCGTACGCGAACCAGTAACGCTCTAAGGCGAGATAATGCAGAAACGGAGCGGTAATCTGATTCGTTGACACAACAGAGCGCTTGAAGCAAATGGTATGTAGACTGAGCGATACGTGCGATTTTGAGAGTTACTACCAATTGATGTAACAGATCCATGTAGTCTGCCATCCGCACATTTCAAAGTATTGAAATATATTCAACTCCATTACGGGTCATCTCAATATCGCAAGTTTTATCAGTGATAAAAAAATAGCTGAAAAAAATCTCTGTGGTTTGAAAGCCTTATTTTTTTAAGCGTCTTAAAGATCTAAAAAAAATTAGAATTAATCTTAATTCACGTTACTGTACGTTTTTTGAAATTCATTAAGTATTTCTTTTGAAATTTTGTTTACCAAGATTTCAAAACTGGTTATTAAATATCCACTAATGAATTGAATTTACGCACTAATGACGTCTTATCCCAAACGGGGACAGAAAAGACCTACTAGTACCTCGCAAGTCCCGCTTTTGCAAGTCTCCTTTAAGAAAATTTAATTAGTTCTTGATTTTCTTGAATTAGAATGACTAGTGTAATGCATTTTATTTCACGATTTTTACTTTTTAATACGATACCTTAAACTTTTATAAATATCATTCTCTATTTTGAAATATTTGGATTAAACATCAATGAAATGTTTTAATGCTTAACAACCAACTTCGGGCGCATCCATTGAGGCAAATCATTTTTTTCAATTCAAAAGCAAGTTACACATAAAATACACACTGGTAACGTATGAGATATATAACCGATAAAATACATTGGATTAAAAATTATTGGCATCCTATTATAGTTTCAGTAAATGGACCTATACATCTTTAGATGGAGTGGTACATTATGGTAGGAGTAGATTTAATAGTTTTTGGTAAACTGATGAATGAGATTTCTTACAAAGCCTGCTCGTTGTGAACGCAATTTTAAGTATGCTTCCTTGGTCCTGTTAGGTTTCATTGAGGCAAGTGTATACGACTGCCGAAATCACTTACAATGAAATTCGATAATGTATGCAAAATAAAAATTAATTGAATTCCCACTCGTCTTTCAATTGTTGTGAATTTAAGATCATCTAAAATATTTGTAAATTCTTTGCGATGACGCGATTAAATTTAAAGGACAATTTAAGAATAGAAGTAGTCAAAATCATATTCCTAAGAACTCGAATAAAGAGTAAGCATTGAGAGGAACACAAGGGAAGTGGAGATGGAAAATGAGGGCACATTCATTGCCATCGAAATAGACTCATAAGAGTATATTTCCTGTATTGCTCAAGAGATTAACTCAAACAATTGATTGCGTTCAGGTAAACGAAGTTAAGATATCGGAGGCTGCTAAATCACAAAGATGTACTGGAGGACCTTTTTACTTCTTATAATATTTTGGTTTTCACAGATTCGTAACGGCAATCAGAAAGTTTACAAAATTCACTAAAATTAGTGGTCAGTACTTAATAATTATCGTAACAGCTGAAAATGCATGTAGATAGCTAGTATAGCAAAGAAAAATATGGAGTATTAAGAGACGACAAATGTGTTAATTACGAAAGTTAAGTTGACATTTTTTAAATAGATGAAATACTCGTACGTTACCTGCTATAGTTTACAACTGCGGAGAGTACGAGATACGCTAGACAGAAGAAGTGAGAAACTGCATTCTCATTAAAACCGACTTTTTGGAGAAATGCGCAAAATGAGTAAGTGATAAACAATGGGCAAAAGCCAAATTTTCAATCATCCAATGTGAGGACAGCATTACTCAAAGTTTTGTTTTCCATTTGGGTTCAGTAATAATTTCATCAAAGTTTTTATTCAATCTTTGAGTAACTAAAATACTGAGAGAGAAAAATATGCAATACGACAAGAATATTACAGGCTTTGGTATACAAACGCTTAACGTGTAACATAATTTCTATAAATCAAAACATAATTGTAATTTTCTTTTGCTTGAATTATAACACACAAATAAGTTACTGGAGCTGGTATAGTAGTTTGGATCTGGTCATAGTATTTGGCATTACACCCCAAGATAGTTCTATACATCTCCGTGTTTTTGCCGAGGCACGAGGCAGATGTGGTACTGAAATATTGATTCAGCCACCTATATGGATGTCATATATGTTATGACAGCATCCTCAGCCGTTTCTCTCGTAACTTGAGACTACAAGAGACTTAGATACTGCTAGATATGCTTGCTATAATATCGCTGGAACGTTGAACCATAATGGGTAGCAACATCCAAAATCTACTAACGATTTTCAAACCACTTCGACATCCCACGACGCAATAAAACTATTTCATTTCCTTCAACATAAAGATGAGGTCGGCAGTTTATAGCCTAGTGTATCGTCAGACATATGATCGATCATTTTAATGTCCAGGAGCCTGAGATATTAATCCTGGAACGTAGCAATTAATTTCACATTTAATTTTGACCGGGTCAATGAGTCAAATTTAATTTTAAACATGCGGTAGTTATTAAAATAAAAGTATTTGAAAAACTAGGAAATGCCCTATCTTAATTCGAAAGAGTTAACCTATTTTTGATAAAATAAAAGTTATCTGAAAATGAAGATACCGTCACTGAATAGTTTTTGGCTCTAAACTGATCATTATATTGGCAAACATAGATTTTCCTCGAAGGCATAATAAATGTCATCATCCGAAAAAATTAAATTTTGCAGTCAAATAGTCATGACGCTTCAAAAGCTTGGACTGGAATTCAAATAAGCTAAACGTATTTCCCCTAACAATTTTCATCAAATTCATGCCGTTCATAATCCCCGAGGCAATAAATAAACGCAAAAGGAAGCGGTCCTATTACCTGCTCCTCTTTCGCCTCGGCACTTTATGATGAAACCGGTTCCAACTTTAAAAGCGCCATCGACGACTGTCACGGGGGCTGCAATGACGTCATTCGCGTGCCTTGCGAGTGGGCGTTGGGCGGGGGAGGAGGGGGGGGGAGAGGAGGTGGGGAGGGTGGGGGCGAGCGTGCCGGAGGGAGAAACGCGTGCGATCCATCCATGTGGCGAAGCTTTTGTGCGCGCTAAAGAGAAGATGGCCGCCGTCACGCTCCACTCACACACACACGCCTTGGGCCGCTGCTTTGTCAGGTGTATTGGAACTTCAGCCTCTTATTTTTCAGATTCCATCCTGTCCATTGATTGGACGGCAATTTCCGCCATTTGCACAGATACGGAATGAAGTCAAAAGTGTAATTGCGAAGCCTTCGGATATTTAATCAGAAAAAAGGAAGCATTCATGGCATGAATATAAAGTTGAACGCGTGCAAGCGATGAGTTTCGCTATTCATTCGATTTGACTATAGATATGTGTAAGACGTACATAATGAGACGATCGAAGTTGCCTCCCAACGCGTCACATACCATCGCTATTTAAGAAACATTCGCTAGAATGTCCATCCATCGAACATAGATTTTGGAAAAAACCATTTTATGCAACGTAATCGTGAACCTCCTTTCGTTTGTCATGCGCTATTATCTTCTTCATTTCTTCAAATGTTTACCAGTCCAGAAGGCCTGCATTCATCCATTCTACTTCCAGCTTAACTGAAATCTTGAATGATTATCACGTCCTTCATTGTCTCCAACATCCGTGGGCCTTCCCATATTTTCAGCACCCAACTTTTCTGCCTTGTTCGTATTTCGCCTAGAAACTTCTCTTCTCCCGAATTATCATAACGCTAGCAGAGAGTTTCGTCTGTGCAACCATTCCATATTTAAAAATGCATAATCTACACTCGACCTATGACATCATAGAACATACTTCAGATCCTATAGTGCAAGCTGCGCTCCATATTGATTAATCTGTGATTATAACCAGTATATCTTTAACGTCGCGTCGTATTTTTCGAAGCCTTCAAACTCGGAATTACTTCTTTCATCAATGCATTTCTTCCCCACATTTCCGAGTTTCAACTCCTAATTTGCACCCATCCGAGAACTATCAGCAGCTTATTCTGTCCCACACTATGCTTAAACTAGTAAACCTGATTCGCGCAACTGCACTGTTTTTCTTTTTTAACTCCACATGCATTTCACCCACATTCACTTCAGCCGTCTTGTCTAATCGCTTCCTCTCTGCATAACTCATTCAACATTCTTCCCTTCAGCGCATTCTGCAACATTCCAACCTAATAGCATAAATCCACATCATTTTCCTTACTGGAGTTTTCCCGTGAAACTTTCCGTTGCCCGGGCTAGTATTTCTTCTTTTTCTCTTCAATCTGCGCATTATTTTCATTTTTTCTTTCGAGATACAGTCGTGCCGATGCGACGCCTGGATTTCCAAACACTCCAAAGTCACGCTCATTCTCTCACCAATCGAACACGTTTTGCTGTCGTACAATACACCATTCCGCAAAAATGTTACACCTACCTCGTTTTTTACGGGAAAATTCACTTAACATTATTTTAATTAACCATCTACATTTCCATAAAACCAATTCTTTCCAAATCCAAAGCAATTATTTGAAAATCTCTCTTTATAATATTCACTATCCTTTCCATTTAAGTCTGAAACACTTTTTAGGAAATTGAATTACTATCAACCAGCTCTTACATTTGGCCTCTTATTATGAATATTCAATTTAGGCTTTGATTCCTTGATAATATAATATCCCCGTTTCCTTATGAATGATTCTTATCCTATGCATATTTCACTTGATCTTAGATGTGCTATGAAATAATAATAATCCCTGTCCTCACTGGATAATGCAGGTTGATTCTCTACAAACCTAATTTATCTAATGGAACCTACTCCCTGAAAACTAAGTAGCGCTTCCTCGACTACCACGATTCAAACCATTACGTCCTTATTGTATTCTATATTCCAATATATCAGCTATCTCATTGCCGCTGCCGAATCTCAAGTGCCAAATCCCTTTCCATACCAAAAGTTACTTGCTCCTATGTAACTAGTTGTTATCATCTCCGGTCTAATTTTGACTATTTAATGCATAACTATCTTTTCTACGTGAAGAATCTAAGTTATGATTCCATAGCTCACAAATAATTCTCCTCTTTCTTGGCATAAAAGTGAAAGATTATCAAAACAAATCATCTGGCAAAATTTCTCCTCCATGAAGTCTACAGAATGCTGCTGCCTATAAAAACGTTCTAGGTTTTCCTGTTTCTTAAGTATGTGTGGTCCAAAAGGGGCTACAGAGGAAAAGAGCAAGGGATATATTCTGGGATGGTTATACCATGTCGCATTAAATGACAACGATCTCACTATTTTTATTTAATTGGAGGGGAATAAACTATATCTGATTGAATCAGGGTTTCCTGTTAGGAAATGGATTCAGCGAGGTAATACTGCTCGCATTGGCTCCAACTTTATATTTAAAAGGAGGGCACCGAAGTTCTAGAGACCAGTTACATATATTAAAACATCTGACCCCGAAACAGTTTCAAAATCTTGTAGATTAAACTGAAATTGAAAAATAAACAACTTCGCTTTTCCACATTGAAAATTTTCTAATTGGAAAAGCCAAGTTGTTTATTTTTCAATTTCAATATGAAGATTTTCCACCAAGTCACGCCGGAAACTGCTTTATTTATGTAGATTAAACGTTAAAATTCTAAAGACAACTTTCTCAGTCGACGAAAATCATGCTACCTAGCCTAACTCTATTCAATCAAACTTCGATTAACGGAAAACTTGAGGATTTTGTTTACTATTTTCCAGGCAATATATATCGAAGTAATGACATTTGGTTTTCTTCCCTGGATTACACTCTTCCCTTGAATTTATTTATTCAATACTTTAAAGCCTTTTAATTATTAATCGAATCAATCTTATATTTTCAGGTAATACTTAACACGCAATAATTTTACTGAAATAGTTATACCCATGTTGAAAATAATTAAATTAAAGATTTTTACTATTATCTTTAATCTTTTCCATAGCCTACAAGATATTATTTTTTTGCCAAAAGCAACCATTCCGAATATCAAAATAATTTATAACAACACGCAAAGTAACGTGGATGCCGTGCTCACTTTTGTCTGTGCAGTTAATTATGTGGAATGGAGACTCCTTTCAACAAAACGGACTGAGTATTTGATTGCCCGCTATCGAGCCGCTGCTGGGCAACAGAATCCACACACAGTGATGAGTGATTCGATTCCGCCGTCACCTTGTGCGGGCGAGTACCCCGCGGGTTCACTGCCGATGACCCACTGACGTCGACGGGGCGCGGACACATGCGGAATAATCGCGCGAGGATGAACCAGGCCCTCGCGTCGTTTCGAGCCGTGCGAAAACACACTCGTCCGTATTCGACGATGATCGATCTCCTCGAGAGAGAGAGAGAGAGAGAGAGAGAGAGAGAGAGAAAGAGAAAGGGAGAGAGAAAGGGAGAGAGAGAGGCCCTCCCTCCCCCAGTAGTCCCCCGCCCCTCCAAACCCCAACCCCCCCTCCTGTGGCCACCCACGTCGGTGTGAGTGAGTGGGGTATACCAAAACTCGCCGATTCGCCCGAGTCACTCGAATTTTAGCGAACATTTACGAGAGCGGCGCTGCGTGCGATACGCATGCTAATTGCCGCTCCAACAAACACACACACGTGCAAGCCCACCAATCATCCCGGGGCCCAGAGAGACTCCGGAAACCCTTTCCGGGAGCCATGTAATCCCGCGCCCATCCCATCCTCCCTCCGCTTCCTCTCCCTTCCCCACCCATCCCTCTCCGCCCTCTCACCCTCTCTGACTCTCCTCCCATTGCTCCCCCAGGCCCTTTCTCTGCCTTCCTCCCTTTCTTTCCCTTCCTTCATACGTATTCTACTGGACAGCCTTACTTTCTTTCCTACTATCCTATCTCCCTTACTTCTCGCAGTTGCTAATCCCATTTAGCTATCTTCTTTTTCCCTATTTTCCTCCCTTTTTCATTCTCTTTTCCTTTCTCCTTCCACAAACACTCCTTCCTTTCACCATTTCATGAAAGGTTTGAGTGAAAATTTTGTAAAAATTTTTCCTGACGTGTGCGTGACGTGCTGAATTCAGGCCGTCGGTTAAGTGTGCGCATGATCGCACATTGAATTGGCATTGATGAGATGGCAGTGCACACCAATATCACTGAAAATTTGGTAATGCAAAAGATTTGTACTAAACTCGCCCCGAGGGCCTTGACTGATGACCAAAATCAGAGTCTAGTATCTGCTTTCGAAGACAGTTGCAACGGCATCGCGACGATTTCCCAACCCCCTTGCAGTGCTCACGTGGCACTAGCAGTCTATTTCCTATACCCTAAAGTGAAATCCTCCGTCAATGAACACCACCATTGGAGCCCTAAGTGCCGTGAAAGATGCTTACTCGCGTACCCTTAAGGACCTATCGGAATCCGCCTCCCAGGGATCCCTCAAATCGTGGAAAATCCGCAGGCAAAAGTGTGTCGACGCTCAAGGGATGTACTTTGAAGAATTTGGAAGCACTCTAGCAATATCTGAAATAAATCTAGAAATTTCCCCATACTTTTTATACGAACCATGTATTTCTTCTCTCCGCCACCTTAAATATCTCAGCCTATCTCCCTACCTAGAGCCATTCTCGTCCAGTTTCCCTCTCTCTAATCCTCCACTCTTTGCCCCCCTCTCCTTTTCCACATTGCCCTTCCTGTACCTCAATAATAAATTCACATCTACACACCCCTCTTACCTCCTTCCTGCTCTTTTTTTTGAACGAACTCCTTTTTGCCCGCGAATAATCACTGCGCATTTAGTTGACGCACTTTTTTCTCGAATGCCTATCATGTATTTCATCACATCACCATGTGATGCACACGTCGACAGGAACAGCGGAGAAATTATGAATCCCCTTATCAGATAGACTGGTACTAAAACCAGCCTTTTAATGACTTCTATACTCAGAGTGGACTCTTTTAAAAAGTCATATTTCTTGATAAAAGTGAAAAAGGATTTCATTCGGTAAAAATGCAGAAATATGTTAATTACAAAAAAAACTGAATTTAAATTTTAAAAACTACATGGATATCTCTATGGCTTTTTATGAGCCTTAAAATTTAAATCAAGATTTTGATTGAATAGAAGAAGTAGTACTTATAGTATAGTAATATTCACTACCTATATGATTCAAGCTAAATTTTGACTGCACAAATTGATATTAACTTTAAGGTGAAAATTTAACTTTTACTCAAGTTTGAAAGTTGATTCAAATGCCTACACGAAGGTATTTCTCTATTATTTCAACAGATATATATATATATATATATATATATATATATATATATATTTATATATATATATATATATATATATATATATATATATATATATCGTAATATGTGCACATTAACACTTTAAAGAAAATAAAATTTATTAAATATTTTTCATCCAATGATAAATACTTTTAAAATGGAAAAATTCAAAAATATAAAGAATCGGGAATAACATAATCCGATGCTAAGGTAGACACAATTAAGAATATGCAAAACATAAACACATAGAATATCATTTGACTAGTTTTTTTATTTTAAACGATACTGCGACAAATTTTCATTACTGGTAACTTATAACGATGGGGTACCGAGAAATCAATTCATGGTTGGTGTGACCCTATTGTCTTTCTATGTATATTTTAACAGCCCTTGCTGTGGTTGGCCACAGCTGAACTTGAGGGAGGACGCCCTCCGGCATTGAGTCTGGCACGGACCATCGCTAAGCATTCCTCATTTCGAAGTACATATGTACATATATGCTCCCATGGACACCTACACCGATCCCATGAACATCCCCATTTTCTCAATTACTTTATTTTCTCATTCCGTGCAGCGAATTCCTCAAACTAGAGCATACATTAAATTTACTAACGGAGGAGAGTGTAGGCAGAGCTATGATTCGATAAACTAACAGGATATGCTCTTAAAATTCCTTGCGTAGAGCAAATAAAAACGGATGTTGGACGATGAGAAATATTTTCCAGTGCGACGTAAAATAAAATAAAACTCAGGAATTGTTGAACTCTATCTTACCATTATCCACAGCGCATTGATAATGTACCCAGACCTCTATAATTACTGCCAAAAAGGTAAAATATATCCGCAGATTTCATTTTTAACCGTTTCAGATACATAAAGGCCTCATATTTGCATACTTATTCTATACCTCTTACGACTTGACTAAAAAGAAAATGATTTTTACGTGGTAATGATATATGCATGGTATCACTCGATGGAGTTATTTTTTATTCGATACGGATAATCAGTTGCTAATCCATAGAGTACACTTTGGCTGCTACTGATCATGATTCAGAGACCTAAAGATGATATTCTCCATCCTCTGTCACCAAACATTAAACAGGAAAATGTAAATTCAGTTGATGAGTAAGTACGTATCTGTTATATTCACCCCTCACGATTAAATTTTATTTAATAGTTTGGAGTATATTCTAGTACAATGCGTTCCCCCAAGCAACGTCTTATACAACGAACTAGATTTTGAAGATCAGCTTCATACATTTCCACATAACGCCCGTCCTGGGTCTTCCAAGCCTAAGTTTGAGCACTGTAATTTCTCTTTTTCCAGGTTTTTTTCTCGGCGATTGTGGCTTACTTAGGTGGATAGACTGCATTTACAAAAAAATTCACCGTTTGATACATCGCATACAAATTCAATAATTCGTGGACAGAAAAAAATAGCACATCTGCTTCTTTTCTCATGCTGGGTCAGATTGGCCTCACCTGAGTACGTGTACCTAAGCCACGCGAGTATTAAGGTTAATTACTCAGCGCACGAAGACCTTCCGCCTCTTATCACCTTCAAGCGTGCCCCTCACAGACGTTCTAATTTACGTCGGTACATTTTGGCGAGTGCATACGCAGAAAACACACGCAACCCTTCGCCAAGATAATCAGAATCCCCTATTACACTCCGCCAATCGGGAACGGAAAGGGCCAGAATAACAGGGCTAAATCTTATATAATTACTTACCGAACAGCATCCAATCACTCTCATAACCGCTTAAGTCGTCGAAAATTCTTTTTCTTTCATCGTCCCTTCTTTTCTCTTCTTGCTATCCCTCTAGACAATACGTTCTAAAACTCATCTGCAATAACATCCCTTGCCAATATTTTTCACTCCGTACTTTCACTTTGCCATCTGGCAGTGTCCCTAATCTTAAATTGTTTGGTATCCACAGTGATGATTCCAGGACTCCACAAATAATCAAGTTTTAATTCGGAAATTGTCGAAAGCGCAATATGCTGGCACTAGGGACAATATTGTGTAAAATTTCCTCAGAATATATTTATACTAAAACCCTTTGTTCCGATACTTATTAGTGATGTATTCTACGCTAGTTTCACCCAATATTTGTAATTTCCACAAATTAACGGCAGATAGAGTGGATTTTGATTTCAGGAACTTCAGTAGGTTTTCATTATCCCTAGGAATCGAACAGGTCATTTTCAGTTTTGGCATCGGGTTTCCTAGAGACCGAATTATTATAAATAACAGTCAGGCCGATAAGGGACCTAATGGGTGTTCACTTGTCTGATCACAGCAGGTGGGCACTCATATAATATGTTTCCAATCAGCTACTTTGTAAATAATTACACGGATCCCTCGCGGTGGCAAATTCTGATCACCCGAAACCCTTGCACGAACAGAGAGAAAAAATTCTGGTCACATTTCCGCTTATGCTAGCATTACACCACCTTTTCGGTTTTCACATAATTGCTACCATATAAAAATACTAAATGCAAATTATAAAATACTAAATGTACTGCACGGACAAGAGTACTAGTCTCTTAATAATCATCACGAAACTCCCCCATCGCAGGGTTCCATTAAATCTACGAACTCTGGCATGGAATAGGGGCAGATAGAAAGAAGCGCGCATTGAAGAGGAGCGGTTTCATCATCTGATATGGCTCCTTTTCAAGGTTCGGACCGCAATTAGGCAATGAGACGACGCTCTCGGGAAAATGTTTCAAAGTGGCTGCGAGAAATTAGAGCAATTGAAAGATGAAGCAGTGAGGGCAAAACATTGACGCCGTTTCGAATGGTTCGCGGGGTTGGGAATCTCTGTGAGCGGAGGCGGCTAGGGTGGAGTCCGAGGCAAGAGGTTGAATGAGAGATTTGGGAGCGGGGCTTGGAAGAAGAATCAATTAAGAGGAGGCAGCGAGGGTGATGTAAGGGGGAGGGGGTTGGGGCGAGCGAGCGGCTGCAGGGAGGCGATAGGACGGAGGGGAAAAGAAAAAGGATGATTGGGGGAGAAAGATAAAGAATACGGCGACAGTCGCTTTTGTGTAGGCTGATTAGACCACTCTGAATTCGTTGGGTCATTGGGTCGAGGCAAAAGATTAGGGAACCGAAGGAATAAGCGGAGAAGGGATCTTGGTTTCAGTATAACATTCCTACCAAACGTATGATACGTACGATACACAATGATAGTTCACCGATGTCTATAGATTATACTTGTATTGAAAAGCAGATTGGTGCTAAATGAAAGAACAACTGTGTCTGTAAATTACGTCTAGATATCCAAAACAGCCCTCCCAGTGGTCTAAAACCTAGACGTGGTGGAAGGGCTTGTGCTTTCTGATTACCTCCAGAGCTGTGATGGAGGGGGCCAAGATAATTGACCCTGGCAGAGTCATCCAGATAGGTCGAAGGGTAGGAGCCAGACGAAAAGTAGTCGTGAAGCGTCTGTTCCCCAGAGAAGGCGGGTCCATAGGCGTCTGACCCCTTTAGGGCAGCCATTTGAGTGATGGGGTCAAGTTAAAACACAATTGATGAAGCCAACGGGAAACCATCTCAATTAATCATCCCATGAAACAATGAAGGACATAGATCTGAGGGTGAATCCTCGATAGATGATAAGCATGGTTGGATGCTTTTAAAATGTGCGGGTAAAGAGGTGTGGAAAAAGTGAAGTGGACAGAAAGGAAACAAATGAAGTACTGGATAGTAGAGGTTGGGTAGGAGAGGGAATTATTGGGAGTAATCAAAATGAGACAGAGAATATCGATGCAGAGCAATTTAATAGACGATGAGATGTTGAAAACTGTAATAAAGGGGAGATCGTTAGGCAAGCGAGGAGGGGGTAGGAATAGAAGAAGCATATTGGAGGGAATGTAGGGAGAAAGGAGTTATGCAGAATCGAAGATTTGTGAATTGTAGTGCCGGATTTCGGGTACTTTTTTACTTTTTTGTTAGAACAAAAGCAAATAAATGTATTTTCATGCATTATTATATTCTGTGTCCATTCATGACATACCTTGAACGGTAGAATAATACAAAACGTTAATGGTGAGAATAATTAAACAGGTCCATCGCAATGATAAGTTAAATGATTTTTTCCTCCCAACGTGGACGGCTGAAGTGGGGTGATTTGTGATGGGAAAGAGGGTGGGATGTTTTTTGAACGCAACGTGACTCACGCCAATTGTCTACGGGTCGTTACAGTATGCGGATCGCTTCTAGACTGGATCCTTGTTCTAGGGTCGCATCACGGATTCGCGACGCCCAGCTCCATGGAACAACGACACGCGATAAAATTTTGTTTTAAGCTAAGGAAATTGGATTTGCAAAATGAAGCAATGTCCCAAGAAATGATTTTCCGCTGGCACAAGATGTTCTGTAAGTGTAGAGAGGAGGTTCTGTACACACGCATTGTGAGTGTGGATACGAGGACACTCGGGCGCCCACGGGCACTTTAGTAATTTGTAGTAATTTGTTCTTTGATCCGAGGTAAATGTTTTGTCAGATTAATTCTGCTTCTTTTTGAGACAGACCCTGTAAGTACAAGCATAAACTCTGTACAAGGTAGCTTAATGAACCTTTATTTCATTTTATCGAGATTTCAACATTCGCCATAGAATCATCACATCTATTCAAAAGGTTTCAGTTTTTTCAGTTAATATCAAACTAATGACGTATCTTTATCTAGAATGCATGCAATAATGTACCCTTTGCGTCAGTCATTCACAGCTGTCGAGATGTCGAAAATTTGTGCGCCGTGGTTTGCGGTTTTTTATGTATCTGGAAGTTTAATGAGCAGTAAGTGTTTTTGATAAACTTAAAAACATAATATCCGGTAGAGAGATTTCCTTTCCTTCGAAGATGCAATCTAAACAAATGCAATTTTTATTTTTTACGACTGAGTCAAGTGACAATAGCAACCAACCAACACGTGAATTCTTCGTGACGAAAAATTTAAAAAAGGTGTATTTATTTAAGGGGTAAAGGTGTATTTATAAAGTTTAAATGGCTAATATAATATGTATATGACGATGGGTTAAATGGAAGAAGGGACCATTTGGTCTCAATTTCGCCCAAATAAAGACCGCTATCTATCTATCTATCTATCTATCTATCTATCTATCTATCTATTTATTAAATTTCAGACACAAAACGGAAGCAATTTGTGTCGAGCATGAAAGAACACATCCGTGACTTTAGATTTCCATGGACTTATTCTTGAGTCAGCAATGTTCATTTGGAAGAGATGTGCCGATGCTATGGTGCATTTGAAGCATATAAAATTAAACAAAATTAACAATTAAATCATTAAAAAAAATAACTCCGTGCTTTGGCTTGAACAGCACGAGAGTTAATACCAGAAAACTCCATTGAAATGAAACGTTGGATTTTAACGTTTTGATATTAAGTGTCATAAAATATTAAACAAATAAAGACTAAAAAAGGAGTTTGCTCCTATTTACCATTCCAAGAGAGTTTCTACCACTCTTCCGATGCGAATCACGCACTGTTCACATAAATGGGATGCCATTAGCATGAATCATCCTATCAAATACGGTTCGATAACACTTGAGTTAATATTCAAATCGTCGACGATCGGCGTATATATTCCCTTAAAACTTCCCCTTGGCGTGCGCGCCCACAGGACCCACGGAGTGAAATGTGGACGGCGGAGACGGAAGAGGGGTGTTGGGGAGAATGAAGGGGGCAGTTCGACTCGGGATTGAATAAAAACAGCGGGGCTGAGGCAGGCATGCCATCCCTCGAGGGCCAAGCAGGGGAAGCGGCCGACCCATCACGTCGCAACGCAAATAGAGAGTGGCGGGGATAGAAAGGGTTTAAGGGTTGCCGAGAAAGAGTTAAGGGATAACAGGAGTGCACAGCTCTTCAATGAAACATGCCTCGGGATCAACATTCGACATCCCAGCAATCAAGGGCGTCATATTTAAGTGATGTTGGCATTATTAAACGCATTGCTTACGTGTGTATAAAAAACGATGGGTGGTGGAACACGAGCATGGATGGCGTCTCACGCCGGTGAACACCAGTTTAGAGCTGTTCGTGAGCTGTAAGTTGACGAAAACGACCCAAAAGATGCTAGGTTCAATGTCGAAGCTGATTCAGAATTTGGAGATATTGAATTTTAATACTAACTGCAAATGTTACTTATGCACGTTAGTATTATGATCATCAGTATTATGCACATATCTAAATAAACCGCCCTAATTTGGTTGAATTGTAATTGAACGGCGAATCATGACTAGGTAATACCCTCTTCTAAAGTTGTAAAAAGGGTGGTGGGAGAAATCGTAGAGGGTTAAAGAGAACAATTGGAGGAGGAAATATAATGAGTGACTCCCTCAAGGCCAGGAGAAAGGGGCAGCATTGAAACATTAATAAGCAAGAGACACTTCAGGGTCAATCAGTCTCTTAAATATCTCATGCTATTCCAAAGCTTCCTTCGGTCAATAATGAAAATTAACATAAAAGTATTGAACCTACTTCCATGACCATTGATTGAAAGACGTTTAGGAAAATCAATTCATTATTCATAATTATTTTGAGAGGTTATCAGGTTTTTATTGTATGTTAAAATTTCTGGTTGCTTATTCAGCATAGGCAATGCCTATGCTGAAAATTCCAATCGTTAAATGATATAATATAAACCTAGTCAGTCATTTTCTTGAGGCAATTACTATCCATTTCCTCTTCTTTACTCCCCTTTTCAATAATCTCTTACTTCCCTCATTCCCCAATGTAAACAGATGTCGATTCCTCGCAATATACCTGCACAGGGTCCGTACAATAAGTATCGGAACTGGTTCCAAAAAGCAAAATTTATTGCATTATCATTACAATGACTTAATAATCTTCAAAATACATTCCTCCTGCATCAATACACCTAGCGCGTCTGTCACTCGTCAAAAGCCCGATGGAAGTCGGTTTCTGGAATACTGTTGAGAGCCTTTGTCGTCGCCGCTTTAACCGCCTCGAAGGAGTCAAACCGATATCCTTTGAGCTCTTTTTGAGCTATCCTTTGACGTAATAACGCTGTCGAGAAAATCTTCATCTTTTTGGACTCGGTCCAAAATTTCTTGTGAAATTTCCACCTGCAGCAGTTTTTGTTCCTCGCTCAAGACTTTCGGCACCAGCTTCGCGCATACTTTCCTCATCGCAAGATCCTCTGTTACAATGGTGTTGACGGTTCCGACTGAAAGGTCGATCTTCTCACTAATAAGGGCGATGGTTAAACGCATGTTAGAGTCCAAAACATTTTTCACTTTGGCCACCTGAGCATCGTTTCGAGCGGTCGTCGGGCGTCCGACGCGGTGCTCGTCTTCGACGAGCTCCCGGCCTTCCTTAAACATTTTGTGCCATTCAAAAACTCTTGTGCGACTTAAGGCATCGTCCCCATTAGCCTGTTTACTGAGTTCAACGGTTTCCCACGCGGATTTCCCGAGTTTAACGCAAAACTTCACAGTGTAGCGTTGCTCGACGGTGCACTCCATGCTGGCACGACGACACCACAAACAACACAGTTCACAATAATCCACCTCCTGTCTAAACTGATGCCCTGAGGCGACGGAACTAAAGTGCGCCTGAGTGGTGGGGGACCCCTCTACCGAGCCGACCGGTCGGACCCCCATCCACCGCTCCGTTCAGGCCACAGCGCACTAGTCCCGAAACCTATTGGACGGACCCTGTTTGTGAATGTTATTTCAAAACTACAGAAACGAGTCATGGTTTAGAAGTGGATTACTGTGGTTGTAACTGTGTTAATCAAATTTTAATACATTACCACAAAATTAATGAGAAACAAATGTCGCTTGACTTATCATTGGAAAGAGACACATGGGAGTTTAAATGGATAAGGAATAGTAAGATTGGGACAAAGGCCTTTTCTTGGACCTTCTGCTAAATTGATTAAGCGAAAGAGAGAGTGGGAAGCCAATAAATAAAAAGAGTGTGGCTGACTCTAAATTTTAGGGAAACTTTTTTTCTCAAAATTCACTCAAGAGGAAGATAATTACTTCCGGGAGATTTCGAAAGTCGTGTACGAATTCGTATTTTTTAATCAATCAGCCCCATTTGGAAAAGAGTATTTAAGTGATTACAGGAAGGAGGAAAATTGACGCCGAAGAAATGAAAACCAAAGGATGGTGCTGCAAAAATCTTTCGGGCCTCGGCTTCATCACGGGAGAGAAAATTAATTATTCCGCTCGCAGGGCTTCACAATCTCCTCCGTCCGCCATGCTTTCCAATCCCGTTTCTTACCACGGCGTTTTTATTCATCCAGCCAGTGATTACACGTGGCCCGCTTCCCATTACGACCGAGGTGAGAATAATGATGACAAAACAGGATCGTAAACGCGGCAGGACATAATAACGGTAAAGGGGCAATGATTTTTTATTACGCATCCCTTCAAGGCAGCGGAGACAACAAAAACAATCGATCAGAGAAGTGATGATATCTGCCGGGAAGCATTCGACTCTGGCGCGGGCGGGGCTGAAGAGAACGTGAGGGCGTGTTCGATCGGAGACAGAAGCGACACCAACGAAAGGACACGCAAGATCGGTCGATTCAACTAGATCATGAACTTTAAAAAAAAATCAAGATGACACAGATATTACTCAGATTTGACGTTAGATGAACTATGGGCACTTGCCTTTGCCTACAATGGACCTTACTGTGCCATGCATCATCGACAACCAAAGATTTCGGGAAGTTTGATAGAAAATCACATCTTAAAAGAAATTACCAATAACAAAGCTGGTAGTCGCAGTAAAACAAGAAATCAAACAACTTTGTAAGCAGAGGATATTAAGTCTGCCCGAAGCATATTAAAGTTGGGTAGGTGTGATACCGAAAAGAGGGTCATATATGCTAACGGATAATTTAACCCATATTATTAAAATGCCTCTCACTTTTTATAGAGTTTACAATGAAGAATAAATTAAATACAGTTGAATATGTTCACCTAAATTCATTTTTAATGAATAAAATAAGTTTGCTCAAGGCTAATGTATGGTCACTGAACAACACGCCTAATTTACGGCTTTTCACAGGAAATAATTTTTCGTATTCAAATTGAATTTCACGCATAATCCTCTCAAAACCTACGCGTACAGGTTATTATATCTATTCCTGTTCCGTTCCAGGCAAATAAAGCTACATAAGAAGTCCATCATGGACTATATTTGCCAACTCCGGTGGCGGCCGGGATGCCCCCTCGCTTGCCAATAGAGTCGTTAAATGGATAAATAAAAATATATCTACTACTATATCTACGTGTTTATAAGAAAAACAAAGTAATAAATGTAAGCACTAAACATCAGCTTGTTCTAGTTTCCGCAGATTTATTCTGATAGAATAGAGGTTTTCTGATGACCAAGGCAAAATTTGCGCCTGATTTATGACATCGGTTATAGGAATGAAAATATTTTCTTGTCCTTTCATTTGGCATGGAATTTGTTGGGTCATGATCAAGCAATATTTTGGAGAAAAAATAAAAGTAAAAACAGCTTGATTGCCAGTGCATAGTGAAGTAAATTGGCGTCAAAAATGTTCCAATAAAGCACTCCAGAACGAAAAATTCACGTGATATACAACCGTCACGAAAACCTTATCGCAGGTTTATTGGGATGTTGCCAGCCCATTTGCCGTTCTCTGTGCTGGGATTTGAAAGTGATGCCGATCCGAAAGAGCCAAGAAAGGCGGGACGGGATGCACTCGTTTAGACTTTTATGGGTTTCCTCTTTTTGTCCATATAGTAACATATTCCAAACTGATGACAATCAAATTCACGCAGGCCTCTGGTATCTAGAGCCATCTCGTACAATGTGAACGTTTTGATACGTGAGGGTAGAGCTTACTTAATACTGCTTGAAGTGCAACGGTGAGTAAAATTTAAATATCGTCAAGAGAGTTATTCCCGCACAAAAGCACGCAAAAACCCACTCAAAAATATTGCAGTGGCACGGTCACCTTTCAATCGGAAGGTAAAACTCAAGCACAAGGCATGCAGGGAAAGAGAAAGGAAGATAGGGGTAAATGGGGCGAATGTTAGCAAGCAGAGTCGACGTGTAGTGGAAGGTTGCCCGCTAGTCATTGAAGGAAGCACTTTTAGGGATGTGCGCTTGAGAATTAGTTGAGAGGCTGACGCAGAACAAGTGTAATGAGAGGATAAAAGAGAGTTGTTATTTTACTTCACCTAGGCCACATTTGGAATACGCCGCAAGTATTCGGGATTCTTGGGAGAAAGTGTGGCTAAAAGTGTTAAATGAATCACAGAGAAAATCCGCGAGATTTGCTATAAATTGTTACAGGAAGAAGACGAGTGTAACTGGCCTTTTAGAGGAATTATGATGGTAGCAGCTAGAGATTTGAAGAGAGCAAACGAGACTGAGACCTTTAGAAATGTTTAGAACAAACGAGTTTCACAATGACACCAAAGAAATTATTATGAACCCTAACTATATAGACACAGACCACTAAGATAAGATAAGGGAGATAAACTCCAGTACAGAGAGATAAAAATATTCGTTTTTCCCCAGACAATAAGGCATCATAATTGGAAGAACCAAAGTCATCATAGAAATAGTAAAGATATTCAATTTACAAGCGAGGGCAAGATTAAACGCTGCGTAGATATACAAGGTGTGATCAAAAAAGACAGGACTGATTTTGTTACTTGTTTATGTCGACAGATACAGCTTTATTGAACTTGTCGCCCCCAAAGTACATGCCTTAGCTGACGACACACCTTTGCCAACGTTGCTTCTAGCTCTCGCCTTAGATCATCTTAAGGGCCGCCGTAACAATTACTTTTAATGCCCGCTTTGGAGTCAACTCGGCGCCCTTTCAAGGTTGATTTTAACTTTGGAAATAGAAAAAAGTCTGATGGAGCCACGTCTGAAGAGTGGGACGGCTGCGGGATCACGGAAGCTCCGGTTCTGGCGAAAAACTCATCACGATCAGCGCCGTGTGAGCTGGCGCGTCATCGTGATGGAAACGCCATGCATTGTTTCTCCCCATATCCGGCCTCTTTCGACTCACTGCGACCCTCAGCCTCTTCATAAACTTAAAGTAGACATCTTTGTTGACGGTTTGACCTTGAGGGACGTATTCGTAATGAATCAGCCCTTGCCAATCGAAGAAACACACCAGCATGAACCTCACATTGGGCCGGGACATGCGAGCCTTCTTTGGTCGCGGAGAATGAGGACCTTTCCACTGAAAGACTCGGCCTTTGTCTTAACATCATAACCGCAAACCCAGGTTTCGTCACCGATTACGATGGTTTTAAGAAACTCTGGGTCGGCATTGGCTCAATCTAGGAGTCCCTGACAAATGTCCACACGTTTTTGTCTCTGTTCATCAGTCAGCACCCGCGGGACCCCTTAAGCTGCGGATCCCTTGGCGCCTTTCGTAAAGAGTAGGCTAATGCCGACGCCGGGTGTCTCCCCACCCTTCATCCTTTCCTGTCCATCCCCTATGGCGCAAATGACCTCAGCTGTGGGTCGCCTTCACTAAACAATACTACTACTTTAGTTTAATAAATGAAACACCAATGCAGTTCTGAATGCAATACGTGACCTGGTAATGCTGCCAATTTACCTTACCTTCTTTACCTTTCTCTTGTGCCAATTTTCATGAAGAACATAAAACAAACAGATTTTTCCGTTTACCCTCCTAGTTCCAAACAATACGTGACGAAACATGTAAGGGTTTTAGCCTTACAAATTTCGTCACCTATTATACTATACCTTATACTGAAAGGAGTGGGCGGATGCGCACTGATACAAAGCCTTTTTGTGTCAACATGGCGCTATTAAGGCCTTTCTATGTCGGGCTTTTCCGGACAACGCATTGCTCATCCATCCTCGCCTCCGCCTTCCCTGGTGGAATGGTTAACGCCGAGTGAGTGTTAACATTCCCGCTTCGTTTCCTTAGGAAATCGATTTTTTAATAGGGAAATATTTTCCAAAAGTAATTTTTTGACCTCTTATGCATTGAGTGCATTAAAAGTATCGGGTAAAGTTTCGGAAAATATTTTCAGAGTTTTTTTCAGATATTGCAAAAATGCCGCAAATTTCTTCAAAGTACGTCCCTTGAGCATCGACATAATTTTGCCAACGGCTCTATCAGGACTCAAAGGCTCCCAGGTAGGCGGATTCCGAAAGGTCCTTAAGGGCCAAGCTTCTTAATGGCACTTAGGGTCCAATAGTGATGTGTTTTGAGGGAGGATTTCTCTTTTCGGAATAGGAGTTAATATGTGGGTGCCAACTCGGGACTGTATGGGGGTTGGGGAATCGTCGCGATGCCGTTGCAGAAGGTATTCGCAAGCAGGCACTGTCGTGTTCTTTGCAAAGAGGGATGTTATGTTCTTATTTTTTACACATGTTTGGTGTTCTTTAATCCTTTCTTTAAATTTCCGTCCTGTTTGCCCAATATACTTTGTGCTACAATCCGAGCACTTTAACTCATACACTCCACTCCTCTCGTTTTTGGGGACTTTGTCTTTAGTGTGAGAGATCAGGTTCTTTAGGCATGAACCACTGTAAAAGGCAAATTTAATTTTTCCTTTAGGAAAACCTTTAATGACTTTTTGAGAAATAGTCCCAAAATATAGTATTCTCCGCCATTTGACAGTGGGATCTTTTAAATGTTCGGGGTTGTAAATGTGGATTTCGGCTATTTTTGCAAGTTTATACCGGTAAAGTTTATTAATTAGATCTTCTGAATAACCATTGTTTAATGCTGTTTTAATTAAATTAAGTAACTTTGTGACAAAAATTATTCATTTAGGAGATAAAGGTCAAAGGCTCGATGCTTTGGAGCAGTTAGAAATTTTGAAATGTGTCCGTTGGAAAGATGAACTTGCCAACGAAATTTTGTATCCCTCCCACTCCCCACTCCTAGACCTACCACTCTTCTAAATCAAAAATGTAATTCTCTTTTCTTCCCAGCTACATTGTAACCTTTTTGCCCCTCCAACCTCCCTCTCTGACCAACCCCCCCCCTCCTATGATCAGAAGGTATATATAGCCAGCGTGCTTTTATGAGGACCACCTGATGATGACGTTCAACGTCGAAACATGGTTCGTGTTAAAAAAAAAAGTGTGTGGAATTACAAAGTCCATTATTTCATTAAATTTCAATATGTTATGCAAATTCCATAAAGTTACGCCAGAGACAACAAATTTTATCAGTCATTACTTTACATTACAATGAGAGTAGCCTCTACATTGCACATATTTCATATTTTGAGTGACTGCAAGGAATTCTTGTGAATTATTACCCATTTACGCTGAATTAGGCTGTACAACAAATACAGCTCACCCCAATCTCTCCAAGTTAGTCTTCTTTCGGAGAATATATATTATCTATGAGAATTCATTCAATAGTGCTATGGTGACCTAGGTAGAGGGCAGCTGGTATTGAAAAAACCATGGCACTCTTCGGTCTCCTATGCTGTTCTCACCCAAAGGTGGTTATTTCCGGGTCCGCGCCTCGCTTTATCTTCCGCTGCCTTCGCTGGGGAGATGAAGACCGAAGGGGGGTGGAGGCGAAAGGGGGCTGGAGGGAGTTCTCTGGGGGTTTTGGGCGAATGATAGTCATTGACGAGCGACAACCGGACCGAAAAAGAAATCAACACCCGCAGAGCCCACCGCAAATGGAGAATGTCAATCACGTACTCCAAAGGGCAATCTTTTCAAAGTATTTGATAAGCAGTCTAAAAAATGATAAGAGAGGCATCAGGAAGGGTGGGAAAAGAATGACAGTTGGCTGCTAGATTGAAGGATGGCAAATCCATACTTCGCTGTCAATCAGTCATAGTCGGGGTGTCAATGGATCAAATTTGAGAACAAAATGAAGATATCATAAGCACTAATTCGAGAAATTCTAAAGTCGTGTGAAGTTTCACTTCAATATTAGGAGAAGAAGGGAAAACAAAACACTTTTGAGCAATAAGCGCATTTCCGTGCTATTTTTGAAGAACTAAGGTAGGAGAAATAGGCTCCAAACTAATTATACATATAACATGAAAATGCAATTGATAGGAAGAATTATGTACAGATAGCGAGCATGCTGCTATTGGAATTAGTGAAGAGAGGATATGTGTGTTAGATAGATAGATAGATAGTGGTCTTTATTTTGGCGAAATTGAGACCAAATGGTCCCTTCTTCCATTTAACCCATCGTCGTATACATATTATATTAGGCATTAAACTTATAGTTACATTCATATGTACACATAAATACATATAGACAGACATAAATTCATTTAGCACAGATTTGCTCATCGAAAAGAAAAAAGTATATATATGATTTTCTAGAAAGAAAAAGGCCAAGCTTAACATTAAAATAGGAGGGCAAAAACTAGAGCAGGTAGAACAGTTTACGTATCTCGGTAGTGTTTTGGACCAACACGGTCAAAGTAGTAGAGACGTAAGGAGAAGAATTGCGCCAGGCAAAGAGGCTTTCACAAGGAGGAGAGAGTTGATGACGGGGACTTTGAGTAAGGATGTTAAGAAAAGACTCGTAAAAACTTTGATATGGAGCGTAGCTATGTACGGCGCGGAAACGTGGTCATTGAAGCAGGAGGATAGACGTAGACTGGAGGCTTTTGAAATGTGGGTGTGGAGAAGAATGGAAAAGGTGAAATGGACAGAGAAGAAAACAAATGAGGAAGTACTTGGTATGGTGGGCGAAGAGAGGGGTTTGTTGGGAGCAATCCTATGGAGGCAGGAAAAGTGGATGAAGGGGGTGTTGACCGGCAGTGGGATGTTGAAGACTGTGATAGAGGGTAGAATGTTGGGCAAAAGAGGAAAGGGAAGGAACAGGATAGGGATGTTGGACGGGATGAAGGGAGGAAGAAAGTACTCAGAGATGAAGAGGGACCTGATATAGAGTAGGATGATGGATTTTGTGTTTTGTTAGGAGTAATAAAATATTTGTTTGGTAGTTGTGTCCATCGAAAAACCTACCTTAACCGGTAGATTACCTTAAAAAAAAAAATATATATATATATATATATATATATATATATATATATATATATATATATATATATACACACACACACATACACATACATACACATACACACACATACATACCTATATGCATACACATACCTACACATATACATACATATCCACACACACATACATACATGCATTCATACACATACATAAATACATACATAATTACGCACATATACACCCATACATACATACATATACATATATAAATTAAGAATACACCTACATATACTCAAATTAAATGACAGTAAAGATAGAGTACAATAAAATGAGGAAAGTCTAAGCAAAGAATGAGGTTTGTGGGAAAAGCTAGGGAGAGCGTGGCATGAAGTGTGTTACGAAGGCGTGTGTTACGAAGACTATGAGACGAGGAAACGGTTGCTTTGAATAAAGTCAGAATAATGAGATTGCAGGATATTTATGCCGAGGAAAACATAGTAAGTTAAACCAATATATAATTTGAGCAAAGGTACTTTTTGTGGAGGTGCTTTAGGGGACTTTTAGGATTAATTTTTTAACTATTAATTTAAATTTTTATTAGTTTTTAGTGAAAAGTGACCTAGACACTTGTTTTGCATCTAATAATTTCTCCACCGGAAACCTCTCCCCTTTACGGGCCACAAAAACCTGGGGACTCATTTTTTTTTAAGGTAATCTACCGGTTAAGGTAGGTTTTTCGATGGACACAACTACCAAACAAATATTTTATTACTCCTAACAAAACACAAAAACCATCATCCTACTCTATATCAGGTCCCTCTTCATCTCTGAGTACTTTCTTCCTCCCTTCATCCCGTCCAACATCCCTATCCTGTTCCTTCCCTTTCCTCTTTTGCCCAACATTCTACCCTCTATCACAGTCTTCAACATCCCACTGCCGGTCAATACCCCCTTCATCCACTTTTCCTGCCTCCATAGGATTTCTCCCAACAAACCCCTCTCTTCTCCCACCATACCAAGTACTTCCTCGTTTGTTTTCTTCTCTGTCCATTTCACCTTCTCCATTCTTCTCCACACCCACATTTCAAAAGCCTCCAATCTACGTCTATCCTCCTGCTTCAATGACCACGTTTCCGCAACCGTACATAGCTACGCTCCATATCAAAGTTTTTACGAGTCTTTTCTTAACATCCTTACTCAAAGTCCCCGTCATCAACTCTCTCCTCCTTGTGAAAGCCTCTTTGCCTGGCGCAATTCTTCTCCTTACATCCCTACTACTTTGACCGTGTTGGTCCAAAACACTACCGAGATACGTAAACTGTTCTACCTGCTCTAGTTTTTGCCCTCCTATTTTAATGTTAAGCTTGCCGTTTTTCTTTCTAGAAAATCGCATAACCTTTGTTTTATTAATATTGATTCTCATCCCATACCTGTCGCACTGAATTTCCAATTCACTCAGCAATGCTTGCAGCCCCTTGGCTGACTGACAAACTAAAGCTTGGTCATCAGCAAACCTAGCTGATTTTACGAATCCCCCGACCACTTTCATTCCTACCTCGAGTTCTTCCCATGCCTCTTTGATCATTTCCTCTGCATACAGGTTGAACAGCAACGATGATAATGGGCAACCCTGCCTTACACCTCTTCCTAACACTGCCCATCCGGACTCCCCGTTCCCCACCCGTACCTGAGCAGTCTGAGACATGTACAGGTTGCAGATTAGCCTCCTTTCCCTCCAATCTATTCCTATTTTCTGCAATATACTCATTAGTTTTTCCCAATTCACCCTATCAAACGCTTTTTCGAAATCTGGGGGGGGGGTAATCATTTAACGACCACTAATTTGCCTGGGACTTGGTGTTTAGAGTAGACGAGGAATATACGTAGATTTGCACTATTGGACTATTAATTATTTTAAAACCCTAACGGGTGTCTGGTAGGGTCTCAATTACAACAGAGAGGTCATCACAAAGAATGAGAGTAAGCGTGGAAGGTCAAATAAAAGCGTCTTAGCCATTGAAAAAATTGAAAGCCGAAAGTGGGATTATGATCGTTAAAAACACTTTTTTTTCGCCAAATACTTCATCCAATTTTCACGAAACAAATTTTTACGTAATCCAGGGGCACCCTTATAGTTGCATAAGGCTTTTGGGGAAATGGAATGTTCACCATTACGTTACGTTTCGTTACGGGAGAGGCTTACTGGGATTGGTGTTTTAGGTTATTAACGAGAGACATATGTGTTATTGGATAATTTCAACTATATATCAATTTCGAAGAAAAAATAGCCATCATCCTAGAAGATCAAAGAAGACACTGTTCAAATATATCTCTATAAAATTCTTCTTCCTAGTTATTTGAGCACGCAACAGCCTATCCAATAGCTTCGAATTGTATGATTTATTTTGCATCGTGTATTCAAACAATGCAAAATAAAAATTTAACGTACCTTTACAGAACAAAAACGTAATTAAACTATTCACTCATTACAGTGAAAAAGGCTTTCGTTTACATAAATGAGCATTTCTTTACCAAACGGGCCAGTTTGATACCTATGATGTCGATCATTACGGAACCATTATTATTTCAATATAAAGCTCAAGGCTAAAAAAGTGGAAGCTAGCCTATAGTAACATGGGAACGTCCCACCACTGATAAGACTCATTTTGTAGAATATCTTTCAATTCTACGATGGCTAAATAACACCGCATAAGGCATCATCTGTTTCATAATATTTGTGTCTTCAATAATAGATGATATAGTTCGGTGTGAGAATACCTGACCAAAGTTTAGCCAATACCAATAATCACTCATCAGGCAAATAATTAGGCTGGTGACCTAACACACCCGTGCCGATTTGTAAAAAATAAGAAGTAGAAATTCCATTTTTCAGTGCATTCATCAGATATAATTTACACATAATCATAAGTTTCATTCAATGCGATTTTAGCACGAAGAAAGAGAGAGCAAGTCTTTTTAGATCGACAATGGATGAAGTACACTCGGTTTTAGTCATCAACGAAGCTGTGAAGGACCGGAATGAATTACGATAGGAAAGGGAGGGTTTCAGGAGTTCATACATTAACTTTATTCTCGGAGGGAACGGAGATTGTAGGATAGGAATTAAAAGCTCCGAGTGTTGAAATAACATCAGAGAGAGGGGTCGTCAAAAGGCCCAAGGAATCATGCTTCATGGAAAGGGGCGCTCCGGAAATATCAGGGGGAGGCGAAAGGAGTGGCGGGCCGGGAAATGTGTGGGTAGGGGGCGAAGAATTGAAAGGGGGAGGGTTGAAATGATCACTTCCACTCCTCGGCTTTCTCCGAGCAAAATGTTCAAAGGGGCCTTTTAAGAAGAGATGGAGACGGACGGGTGAAGCAGACAGAGAGAAATGAAATGCAGACGTAAAATCACTCAACACACAATTATGAAGATACTTCTCAAATTTTATGAAACAAACTCATGGAATCTCATGCCATTAGTTTATATCTTGGCAGACAAGACTGTCAATAAGTCTTCGAAAATATATTCCAGCTAAGTGGGAAGAGATTTTTCATAGACATAGAAAACAGACGGCTGATATGAGATACATTTTGTACATAATTACAACGATTAAATTTTTCATAGTTTTAATAGAATTAATTGAAATAAATAAAAGTGACAAATTAAAACAGAGGTATTGCAATGGAGAAGACCAAAACTTTATCGAAACGGAGATTCAAATGATCGCAGCCAAGCACTCTCTTGCACCGGCTGCTCGAATATGACTCCGCGGCCACGGTGTCTGAGCGGAAATGCAAGGGTACCCATGTGATATTTCATTATTATTACCTCACGAATAAACTGATTACTAAAAACGTTGTTGTTGAAGTACCCCTAAATTAATTGATAAATACATACTTTATTGATAAAATAACAGGCAAGTAGTTACAGAGTCGGAAAAGGGCTTTAATTTCTTTCCGGAAAGAATCTATTTGAATCCTTGAAAATGAACGGATTCCCATTTTATCAGTCGACACTTAAAGAAGAAAGATCAGTTGCATCTTTGATTTTGATCCTTTGAATTTAAGACAGAAAATACTAGAAAATCCTCATTTTTTGGGATAAAATTGAATCGGATTAAAATCGGACAAGCAAGTTACATGTTGCGCCCAAATTATTAGCAAATTCCAAATTTGGAACGAGACACTCACATATTATGGGAAGAATCAACCCCAGCTGTACTTTTACAAATGTGCAAAGGATGGGGGAGGAAATTAGAGAGGAACAAAGAAGTAAATAAAAAATTAATTAATCAATTAACATAAAATCACATTATACTCATATGGCCGTAGGCCATTGACAGAAATAAAATTTGTGATCTAATTGACATAAATCATAGAGCAATGACAAGATTTCCGAGCTGCTGAAGAATGGAAGTCTATCTGCTGTATAAAATATCAATACCGAAAATAATGAAAATTCTCTCAATCGCAGATATTTGAATGGTAACGATTGCGCATTTACTCTCTCATTAATCTTAGATTCATGACCTAATATTTGAGTTACCTAATCTAAGTTCTTAAAATGTAATCAATAACCTGTTCCCAATTGTGGTAAAGCATTATTTAGTGTAACTTCGTTGAGCTCGCAAAAGTGAATGAATGGCTATTTAACCTAATAATATGCACTCCTAATGATATAACTTCAATGAAAAGATTCAACGATTTTAGGGAAATATTACTTAAATATTACATAGTGACTCAATTCACGAAGGATTGCCATACGGCGAGAAACAAACTAGCAAGATATTTTTAGGAATGGAAGTTAGTCATAAAGATTTCAAGGGAAAAAGTACATTGCATAGTAACAGAAAGAATCTTAAGAAGAAGTCAAAGGAATTCTTAAACTTTTGCCTTAGCAGTTTTACATCTTCAACTATCAAATGCTTTTCCACAGTAATCTTCTTTCACCCGATTTTCCTCCATAGATCTACTTTTGAAACTACCAACTAAGGGTCTGTTACATTCTCAGCTCCTCGTAATACCCTTGTGTTCCTCAGTAACGTTATTAACGTCCGTCTTTCAGACAACAAACACAGAAATGAATGATATACTCTCGTAATAAAATTTTAGTTCTTTTCGTCCACATAAAAGTGAACATGCGTATGTTCCAAAAAATCATTAATAATGTAATAAAACAATATTTACGAATTATTATTTCATGTACAGTAAATTCATCTTTTGAATACATAAGAGAAAGGAAAAATCATTTTTTCTTTTAAACAAGCAAAATGTTTTCGCATTTCAATGTAAATAATTACCTGGAGCAAGGTATATCCTATGGAATTTTAACGAAGTAAATACACCCGGGGCAATGGCCTAGCAGAGAAAAGTTATGGAGATGTGAAAGGGCACTCGGCTCACGGCCAGAAGACAAAAGAGAAGCGTGTGCCGCGAGGAGACATTGACATCCACGCATCGTGGTGGCGTGAGCCCATTGTTGGAAGCCTCGCACCAAAACCCCATGCTGGTATCTGAGAGCATTCTTGGGAAGAAAATTTTTGGGAGAGGAGGGGAGGAACCGATATCGGATCGATGTTGGAGCGAGAAAAAAAAATTACTTTCAAATATGAGGAATCTCAGCAATTCGGGGGGATGGCAAACGAATCGGCTGACGAAGAAACCAGAGGTCTCGGGTCAAAAACCAAGGACCCATGCGGTTAACATTTTCAGCCGACAGCGATGATAATGGGAGAAAGTACAGCTTCCATTTATTCCTTGACAAAAGGACCAATCAGGTGTTGTTAATGTTATTGAAAGGAATTCATACAGTTAGATGAGACAAGTTTACAAAGGGTATAAATAATGGGGATGGTAAATAATATACGGATGATAATGTTATTTGCTTCTTCTCTAAAATATAATCGTTTCTTTCCTCTCTAAAACCTTAGCAATTCTTAATCACTGTACAATATACACATTTAACCTATTTTATGCCCGTATCTACTTGTCCTCTTATCATACCTTACAATTTTGGAACTACATTATTTGGTGATGGTACCATACTGTTGGTTATCTTTCTATTAGAATATCTTTCCATCAGTTTCTTAAATTCCAGTCTGTTCCGTGAAAGTTTATATTTTATAATTTCGGTATGAATGCAGAATTCGAAATTTTCCTCTCCTTGGGTTTCTTAAGCATTTGAAACATTTTCCTGATACACTGAGATCAATTCTAGATCATGAACACCTTAGAATGAAGAGGAAAATATGATTCAATGCACTCCATAGGAGGGCCAAACAATAATCTGATGATTAGAAGTGCCACCATAGTAGATAGTATTTTTTAATTACAAATATATTAAAATATATTTTTTATATTATTATTATTATTAGGTATTCTACCGGTTAATGCAGGTTTAACCTACTCTACAACAAGCCCCTCTTCATCTCTGTGTACCTACTTCCTCCCTTCATCTCGTCCAACATCCCCATCCTGTTCCCACCATTTCCTCGTTTGCCTATCACAGTCTGCAACTTCCTACTGCCGATCAGTATGCTCTTCATCAATTTTTACTGCCCATTTATGATTTCTCTTAAATATCCCCTCTATTTGCCCCACATACAAAGTACTTCCTCATTGGTTTTCCTTTCGGTCCGTTTCATCTTCTCCATCCTTCTCAACACCCACATTTCGAAAGCCTCCAATCTACGTCCTGCTTCAGTGACCATGTTTCCGCGTTGTACATACTTACGCTCCGTATCAAAGTTTTCACAAGCCTTTTCTTAATATCCTTACTCAGCGTTCATGTCACCAACAATTTCCACCTTGTGAAAGCCTCTGTTCCTAGCACAATTCTTCTCCTTACGTCCCTACTAATCTGACCGTGTTGTTACAAAACACTGCCGAGATGCGTAAACGGTTCTACCAGCTCCAGTTTTGCCCTCCTATTTTAATGTTTAGCTTAGCCTTTTTGTTCCTGGAAAGTCGAACAACCTCACAACCTAACAAGTTTTCTTAATATTGATTCTCATCCCATACCTGTCGCACTGAATTTCCAATTCATTCAACAATGCTTGCAACCCCTTGGCTGACTGACAAACTAGAGCTTCAATCAGCAAACCTCACTGATTTTAGGAATTTCCCTCCATCTTTCATTCCTACGTCCAGTTCTTTCTACGTCTCTTTAATTATTTCCTCCACATATACGTTGAACAGCACCGTAGATAATAGACAACCGTGCCTTATACCTCTTCCTAACACTGCCCATCCGGACTCTCCGTTCCCCACTCGCACTTGAGCAGTCTGAGATATATACAAGTTGCAGATTAGTCTCCTATCCCTCCAATTTGTTCCTATTTTCTGCAATATACTCATTAGTTTTTTCGAATTCATTCTATCAAACACCTTTTCGAAATCTACAAAATTGGAAAATACGCTGTGATTGTATTTTATATTCCTCTCGATTAGTGATCTCATTATTGCAACGGAATCGTATATTTCTTTCCCCTTCCTTTTAAGGGTTAAATGGAAGAAGGGACAATTAGGTCTCAATATCGCCCATATAAAGACCTCTATCCATCCATTTATCTATCTATCTATCCTAAACCCAGACTGATCTTCTCCTATATAATCATTTGCTCTTATTTGCTCAATTTTTTAAGCATATATATATATATATATATATATAATATAGCACAAATAGAATAGAATAGCAACATTTAAAAGGACACTCACACGGTAAATTGTTCGAGCTTTCGGCCCTCTCAGAGGCCTTCTTCAAGAGAGACTCCCGTCCGACTCCGTCTCTCTTGAAGAAGGCCTCTGATAGGGCCGAAAGCTCGAACAATTTACCGTGTGAGTGTCCTTTTAGATGTTGCTATTCTATTCTATTTGTGTTATATTGTGTCAGCCCATTATTGTGCCGCTTGTGTGAGTTTTTCCGTACAATCTTATATATATATATACAAGTACATAGAGTATTTTAGTAGCGCTAACGCCTGCATGACATATGCAGTGGGAATAAAACATGCAACATGCTGTGAAACAAAAAAATTGTAAATTTTCCGCGGCAATTCATTGCGTGAAAGGCTGTGGGAGTTAATACTTTATCATTCCAGGAGAGATACCATTGTACTTATGAAAACATCGAAATTATCAGTTCATTATTACTTCTGATTAACTTACAGAAGAATATTCTTGCAAAATGTACACACGAAAAATCACAAAATTAAATCTGTTTCTCAATATATTGTTCTCATCCACTAGCAAACACATCTAAAGGTTCTCTTATTTATTCAATAAAATCTATTCTTTTTTTCGCTAATGTTGGCAGCTTTCGGTCAATATGTTGCATCCCTTCTGTTAATTCATGTTTCAAGTTTTTAAAGGAAATATAATTTCTCGAGAGTTAGTCATTTCAGTATTCTTACTTTTTATATATTGCATAACGTACCTAAAGAGTTCTTCTCACGTTAATGTAGATTTTCTCGCAGATGCATTCGAATCAACTCCTTTATTAATGCTCCAAGCAAAGAGTGGACATCTCATAAATTAAATGGCATGGATCGCAACGAGAAGGTTTTGAGGAGATAAAACTTCCCAAAGCCTGAGAATCCATTTCTGAAGAGAGAAATTCTGTTAGCAACATGTTTGTAAGCCAACCCACACTTGGGTTGAAATAGCTTAAAAGATCTAGGCCAGAAAATCTTTGAGGATCCGACTTGGAAGGAAGGGAGGGTCGTTTTTATGTTCAGTGTCCTACCGGCCTCTCTTATATACGTCTCCCTCATTTCATTCATTCAGTGGATAAAAATGTTATGCATGTGTGTGTATATAAATATATATATGTGTATATATATATATATATATATATATATATATACACACACATATATATATATATATATATATATATATATATATATATACACATACCCTCCCCGGACTACAACCTTGACGTGGTGGAAGGGCTTGTGCTTCCGATGACCCCTAGAGCTGTGCTGGCGGGAGTAATAATAATTGCTCCTGGTAGGGTCACCCATGCCAGATAGGTCGAAGGTTAGGAGCCAGACGAAAGGTAGTCCACGCAGCGTCTGTTCCTCAGTGAGGCGGCTGCAATGGCGTCTGACCCCAGTGGGGCGGCCAGTAAGTGATGGTGTCACGTTAAAAACACTATAGAGGAAGGCAACGGGAAACCACCTCAAATATCATTCCCTAGAAAAATATGATGGACAATAGAGATATTTTGAGTCCTGGCAACCACGGGGCTCGGCCCAATCGGCCGTGTGTCGTGCTCGGCAGCGGGGGAGGCTAGGCTTCCGCGGTCGTCATCCCACGAAACCCTTGCAAGGGAAAACCAGCAGCACCAGGACAGAAGACGCAGGAGAAGAAAACCAAATTAGTTAGAATAGAAACGTGGAATGTTAGGACAATGATGAGGACAGGCAAATTGGAGAATGTTAAGCGAGAGATGGAAAGGGGAAATATAGATATTTTAGGTCTATGCGAGGTCAGATGGAAAGATAGCGGGGATTACTGGAGTGATAAGTATAGAATAATATACAGCGGCGGGGACGAGAGCCAACGAGGGGTTGCCATTGTATTAAATGAAGAGGTAAGGAGAAGCGTAGTCAACATAGAGCAGGTAACGGATAGAATACTACTTGTGGAGATAAAAGCAGAAACGACGAACTTGGTTATGATTCAGGTATACATGCCACCGAGCAACCACAAGGTAGAAGAGGTCCATAGAATGTACGATTAGTTAGAGGACATAATCGAGTGTGTTCCTGCAGGGAAACATTTGATAGTGATGGGGGATTGGAATGCGACGGTAGGCGAAGGAAGAGATGAAGGCGATGAGGTCGGGGACTACGGTTTAGGCACGAGGAATGACCGCGGGGAGAAAGCAGTTGAGTTCTGCAGGAGACGGGGTTAGTCATCACCAACGCTTGGTTTAGACACCACAAAAGACGTAGGTTTACATGGAAAATGCCAGGTGACTCAGAAAGGTATCAGCTAGATTATATTCTTGTTAGACACAGGTTTAGGAACAGTGTGGTAAATTCGCACAGTTTCCCGGCAGCGGATGCGGACTCTGACCACAATTTAGTTGTTATGAAATGTAGCGTCCGTTTCAAAAAGATAAGGCAGGGGCGGCGAGTTAGAAAATGGAATGTAGAAGCATTAAATGGTTTGAAAAGGAAGGAATACAAACAGGCGGTAGAGGAAATCATGGAGGATGGTAAAGAGCTAAGTACTATCGAATAAAAATGGGAAAGTTTCAAGAAAAGGTTGTCTAAAGCCGCAAAAGACACTATTGGAACCGTTAACGCTAAAAGGACTAGGAAACCATGGATCACAGATGAGATGATTACAAAGATGGATGAGCGGCGAAAATGGAAGAATGTAAATACAGAGTTAGGCAAAATAAAGTACAGAGAATTAAACAATAAATTGAGGCGGGCGACAAATAAAGCCAAAGAAACATGGTGGAATACGCAGTGCGAGGATATGGAAAGTCTGCAGAGGAAGGGTGAAATCGGTGCGCTGTACAGCAAAGTTAAATCGTTATCGGGAAGTAAGAAAGGAAGAGCTATGCTAACAGTTAGAGATAAAGCGGGTAAGGTAATAGTTGACGCAGGAAGGATCCAAGAGAGATGGAAGGAGTATATAGAAGAACTGTATGGTAAAGAGCTCAGACCAACAAAGTTAGACATTGAAAAAGAAAATGACGTAGAGGAGGACAGCTTAGGTCCAGGCATACTAGACCATGAGATAGAAAGGGCATTAAGGGAGATGAAACTAAATAAGGCCGTGGGGGTAGATAACATTCCCGTGGAACTTTTAAAATGCTTAGGAAAATTTGGGAGGAAGAGGCTATATGGGCTGATCCGTAGTATTTATGAGGAGGGATTCTGGCCGGAAAACTTTGTGAGATCAGTTTTAGTTCCTATTCCGAAAAAGGTAAAGGCCACGTCATGTGAGGACTATAGGACAATTAGTTTGATATCCCACGCAGCTAAAGTTGTTCTCAGGATCATAAACAAAAGGATAGAGAGTAGGGCAAATGATTACTTAGGGGATGATCAGTTTGGGTTTAGGAAGGGGAGAGGTACGCGTGACGCCATTGCAGTAAGGAGATTATTAATCGAGAGGAATAAAGAACACAACCAGGAGGTATTTGCCTGTTTCGTAGATTTCGAAAAAGCGTTTGATAGGGTGAATTGGGAAAAACTAATGAGTATTCTGCAGAAAATAGGAATAGATTGGAGGGAAAGGAGGCTAATCCGCAACCTGTACATGTCTCAGACTGCTCAGGTGCGGGTGGGAAACGGGGAGTCAGGATGGGCAGTGTTAGGAAGAGGTGTAAGGCAGGGTTGCCCATTATCATCGTTGCTGTTCAACCTGTATGCAGAGGAAATGATCAAAGAGGCATGGGAAGAACTCGAGGTAGGAATGAAAGTGGTCGGGGGATTCGTAAAATCAGCTAGGTTTGCTGATGACCAAGCTTTAGTTTGTCAGTCAGCCAAGGGGCTGCAAGCATTGCTGAGTGAATTGGAAATTCAGTGCGACAGGTATGGGATGAGAATCAATATTAATAAAACAAAGGTTATGCGATTTTCTAGAAAGAAAAAGGCCAAGCTTAACATTAAAACAGGAGGGCAAAAACTAGAGCAGGTAGAACAGTTTACGTATCTCGGTAGTGTTTTGGACCAACACGGTCAAAGTAGTAGGGACGTAAGGAGAAGAATTGCGCTAGGCAAAGAGGCTTTCACAAGGAGGAGGGAGTTGATGACGGGGACTTTGAGTAGGGATGTTAAGAAAAGACTCGTAAAAACTTTGATATGGAGCGTAGCTATGTACGGTTGCGGAAACGTGGTCATTGAAGCAGGAGGATAGACGTAGATTGGAGGCTTTTGAAATGTGGGTGTGGAGAAGAATGGAGAAGGTGAAATGGACAGAGAAGAAAACAAACGAGGAAGTACTTGGTATGGTGGGAGAAGAGAGGGGTTTGTTGGGAGAAATCCTATGGAGGCAGGAAAAGTGGATGAAGGGGGTATTGACCGGCAGTGGGATGTTGAAGACTGTGATAGAGGGTAGAATGTTGGGCAAAAGAGGAAAGGGAAGGAACAGGATAGGGATGTTGGACGGGATGAAGGGAGGAAGAAAGTACGCGGAGATGAAGAGGGACCTGATATAGAGTAGGATGATGGATTTTGTGTTTTGTTAGGAGTAATAAAATATTTGTTTGGTAGTTGTGTCCATCCAAAAACCTACCTTAACCGGTAGATTACCTAAAAAAAAATATATATACACATATATATATATACATACATACATATATATATATATATATATATATATATATATATATATATATATACATATACATATACATATATACACATGTATATATACATAGTGTTCCATTTATATTTATGTGTATAGAATATTTTATCAAGCGCTGAATAACAATATACGTGTAAAGAAAGCCAAACCGGTCCCTTTGCCGAAGGGTCTGAAGTGCAAATTCTGCATCAAACACAAAAAATTACAATATAATATTTGCCAACACATTAAGATATAATATAAAGAGAAATTTTACCTTTAATAACAATAATAAAACTTCTTCTAATATACGATGAATTATTTAACATATTTAATTATCTATGACGGTACAGGGAGAAATAGCTTAACAGAATGTGAACCTTAATCAAGAAATCTGAAAGCATGATTATCCTCAGATTTTGCTGATGGTTACTATGATCACATTATATTACGCACTCTATTATTTGTTAGTATCTTAATATTTATTTAAAATTTTTATCACTATGATCTATTTAATTGCACGATTTGGTAAATATTCTGATTAACGTCACATAAGTGTTATTGATATTTCAGTTAAATTAAGTCACCTTGCACTTAAATAGCTAACATTTCCTCGGAACTACAGTAAGAACCGGAGATACGGTGGAAAATTTTTTAATGGGTTAAACCGTAAATGATATGAGTTAATAATATGGCCCATAGATTTCGTCTGATCAGTGCTAGCTCCCATTCCAAAAAAGAGAACAACATTAAGTTTCATTTAACGTACAGCTAAAGTGGTTTTTAGAATCACCAGTAAAAGCACGAAGCGAAGGGCAAATGAAAACGTATGATGTGAACAGTTTGGGTTTGCAAATGGCAGAAATACGCTTGATATAGTATTGAGACCACTGAGAGAAATCAACATAATCTACAATCAGAATGTATTTATTTGTCTTTAAGATTTCGAAGGGGTGGTCCAGGGGTGAATTGGGTAGAATCAATGAATTTATTAAAGGAGTTTGGAGTGCGTGAACATTGGAGGAATATCAATGCAACAATTTCAGAGTGTAAAAATCATTCGCCTTGACTGGGATTCGAAATCCCAGTCAAGGCGAATGATTTTTACACTCTGAAATTGTTGCATTGATATGCACATTAGCGGATGACTCCGTTAAAAGTTACTGTTGCGGCATCTCCCGCAGTTTCTTTGGAATTGGAGGAATAGACGCCATCCGCTACCTATGTATGCATTTCTCTAACTGATCCGATACATGAGGCGGATAGAGAACCAACGAATGGGTCTTGCCACTCAGGGGGGGAAGAGAAAGATGTCTATTATCACCTGCTTTTTTCAACAGATATATACGACGGTAATGATTAGAGGAACATGGAATGGCGGAAGACAGGAGTCTATGTACCTGTAAGTGGATCGGGAATCCATTGAGCCAGATTTTTGGATGATTAGCTAGCCAATCGGACAAGGTACTTTGACCATTGCCGAGCGCATTACAATATCAGCGTTATTGATCTGGGTTGATAATCATTATAAAATGCAAAGTTCATAAGGTTTTTGAGAAGAAGGAAAGCTAAGTTTATCGTTAAAAATGGAGGGTAAAAACTAGAGTAAGAAGAACACTTGGAGTTTTAAAGGTTTTTTGGACCTTGATGGTCAAAAGAGTAGGGATATTAGAAGAAGTCTGGCGTTAGGTGAGGAGGCTATCATTATGAGTATGAGTTTGATGAGAGTTGAATAACCTAGAAAGTAACATATTGTGAAACTTTCATTAGGGCCATGGTTTATTATGGCGAGGGAACTTGGTCATTGAAGCAAGATGATAACTGAAGGTTTTTAAAATGGGTGCGTGAGGACGAATTGAAAAGATGACATGGATGGAAAGCACAAATAACGAACGCGAACAAGATATGGGTAGTGAGGATAAAGGATATTTAGAGTAAATCATAAGGAGGGAGTTAAGGTGGTTGCAGCGCATTTTGTTAGGAGAAGCAAGGTAGGGACTGTAACAGATGGGAGAACTTCACGCAAGCGAGGTAGGGATAGGAAAAAGATAGAAATATTGGACGGAAAAAAGAGAGGTAAAATGTATGGACAGTTAAATAAGTATTTATTTTAGTGTGAACTGTACGGTAGCCCCTTATTATTCGAGAGTTAGAGATAATGAGGTGTGAAATGTGTTGTTAAAAACTGTAACGTTAATAAGAAAACCGTCACGGAAATGCTTATGGATTTGGGTTACGAATCATTAGAAGAAATAAGAGTGAATGCTAGGTTAAGCTTGCTAAATAAATTCAGAGCCGCATGCTGCAGCACCGAGGTTTCGCAAATTATTCGCGTTCTAACATACATTGGTCGCTTGGATCATGCATATAAAATTCGGGAAATATACGCCAAAACTAGCAGACTCGAGGACTCTTTCCCACGGAAAATACGTCAGAGTAACTGCAGCGTTATAGATGGCAAAACTCCCACTTACCACCCTCAACGTTTAGAGAATAATTAGTTTCACTCAAATTCATGCCCTTACACTAACCTAGTGTGCTTTGTTGTCAAAACCCTTCCCTTATGACCGCATGGGACTTCCAATTAAGAATGTAGTAGAGCTCGTTGCTTGCCATACTTTGTTTCTTTCACGACTCTCCTTCCATCCGTCGTCTCTTTCTGTGGGGGAGGACTACCGCTGCCTATCTACTGCGGTGTGTCAGATTCCTTGCCTGTGTCTTTGGGGATGGAGACCATGAGACGCATGTTCATGTGATAGTGTAATTACCCCTTCTTACGTTTCAATTCTGATTTGCACGTTATTGGATGGATTTTTACTGCATTCGTAGGTGCATGCGTATGTCAGTTAATAGTATATGTATTTGCAAGTTTAAAAAGTTTTTTTATTAATATATGCGCCTCTGTTGGTGGGTGTAGGTAATATGAATTTGTTGGTGTTGCATGTGGTTTTAACCTCTTTTACGAGTGTTGACCTGGAACCCCCGCCATATGAATCTGAGGTGGCTTGCGGGATATTATGTAGATGTAGATTATGTAGATAAAGATTATGTAGATAAAGTGTGCCCATCCATAACCTACCTTAAACTTTACCAAATAATAGTTCTGGCACTCTTGCTGATTAGGAGAATAGATTCACTTGTATCGCCAGTTTGATTTTCCCTAATTCTATTACCACGACTACGCCACTGATATGCGCAATCACATACATACAGGCACATACGCGACATCAAGTTGAACACTAAAGCCGTGGAACGGACATAAATGTGGCCCACCCTTTGAAAAACAAATTATATCGAGTGTTTTCATTTTTGTATAAAAGTTATGATTGCGAAAATGCAAATTAAATGGAAAAGTGAAGCAAAATAACTAGTCTTCATGAATGCGTAACAAAAACGATAACGCTTGTCAACTTTTATTAAACTCATAAACGATGAACCAACGGAGTGGAAACTCTAACACGAAGTAAATAACACTCAGCGCCTGCTCCCTCCAATTTCTCGATCATTGAGATTCCCAGGGGAATAAGAAAAAGTCGGGATCCGGCTGGCTTCTGTGTTGTCTGTCTTAAGAGGGTTTTGAGGAATGGGGGAAATACCGATCGTTTGGAAGAAGCTTGTTCCCTAAATACACGGGGGGAGGTGGAACGTTGACACGACGGAAAATAAATCCGTAATATAAACAGATCGACCGCTTTCTTAAGATGTGTGCGACTAAAAAAAATTCCGAGAACTCTCGGGTGTGGGAATGCTACTTTTATCCGTATCCCACCTTCGAACTCGTTCCCGCGCGTCCCTTGAGGTCTCTCCCCCCCCCCCGCACCCCGTCTCTCCCGCGTCCCTTACACCCCCTCCCCCCTCAGCGACGTGCGACGGTTGGCTTCCACTTCTCTCCCCACAAACCCCTTTCCCTCGAGTCTCTAACCCACCCAACCCCCCTCCCCGCCCACAACACCCATCGGCCCTAACCTAAGGGTCCCCAACCCACCCTTCTTGTTTCATGAATAAATCATGGAAATATCCCCACAAGGTCTTCTACTCTCTTCCTCTTAAGGGCTCTCTCTTCCGTCCACCCCTCTCCCTTCTCCCTTTCACCTTGGGTCAAAATGGATGAAATTCCAAATTCGCGAACACCGCGACAGCTTACACATATTGCTGTAAACACGAAAAAATATTTATGCGTATGAAAATGAAGTTATCCTTTTATATACTAAAATATTTTCTTTTATATGACAGTAATTCCAAAAGCTGGAAAATTATAACCGTACAATGACAATACTTATAATGTATTAATCTGAAATCTAATTTGCTTGTTTGAGGACATATCACTCCAAGATGGTACGGAGGAAGGGCATTCAAAATTTTCCTGAAAAGGAGTAAAAATGTATAAAGTAACATTGGTCCAAGTTGAATATACATTTTTAGGATTTTTTTAGACTGACAAAACCAAGTTTTGAAGAAAAAATAGCTTGTTCACACAAAGATGGTAATACATATTTAATTAGGAATCAAGGTTTCATTTTGTTTACTTCAATGAGGAGCTAACATAAAATGTTGTATCCAGCTTTTATGTAATTTAACAAATGTATGCCATGATTCCCTCCGATAACTTGTTAGACGCCATGGTCATTGGAAACTGATGCTTCGAAATTCGATGGTTACGGGTAATTTATTTTAAAGTTAACTTTCTAAGTGCGTCATTTTTTCTCAAACTACCGCTGTAAAATTCGTTCATCTTGTGTTATTTCTTACCTTAGCTACCTTTAAAGTGCAGCAGTTTATTTTTTTCTAATTCAGTGTTAACTATGCCTGGCAACCATTTTATACTATATGTTCTTTCCGAGCCTTTCCCGTGAGTCCTTTTCTTTTAATTGTTTCACAGCTCGTGCAAGTGATACGCAGGGTGTGAGGTTTATGGAGCGTTGTCCTTCACTCTAGGAATTTTACTCCTTACACTCCGTTGACAAAAAAATCACCAAATTCAGTCAAATCAGGAAAAATTCAATACAAATTGATACAAGTGAAACTTTCGAAAACACAGAATGTGTACTTTAGGCAGAATACCAATAAGTTTGGCATCGTTTTTTTTCAAAATTTAAAACGAAATTGAAATGCGTAACGTAAAATGTTTTCATTGGAAATCAATTTTGTAGGCTGACGCATTTTTTAATTAACATTCCAAGAGACGGATTGGAAAAATATTACAAAATCTTGTTTTTATAAATTCTTACTCGCATAGAAAAACAACTCTGAGAATACTGCGTACCATGCTCAGTATTAAATTAGACAACAAGATCGCACATCGAAACGAGAAGAGCAATCTCGTGGAATAAAAAGAATTAAACGCATTATATGCTTAAATGTGGTGATTTAAGCAATCATGACTATGCTTATTATCAATAAAAGTCGTACTTTGACACCGCATCAAGTAGCTAAAAAAAATGGCTGATTTGTTTTCATCATAAAAAAGAAGATGCTCTATGAAAATGAGACCCGCCAAATTTCATGGCATAAAAAGAATAATACAATTGAGCATTTTGAAAACCGTAAAACGTATTGTAGATTGAGTAGTTTCTGGCGTGATGTGGTGGAAATCGAACAGAATGAATAACTGATAATAGCACTATTTCAATGGATAAAATTTATTTTACGTCCGGGTTTCGGTGTATTACATCATCAGGTCGCCACCTGACTATGATGCGATGCATCGAAACCCAGTACATTAATAATGTACAATTCGAGACTCAAATATGACTTGACGGAAATTAGCTTTTTTCTGAAATTATGACGGAAATACATCATTAAGGGAATATTATAACAACCCCAATTTAATTCCAACACTTCACGGGTGAAAGGTGGATCCGAGCAGGCAGTGCGAAACTCCCATAGGTAAAGGACACCAGGCTATGAGCAGGCGATTCAGTGAAAGTGGGTTGCCCCGCTCTCCTCCCCTCGATTGTCTCCCCTTCTGGCCCCATTACCCACTTAGCCTTAAACTCTCGTAATGACCTCAACCGTCAAGCTTCTCCAAATAATTGCAACCCCTAAAATAAAAGCTGCATCGGTGTCTTGGATCTCCCAGAGAAGATATAGATCCCCGTTCCCTGACATCGCACCGAGTAAATAACCCCTGCCTCCGCCGACCCACACCCAGCTTTGTTTAGACCGTGGAGGGGAGGGCGGCGTATCGGGGCGAGAGTGGCCCACGGGAGAAAGTGGATATCTTCATCTCAATCGGTCGTCCACCCCACCTGCCATCTTCCGCAGCTTTAAGCTTCGAGGGCACATCTCCTTTAAAGCGGAACCGCGTCGGGTTGGGGGGAGCGAGGGAAATATTATTGCTCCAACCCCCCTACCTCAAAGCGTCGCCACGAGCACTGCGCGCCCTGGTTGGAGTCCGTCAAACTAAATCCCTCGAAGTCCTGGGGAATTTTGGACGCGTCGCTTCCCTAGGGTGGAGGCGTTGGTGTTGGCCGCTTCCATCGCCACTCGAACGATCGAGGAACAATTCTCGGGACTACCGAGTTAATACTAGAGGAGCAGACGGGAAAATTCCGCAAGCGACGTTCAAGGTCTACGATCAGATGAGAGACAGTGTAGTGATTCGGGAGGAAGTGGGGTTTTTGGAGCGTTGGATTATTTGTCCACTCCCTCTATGAATAATGACTTTAGACTCATTTGGCCAAAAAAAAACACTGAATTCCGTCAAAATTAAGTCAGGTTTGGTTTTACATCGGTGTTGCCTATATAATGATTACCAGCACGCTTTGTATTCCTAGTTCCGTAGGTCAAATAAGAAACAAAATTGAAACAAAAACTTAAATTTATAATTTTCCAGACGCAGCCAAAATCTTCTATTAGATAAAATTTATAAATTCCAATCACGGATAGGTAAGTGACGCTTTATGTACACATAATCTTTAAGTACTCATTTCTGATTTTCTTCATCCCTGCGAGGTGATATTTCATGTTTTCAAGGGCGGAATACATAACTGCAATAAAACCAGGTTAATAATCTAACTTCTTAATTATTTACGCATTCTAAAATGGAGCCAGAGCATAAAACATATCAAAACTTCTTCAATATTGCAACAACATTATACGTAGCATCACATTAAGTTGTGATCAGAATGTAAATACATGCACTGCGATTATCACTTGGCATTACATTACATATCAACTTCGTTGTAAAGATAATAGAAATCCTGCAATTTCATGATTATTATTTATTGACGACCATGGTTTCACCACCGTCTGGCATCACCTCCTGATGATGCCACAAAGTGGCGAAATCATGATCCTCTACGATATTAGTTTTGGAATTACTGTGTTTCTGTTATCTGTACAATGTAATCGTTAACATTGTGTCACTCATCGACTTTATTTCCTACTGCTCTCCCTCTTATTATTTTTCGGAGTCAGAGATAAGAAAATAATTCGTGCCATTATATATCCTCGTATGTTACACGTACGTGATAAGCATAGGGATAAAACCTGTATGGAACTCAGTACACATTAAATTAACTCATTATTTAACAATCCATCCTCTTTGACTGCCCTTGACGAATTCTACTCAATCCGATATTTTTTGGCATTAAGGTTTCAGTCGAATTCTCAAAGTCGATTCTTTCTCACAATTCTATTTCCTCTAATTTTTTTCTGTTTTTACTAATACCAGCATTCCATTTTATTGCAAATACGTCCGTCATACATGCACACTTGAGTAAATCGCATGAATCTTGCGCCGAAAAAGATTTTTAAGTGGTATATTTTTCGATGGCAGTAGTTGAACATTTTTATAATATTCAATTTATCACCTATTACTAATTATGAGAACAATTGTTCATACATTTTTATAGGGAATCTGTTTTCATTTAAATTTCATGACTCATTATCGCAGGTTATAGATTTATTTTGATTAAAAATTGGTTCGTCAAAGAAAGCGAGTCAAACTTTACACGTAGTAAAAAAAAAATATCCACTTTTATCTTTTTTCTTGAATTATAAAAGCTATCATTTATTTTCGTAATTTATAAATGAAAAAAATTACGAATATGGAATAATTTGCTTGACTTCGCAATTTATAAGTTCATTAGGTAAAATATTTACATCATAGGCCAAATAATAGGGATGAAAAAATACTTTGTTTGGTTATGAAATAAAATAGGTCATTGGATACAACACGGAAGAATTGCAAAATGAAAATAACTCGTTCCCGTTGTAATCTAAATTTTAAACGCAAATCGTATAAATTAATCCGTCATTTTTTATAAAGATTGAAGCTAAAATTACACCCAAATACCTGGGTTTGCGGGGCTCCAAACAATGCCTTTAGAATACTTATTTTCGATGCGTATGCCATATTGAGCTCTTTAATTTGGTCCTCTGGTTTTAAGTTGTTCAGATATTTTCTTTTTTTTGCTGTGTTTCGAAAGAAATTACATTGAATGATTGAGGAGGGATGCGATGTTATAAGATCATGAAATCGCATTTCTGGACATCCGATCCAGGAATAGCATGCGTCCTCCTGCTCCCGATGGATCCAGGAAAATGTGTGCAATAAATTTGAGTACTGACACATAAGAGTTTACTAAATATCAATATCCTGGATTTAAGAGTGCCAAACTCCCCATTTGGAATGGCGAGAGTGGTAATGCAATGATTTGGGATTGGGTGGGCGAAAAAGGGGATCAGAATTGAGAAATGAATCCTCTTCCCCCGCGAATCCCGTCATACTCCTTCCAAACGTAACGGTAGCTAGTGATCCGCAGATGAAGGAAAAAGATCGACCAATCATTTGTCCCGCACAACATTTTGATGCCAACTGAGATTATGGTGCATAACTTTCACTGCCGACCTGTTCTTCCAAACAATATAAAATGTCTAACCACGTACATCATCTTATTCTCAACCATTTATATGAATTTTAGCTCTCTTTTACCGACATTTTTACATGAATATGCAAGGTAAACATAGATCTAGTGTCCGGCAGTTTTAAACGATTACAAACACAATGCAAATTCAGGATGTAACAATGATCTCACGAAATTTTCTGGTGAAACTCCTCCGCCAGAATATTGAGTATTTTTTCTATAAAAACTTCCCCAACCCTTTTTTCCTTAACATTTAGCAATGCAACATGGCTATTATTATTATTAATTTATTTATTTTTTTAAATTAATTTATTTATTTTATTAATTTATTATTATTATTATTTACTATTCCCAGAGTTTTGTTCTTTTATATTTATGAATTTGGTGTCATTTCATTATATTATTATCTGAATCTGGATATAATCCGAAGAAACCGTGCAAATAAAACGCAGTTTCCTCATTTGTGCCTAATTGTAATGTAGTCTACTTTTTATATGAAGTCGCGTGAATTTTCCATGCATGCATACCCCTAATACTGTCTTCAAAACAAATGCTCGTCATGATTAAGCCCCTTCTCTTAGAGAACTATTATTTTCTTCCCCCAGTCATTCCTTATTCCTGAACGGTAGTCCCCCAACTCAGGTCAATCTCTCCCTATCAGCTTTCACGTTCAGATCTCCAATCAATATCATTTTTTTCCTTCCATAAGCACGCAAAATTATTTTCCCTACTTCACCGCACACCCTTTCTTCCTCACTACGATTGGTCGATGCTATATAGACCAAAGTAAGAACCAAGTTTTTAGGTTCAACTTTTACGTCCACTGATATTTTTCTATCAATCGCATGCTGAATATTTACGTTGTTTTTACCTAATTAATAGTTTTAAAATATGAACACCCCTCGCTGGTTATTTTATACTCCGCTCAGCATTACTTAATAGTAACTCCATAATAATATCGCTCCAATTATCTCAGTTGCTCTTCCATCTCACATGGCTCCAAAATATCTATATTTCCTCTCACCATGACTAGCTTTATTTTCTAATTTGTGTGCCTCCTCTCTGAACTAGCAAACTTTCTCACCTCTCACAGTACTCCCTCATGCATATTCCGCAATATAATTTACCAACTAAACTGCACACACTGTCCCTTCTTTTACCAAGACACCACACCCCTCAAGATCCGCATCAACAATCACGGCGCTTCTTATAACCGTCTTCCGCATTAGCCTCACCTTCAGTGCCAAAATATACCTCCCTCCACGGTATCGTCTTTAAAGATTGTTACAATACGCCAAATTCTTCTTCTATCTCCGCATAAGACACACCGTTAAAGCTCAAAACCCGCGAATCAATATTCATTTTGCTCCTGGGAGCGTGCTCGGAATCGGGTGAATCCGCACACATATATAAAAACCATAAACCCTGTAATCAACCCGAAGGTCGGTTTGGTAGGTGATGGCAGAGTTCACCCAGTACTAAGCCCTATACGGCGTGTGGGATTCACACATCAGGATAGGGCGGCCAGTTCCTTTCCCTGTGCCAGTTATGGTTTCCCAGGAAGACCTGGTACCCGAAAAATCACATAAAATCACATTAGTGGAGCTGCAGATCCAGAGTGCCTTGCCCGGGAATCGAACCCGGGCCCCTGAGTTCAGTAGGCCAACGCTCCACCCCCTGGACTACCGCGACCCACGCACACACACACACACTATTATATATATATATATATATATATATATATATATATATATATATATATATATATATATATATATATATGTATCTTGATGGAAAGCCTCACATATGTACGACAAGTGCACCTAGGAAGAAACAATATATTTTCCCTTGGGCGGAGCTGCAGGTGCCCAGAAAGGCTTGCCCGGGAATCGAACTCGGGCCCTCCGGTCAGTAGACCGACGCTCTACCCCTGGACTACCGCGACCGATATATACTCGTACATAAAAATGAATAAATACTTGTAAATACATATATATATATATATATATATATATATATATATATATATATATATATTGCCTTGCCTATTGGAAGATGAGGCAGATGAGATGTCTTGCCTATTTCCTTGCCTTGAGAGTCCTATTTCTCATTAGGACATGGTGGAGAGGAGATCCGGATCTTTGAATGGAAGCTTTCATTGGAGATTCCAGATTAGCGAGAATCGTCTTAAGAGCACTTCCTAACTCAATCCGAATGCCCACGCCACTTCTCCTCTTGAACCCTCTCTCCAATCTCTCCCCTGCACCCTGAAGGGAATCCTATGTCGGGGAATAAATTAATTCTCCGCGGCCAGCAATGGCCCAGTTGAGTGGGGCTTAGCGGGGCTAGACAGGAGAGAGGGGGCCGAGTTTGGTGGGAAGTAGGACAGACGGGGCCTTTCGTGAGCGGTCGCATTCGTTACGTCCCGAACATGGTCTCAAGTTCAGTCGGGACGGATCAAAGGATTACGACGGGCCTGGAAGTTGGACGAAGTCGTCAATATTGAATGAGCGATAATTTTTTTATTTATACCCAATATTTGTCCCCAATTCTTTATTATAATATTGGTGATTTTATTTGAGTAGAATAATTCATTAATGAATAAATATAAATCATATTATTTCATTGAAAAAGTATTACAATATGCTCATGAAACCCTTCAGAGTATGCATTACGTATGGTGAAAAAATTGCGAAAGTGGGTGTAAGTTTCGGTGTCTCAAAACCTTTCCCATTCCAGTATATGTATCGTTGTAAAGCGTTTCGAATGTACGCTCGATTATAATTCTTACGTGTTTTCACCTAGTTTACATTATTATAGCAACAATAATTGATACCGGTACTTTCAGGCATACATTTCAATCATTTAATTGATAATGACACGAAACATTTTCAGTAGTTCATTTAATTTGAATATTTTTTAAATTTATTTTACAGAGAATTCAATTGACTAGTCAGGGTTTGAACTAATTCTTGTTTGACTGAATTCTAATTGACGTGGCTAAAAACAGTTCCTTCCTACAAGGTTTGTATAAAGAGTATTGGTAGAAATTTTATCCTGACATGTGCGTGAAGTGCCGTATTCAGGCAGTCGGTTAAGTGTGCCCATGATCGCAGATTGTATTGGTATTAATAATACGATAGTGCACCCTATTATTACTGAAAGTTTGGCGATGCGAAAAATCTGTGCTAAACTCGTCCCGAAAGTCTTACCATGGACGACTAAGAGCATATTTGAGGGTCTGCTTGCGAAGTCCTGCAACGTCATCGCGACGACTTCCCAACTCTCTTACAGTCCCGACTTTGCAACAGCAGACTATTTCTTATTCATTCTAAAGTGAACTTCTCCATTAAAGGACACCAGCATGGGACCCTAAGTGCTATCAAAGACGCTCGTACGTGTACTTTTAAGGACGTGATCCGCCTACCAGGGAGCCTTCAAGTCATTAAAAAACCGCAGGTTAAGGTGTGTCGACGCTCAAGGGATGTGTTTTGAAAAATTTTGAGGCATCATAGCAATATCTGAAATAAATATATTTTCCGTAACTTTTCCCTATACTTTTTATGCAAACTATTTATCATGAAATTATAACATTTCATTCAAGCCAATTCTTGAGAATTTTCCTGAGGTTCTTTCATTTTTGCAGAAGCTACATAGAGTAAATTTATCAAGTGAATATGAACGATAGGATTTGAAAATATTACACATTTAACTTCATTGCCATTGTAGCAATACCTGAAATAAATCTATTTTTCCAAAATTTTTCCCTATACTTTTTATATTAACCATGTCTGACGTAGGTCCTTAGGTTTCCACGGCGTTGATCAATGGAATTTCGATTCCCTTTTTCGCAATCGCCCCGAACAGCGGCAAATGATCCCAAGGCACTCGCCATCATCTCGTTTATCTGCGGAACATCGGAGGCAACCCTTAGAATCCTAAAGAAGCACAATGTAATCACCAGATTCATTTGAGTGGAAAGAATGGCGGAAAAGTTACCGGGACCAAAAAACATATTGTCGCATGGCCCTCACGAAGCAGTTTTCCAGATGCTAAGATGATGGGGAAAATCATAATTTTTAGAGATCTGCAGAAACTTGCAAGACCGGCTGAAGGAACACCAGAGGCCCACGAACAAAAAACAGAGACAACGTTCTACCGTGGCGGAACACGTCTGGAGTGAACCCGCTCACGACACTCTTTTTTACGAATCAAACATTATTGCTAAAAATTTGGTTACTATCTCAGGCAAGAACAGAAAACCATCGAGATGAAAGAAATACCAAAAACGTGATTAGAGGATAGTGCTTAGAAGATAGTCTTTCGAGAAAGAGCCAATCAGGAAGCAGCTAGCTGGCTGTACCCTATATACAAAGACGGTCAACAATGTCAACCCACGTAGCGAGGACCTAAAATGTGTCGATAAATTCTACAGTTCATTTCTGTAGTACCTACTTATTTTATAATATTGTAATTCAACTGAAGTGCATTGAATTGATTGATTTACAGTTTTGAAGTTTTGTCTTAAATTATTTTAATTTTTTGCGTAATGTCTAATCGTCATAAATTGCATTAAAAGTTTTCCATTGAATAAGTTGAGAGGATGGATTTAGAAAGATGAATATTTTTATCATGTAACTTTTTGTTCCGTGTCCAAGTGCTCCTGGGTTAGATTAAATTTTGATTTTTTAATTTAAAATTGATTGTTGGTATATTGACAGTTACACCATTAATGATATACCTGTGAGTGTTGTTATCTTTTCGTTTTGCTTGGGAAGAATGTTCAGTCTATCAATATTAACCTACCATTATATCTACAAGTTATGTCGTTGCCAATTTTTTTAAAAGGAATATCAAAAAATTGATTCAGATTTTAAATAAGAGTTTACACTACATATTTATGGATATCAGAAATTTTCATAAATAAAAAAAACCAGGGTGGTAATTTAAAATTAGGGTATTTGCATTGACTAGGCTACGTTTTTTGCACAGGATTTGTGATTCTTGGGGAAAATATAATAAGAAGTTGGGTGTCAATAGGGAAAGGTTTTGAGACTGTGTGTCAAATAGGCCAGTGAAGGCAGAGAGAGACATGGAGAAATGAAAGAATTGTAACCTTCGTGTCAGAACACCTTAGAAGGAGAATCTCTTATAGCAAGGGATAGATAATACTCAGTAACGATTCGCTTATTTTTTTTAAATAGTTACAATAAGAAAGTGTAACGAGGTTACTGCAGATGCCATAGTTGCGGTATCTTCTGGACGTAATGAGTGAAAAGAAGACTAAGAATTTTTATAAAGCCCGAGGAATCTTAGCTGAGTTGCGACACAAAATTGGGATACAAAAGTATCAACGTATCAGCAAAGTAGGCCACGTGCACAAATAATAATAATGTTGACACATCAGAAGGGCTTCTCTCTCTCATAAAGAACTCACGCCCGCAAAACAGCGAAGATTCAAAATCCCGACAACTATGAAAAACAAAGTATCATCCCGTATTTCTACTACCAAGAAATCACGTTTTCCCGCCATTACTTCACACTGCGTAGAGTCCTCAAGGCTCGCACCGCATGCCATCGTGTCCTTTGCCCGAATATAATATAGAATTTGATGAGATCCAGGCAGACGCCATGCGAATGCGAGGCCGGCGGAGTCGGGACGCGGTCCTCTCTTCAAGTATCTTTCTCGGCGAACATCCGGTAGCACCGAAGACGCCTCAGCCTCCGAACACATCAACACCAAATCTCCCGAGCATACATGAGCAGAGAATTCGGTTTAAGTGAGAATTAGAGTAAACAATACGATTCACCAAAAGCTCTCCACTTTAGAATCATCCCGTTGCCTCGCACTTTGTCACGTTTTTCAGGAAACTATCAAAAACGCCCATTACCGCGAGTGAGCCAGAGAAAGAGATCCCCCCTTAGGTGTTTCGTAAAAGTCACGAAGACATGATAGAGCAGAGGTCATGATCAACCCAGTACGGAGATTGCGCTAGGCCATGAAGCGCTCAACCCAAAAGGCGGTCGGTACTCGTACTAAGGCGCCACCAGGTTTTATACCGATTGCGGTCCAAAAGCTTCATTTCGATTAGGTGGGAGTTTAAAAGGGAAAGCAAACAGGCCAGGGATTAGCACTCATGGATATAATCAAACTACCCAGCATAGGAGAGCACAAACACAAACTCGGCGCACAGAAAATCGATTCGTCATCGGGGATAGCCACATGACTTGAGTATGCCGACTATTACATGTAATGTTACTCGTAATGATAAATGAACAGTTTTTCAAAGTATATCTTTACGGTTCCCCAAAGACGTTCGGATAATTACCACCATCAGCCAGCGCGTTTCGTTTAAATGACTGCATAAATTAAATGCAGCGTTTGTACAAAAAGTATCGGGAAAGGTTTAGAAAAAATAGATTTATTTAAGATATTTCATTGGCAACTTCAGATTATAGAGGTGTCTCACAATCGACCTAGCAACTATATGTTCCACGATCTTGCACGTAATGGGTGTGAAGGAAATAGGTCTGTAAGTACTCGGTTCCTTCTTGTATCCGTTTTTAAATATTGGGGTTACGTTAGTCGTTTTCCCTTCTAGGAACCTAGTGATCTACTAACGACTTATGAAATATTATTTATATATACGGCGTAATTTCCGAAGCTAGATCCTTAACTACGAGCGGGTATTTCATCGGGCCCGGAGGGTTTATTTGGCTTAATATTTTTCAGCAAACGTTCTCTTCCATTATATGAGATATCAATGATGGGCATCGGTTGACCGGCATGATTTTGTAAACTATTGGAGGCATTCTGTAGGATATTAGTGAAGACGCTTTGAAAGAAGGAATTGAATGAGTTAATCTTTTCCAAACTGCTCGTAACTCTTTCACCATTATCATTTTTGGGGGAATAAACAGTTGACTTATTTTCCTAAGCTCCTCTGACGTATGACCAAAATGCTTTTGGATTCTCTTTCAAATTTTCCGCTAAGCTATTCCTTTTGTATTACCTTAACGCTTTCCGAAATTCATTCTTGCCATTCCCTCTGGGTACCTTATAATCATAAGTGATCTCATTCTATTAGTCACATGGGATATCATCCCTAATATTTTTCATCTTGACGTGACAAAGCCTTTCACGTCGTAATGCCTTTCTAACATCCGTGTTGTACCATCTAGGTTCCTTTATATATATATATATATATATATATATATATATATATATATATATATATATATATATATATATATATATATATATATATATCTATAAATTTGCTGAAAAGGAACTTGTTGACTGCTTAGCGCGTGATCTCAAGGAAGTGATTCCATTCCACGTATCCTTTATGCTTTCCAGCCATGAATACCTGAGCTATGATGTTTCATGAAACACGTATACGTGCCATGCTAATGGTTAGTTTCCGAATTTCCTACACCCTGTACCCTTACAAATGGACGGTCAACTTCATGAAATTGAACAGAATAGAATTTGCACATACCTTATTCTGATCCCTATCAAAGAGCTAAAAGGCAAAACGTAGCGTAAAAAACTATGAACGGAAGGGATGAGTGAAAGAAATTTGGAACGATATTTGATTCCAGTCAGTAAAAATCTTCACCGAAGCTTGAAAATCTAGACGATGCACAAACACAGCAGAGTTATATAAAGTAGAGTTTTATGGTGGTATGGATCCCGAAAAAACATTCATCTTTGTAGGATTCGATTTATTTAGTTATGTTTTCATCACCGCAATCTCGAGGATGTTTTCAGTAGATGAAATTCCCGAACACAGTGTGCGGTGAACAAGCGAACACGTAGCAAGGCCATTATTAATTCGTGGCAAATTCTTTACTACCTTGGGCAACGCATTCTCGGAAAACTTAACTCAATATTACCAAGCAACTTAAATTGTTTTGTGTTGTTAGTAATTTTATCACAAAAATATATTTAAGAGGAATACCGCCAGACACTGATGAGTATCGAAGAGTGCATAGTATATTTTAATTAATTTACTCCGGTAATTGAAATACGTAAAATACATTGTAATAAAGAGGTTACAATCTACGCATTGACAGAAAGACATATTGAGGGAAAGGTCCCGCGTGGAAGAACGACAGACATGTATACTGAACAAATTAAGATGGACGTAAAGTTTTAAAAAACTTTTATAAGGTGAAGGAAGAAATGGAAAACGCTAAATAGCAAAGAATGCAGGTCTGCAGTAAACAAATATTAGAAATGAAATACTTATTATATATATGTATATATATTACATATATAATGTGTATATATATATATATATATATATATATATATATATATATACATATATACAAAATATATAAAAACACAGATGTAGATTTTTAGAATATAGAGACACAAAGAAAGGACACTCACAATTTGTTATTTTACGTTTCGACAGCACGGCTGTCGTCTTCAGAATGCTGCAGAAGCCGTGCTGTCGAAACGTAAAATAACAAATTGTGAGTGTCCTTTCTTTGTGTCTCTATATTCTAAAAATCTACATCTGTGTTTTTATATATTTGTGTGATTACGATTAACATTAGTCCAAAGAAATGCTCTCTTCTACCAAGGTAGCGTACTAAAATTTCGCATTTTCCGTCTGGTAAATGAAACTGAACTATTCCACAAATTGAAAACGGAACGATATTACTTGGGATATTCGGTTTCGATATTTTATTTCGTAATTGATTTGAGTATTTCAAGGACACTTAAGCACTAGGGTACAATCCAAGGGAAGCCAACTTACGTATCCCTAGCCTCATACACATTTCTCCGCAGTACAAATTCCAAGGTCGTTTTCGTGGATCATACAGATTTGAAGGGAAGACTCGCACGTCAATCGTCTGCTCCCTTTAATGATCTCCATTTTACTGGCTCTCCTTAAACTACCGTCTCCTCTCTGCCCCTAACCCCTCGGTGCCAGTCCCGCCGAGTCAATCGCGGGACACACAGATTTAACCGAGTCCTCAACGAGACGACCCAGTCCCGATCCGACTCCGGATCGGGGATGAATGAACTATTCGTCAGTCTGCAGAAATGCAAAGGGGTTAACGGCGTCCGGAAATTGTTCAAGCTCGTCTAACCGCCCATCAATTCCCGGCAAAGAGAAACGCGGATCAATCGTTCCTCCGGCCGACAGACGCCACCTCCCTAGCGCCACCCCCTCTCTTATTTCCTCAAGAGACACCACGATCCATCTCCCACCTCCAAGGCCACACAAGGTTCCCCCACCTTTCATATCCGCTTCGTACGGCCTTAAGCGTGAATTTAGACGCTCGGGCTCCTTGTTGCTCAGATCCAACTTGCGCCACGTCACTCTCCCTTTTATTTTATGAAAAAGATAATTGCCTACCTGAGTACTTATCTGATAAACTTTCCCTCATAAACAGTATGCACAGTGTAAACATCAGGGGAAATAACATCTACTTAAAACCTCGACACGGCCCAATAACTTACAGCAAACCTTTTCATGTAACAACCTGTAGACTCCACTCCACTTTGCCTTAGGACATTAAAAAATCTCAGTTACTTATTTATATCAAAAATAGATACAATAAAATGATTCTACATGACGAAAATTTTTTCTTTAAATCGACTACCATGCCGACATACTATATCATCTGAAATTATCTCTACCTACGCCACTTCTAGCTTTGCGAATATATTCTATTGTTCCAGGCTTCACTTCGTGGTAGTATTTAATATCCGTACTAAAAGGAAAGACTTGTACTTTTTTACTAAATCTGTGGAAAAGTACAAGTCTTTCCTTTTAGTATAGATACACCACTTCTGACCACCAACTTTACCTTGCTTTAAAACATATGATTTCTTCTTTACTTTGCTATGTATGTCTGTATATACACATGTAGTTAATGCGCTGTACTCAATTGTACATTTTATTATATAATTTATTTATTTAAGGGGCTTTTTTTTTACTATCTTGCAGGGTAATCGCAGGTTTTTCACGGCACTCTTCTTTGTGGGTGTTTTCTCACGCGGGTTTTTACTAGGGTTTCATGTCGGAACTCCCTAGGTTTTTCCCACAAATGACATAGTGCGCTTCTTTCTTTTATTATGTGTACTTTTATTGCACATATGGCTAAAAAGCCGTGCGCATACGCATGTTAGATTGATACTCATTACGTCATTTTAGTCGAAAGAGTACCTATGTTAGCTACTAATAAGGTACCACGATGGTGATCAGAGAGCGTGGGTTGGAAATCAAATCCACACCGGGCGTCGTGTGCTCACCACTCTCATAAACCGTGGTTTTTCCTACATTAACATGTTTCATATTCAATGGGGGGATGTTATGTGTACTTACTTTTGTTTTGGCACCTGCACAAATTAGCAAATGCATTCCCTAACCTCCTCTTTGCATGTTTAAATTCCGCGCGCACATTAACTCCCATGACATCTTGAGTAACTCACTTCATTCAAACATAATAAAATGTGAAAAGATCAAAAAAACCGCATAAATTGGGAGAATTATCGGCAATAACTTCTTAAATACTTGGCACGCCAAGCAGAGGAGATAGTTACATAGGCGTAAGTAATGAAATGCCGCCAGCTTTCTCTCTACAAGAATACGTATTTTGGGGCCGGAGATTTTACATTATCCGGTTGCAATAATACCTTAATATTGAACTATATTATCACATAATCATAATCAAGGTTTACCTTGGTTAAAGACACTGTATCCGGTAATTTGAAAGGTATTCTTTTGCCCTATTTATGCGCACAAGAAAAATTGCTGTTTAAACTGGTAAAAGAGGTGAAAATGTATAAAAGTATGCCTTTATATAAATGATACACGGACAACTTATTCTGATACCTTTTCGTTAACTTCGCAGGGATATCATTCCGTTAACTACATAATGAAGCTTGTCAACGAGAGTGAAATCATTCATCATCTGATACAAAATATTTTATAAAATATACGCGATTTCCTATATCAGCAGCAAGAATGTCATGTGTTTTCCTACTTCGTACTTAATACTCCTGAAGGAACTCAAGGTATCAGATATAGAGGCAGCATGAGACACGCTCCGATGGTATCAATATTTATTCTGTGAGAGTTCATTTTAGAGAATCGGTAAACCGTCAGAAATGTAACTGCAATCAAAAAGCTGAAGTCACAAAAAATTGCTCAGTGTCAGAGTCAATAAAATGCATAAAGAATGATTTGAGCATAATATGTCAAAGTTCTGAATTGATTGCTAATTCAAAATTACATGTATTTGTGAAAATGTTTTTCCCCTAACAATTATGCCCTTAAACAATTATCTACCCTTCAATATATGGTTTGTTTTCATTTCAAAGTTATCGGGGATTTGAACGTCAGGAAATGCGTAATCAATGAGAGCTTAGGGCTCACAAATCCAAGGTAAAAGCTTTGGCATCAAGTCTCATTTGTAACTGCCAACGTTTCGATGACTGCCATCGCTCTTTGGGCGTTCACTGACGCAGTAAAAGCACACCCATAAAAAGCCAGGGAAAATCCGTCCTAGTCCCGCCTTAGGAATTAGTGCTATTCCAAACCCAGTGTTTCAGTCCATAAAGCATGAGGTGAAAGATGAAAGCCCATCCGGATATAAGGATGAGAAAAAAATGCATATATCTACCAAAATTCTTAAGGCTAAAAATTATTATGATATATTTTTATAACTATTAGTTGACAAAATAGAAAAAATAACGTAGAAATTAGAATCGCTCTAAAACGAAATAAGTAAAATGTCATAGCCTCGAACACAAACTGAAATCATAGCTACCCCCATAATTGAAAACTGAGTTATTTCAAAAATATAGACCAACAAATACGTAAAATCGGGATAAGACAATAATTCACTGAAAAATAAACATATTATAATACTTGCGGAATGAATTTGATTGCTTACATAATACCGGAATACACTTTTGAGAATCCTTATTATTTTCTATGATTCTTGTTTTATTTAGTTTATCTTCCAGAGGAGTTGAAGAGAATGTTTCAACGGCAATATATATTTCCTAATTATTATTCATGAAAACAGTATTTTAAACATCTTTCTATGCACGCCAGCTAGACTCATAATACTGTATGATGTGCAAGTTTTAAACTTTCACTTAACATGCAAATTTCCTGTCCCATATTCGATGATGTGGCTCGCCTGGATTTAAGTGGGAATTTATACGTAAGCAAGTATACAGATTTTAATTTCAACTGGAGATTCATTAAATGCTGTTCAAAAATATTCAAATTTTTGTGAAATTGATTCTTCCTGGCATTCAACAATCCCAGGTTTAATATTATTCAAAAGTCATTTGCATATTTAAAATTAATAGAAAATTATAATAATATTTTAAAAACCAAAGGATTATCCAACAATGACGAAACGGAGTGCTTTTATTCCAAACTAGCTCCATAAGCTTATTATGTGATAATAACGGCTCGAAAAGTTTCATTTGTCATTAAGGAGATTGGGACTGTGCGATAATAACGTTTGTTTTATTTCTTTCTATTGATTTCTCGGAAAGAGACGACCAAAGAGATCAGTTAATTGGTTAAAAAAAGTTGCCACACGAGGGACCGTTAAGGCCCACTCAGAAGAATCACCCGAATGAATGAGTCCTAAGCGGTCCCGTGAACGGGTACCGCTTTGATGAGTGAACTTCTCAAGAAAAGTATTTCGTCTTAATTTTGAGTAACAGCAAATAATTACGTGATAGATGCTGTAAAAACTTAAGAATGGCTCAGAAATATTTTAATAGCTAACATTTAATAGGTAAAGCGAAGCATTTCATTCTATTTGCTTAAAATGACGCATTTTACTGTGACTAGAGGATAAAAACTGAAGTGAAATTACGCGCTAGGATATTACATTTGAAAATCTGTTCAATTTTATGTTGTTCTTTTATTTCCAAAGAAAACCGTTATTCTATTTTTTACAAATTTTAAAATGCATTCAACGATAAGTTTATTTTTGCACATTTAATACCTTTTCAACTACGCTTTAACAATCTAAAGACACCTGGTTATTTTGAGAAAATACGATAAGTTTATTTTTCATATGGACATGCTACTCGATATGAGAAAACTTCACTCATCAATGCGATTTAGACTACACAATTAATTATATGCTGAAAGCATGCAAATTCGAGGAAGGGCTAATGAGAAGACGGATAAAAATACAGGAATTTGCCATCTGCGCATGACAAGTTTGTTTGATATATTTGGCAGAAGGAAATCGTCGGGCTACATTGTACTTGTCAACCACTAAATCCCTCTCCAGAAACAAGATCCTGGCTGTTGAAGGGCCGGAAGGGGTGAACAAAGAACTCCGTGGGTGCAAATCTACCAGTAAGTCGGTAATACTTGCTTTATGAGGAAAGATTATTTTTGAAAAACAATTAAAAGCAAAGACTGGATTGTGGATCTCACAGTTACACACCTTGGATCCCTACAAAATCAGAAAGGAATTACCAGCGACGCGACTGCAGAGAGTGCGAAGTCAAAGTTTGCTAATAAACCCTTGAAGCGTGCTCATCAAGTACGTAAATTGTTTGTACGTGAAGGCTTGTTACCTTGTCTGGGGGATAGGGTTTTCTCATTGGAGCCGTAACTTCGTCGTTACCGTTTCAGATATTATCCGGTCCAAAGGCACGAGCAGAAAGGGCGTATGAGAGACGGAAGGGTCAATGGATGGATGGATGCGGAATTGAAGGACACAATCAAGTTTAGTCTCATGCGCACTTCCACCCATGACCTCGGATTACTCTTCCTCCTCGTGGGGGGGGGCGATTTTCCGGTTAACACGTGCGGAGAGGGAAGGGAGGGCTTAAGTGGGAGGGGAACTAGAGAAGCAAGGTAAACCCAGCAAGCATTCCAAATTCAACGAAGTCTCATCACTCGCAGGAGAATCTGGGAAACTGTAGAGTTGAATGAGAACCTTATGTGGCCATTTTTAAAGACGGAAAGAAAGAATTATGCGGAGGATGCAATGTCATATTAACTTACACTTTTCATTTCAGCCATGCATACAATAACGCATGTAATATGTAAAGGTTTTCCAGGGACAGTAAAATTAATATTATATATTTTTAATGCCTGAAAAAACCCTCGAGGAATATCCTTCTTAGGTCAGAAATTCGTATGATTTCGACACATTCTTCATGGAATATTGCTACACTGAAAGGATGACTGTAAGGATAACCTCGCCTCTGTGAGTATAGGTTTGCATGGATGTGTTGATTTTGCATGTAGTTTTGTTCTCTTTTACGGATGGTGAGTTAACAACCCCACACATGCCCTTGCCGCGACTTGCGGGGTATTATGTAGATGTAGATGAGATGACGTAAATGTTGTAAACTGGGTAAAAGGAGACACTCAATTTATGTACTGCACAACACCAATAGGATTTATAGTAGAAATCGATCCATTAGGTTTCTTTTTCGTCGTAAAGCGGATAATAATTTCATGATCAGATGAAACCACCTTATATTTAAGTAATATGTACACTAAAATAATTAAAATGGCTGCTAGTATTAAAATTAGAACTATATTTTGGATGTGCTTAAAAAAAAGTTTGCAAAACAGTTAAATAATATTCACCCAGGCATTATGCGGTTGTGAATACGCACAAATAACCCATCCCTTTAATATTTCATCACTAAACTTCACGCCGGGCTTCTGTGGATCATAAATTCAAACCTTTTAATCAATGTTTTCTTCCTGTTACTCCATAAGCCTTTTTTCCAATACTTTCCACAAAAGCTCTAGGTTTCTACATTATCTCGTAACTCTATCCTTTCTCCTGGAGCAGTTAAATTAAAGTCAGTCCTGAAGGAAATGTGATCATAAAAATATAATGAAACAACCTCCTCTCTCATGCCCCAATTTCCCTTATTCCTAATTCTTCAAACGTTCCGTAAAACAAAAAAAATCTTCTCAAACCCATCAAAATTTTACCGCGTCCTAGATGCACCACCACGCTCCAGCGCCACTGCCGCCGCATAATACCCCTCCCCCTCTTAACGCCATCTCCTTAACCAACCCAACCCACTTTAACCCCTCTACTCCTTAGCCAACTCTCTTTCTGAGCACTTCATTCACATTCTCACCTGCCATTCTTCTACATTGAAGAATGCACCGCTCATCTTTCCCTCGGATGAATAACTTCATCGAAACCCTATTTCCGTCCACACTCCCAACGGATATGCATCCTTCACATACATATCTGTAATCGGCATTAAGTCAGGTCTTGTGAGCTCACCTAATATATCTTTAGGCGAAAGGAGGTAAATATCTTATAAATAAATCCATATTTCCTATAGCATGGAGCAATTAGGATGGATAAATAAACGGAAAATTGCATCGGAGAAGAACTATACTTGTATGTCTCCACTTTTCAAAAAATGTTAAGAAAGTCAGATATTTTTGTCACCAAATTCCGAAGTCATCGCGGAAAAAATGAAATGCGATGATTCCAAAGAATTAAACCTTAAATAGGAAAACGGAGTGGGGACTAGCGGGAGAGGAAACCAAAGCAAAAACACGTAAATGGAAAATAGGGTAGTATCCTGGAAATTATGAGAAAATAATAAATAGTTAGAGATAAGTATAATAATTAATAAATAAGATACAATAGTTTTAACACCTTATAGGTGCGTGGTAGCCGAGTGGGTAGGGTGCTGGACTATTGTCAAGAGCGCCGAGTTTTATTCCGGGTTTTTCCATTTGGCACTTCAGCTTAACCGAAGATGTGAGTCAGGTATCAGATATCTATAACCGCAGGTAGCACGGAGAAATGAGCCGGTCGCTAACCTAGCCGCCGATAAGGTAAGCTTTAGATGAACTCTACCCCAAATTCAATCTTCAGGTCTATTTATAAATGTATCTAATTTGATAAATGATTAGAAATAAACCAAAAACAATTGATCTATAATTTCGCGGCACATAAAAATATTACACTTATATAAAAATTCATCTTTTAAGATATTGGTGTCCGAATGTAAATAGAAATAACTGAAATACATAGAGATATTTTTGAAAGTGTGAGGGTTTAATTTCTGATTAAAAGTGAGTTACAGATCTACGAAAGATGTGATAAATGGAGATATCTGTTAAAATCGGTCATACAAGGTTTCGTAAACTAAACGAGGGAGACGCCAGCAATCAACATATTTTGATTTGTGTACTACAGTTAAAGTTATCGGTTACAATCGCAATATTTAATAAAACTTCTCAACATTTAATTAAAAAATTTACATTTTATTTCATGTAATTTTTTGAGAAAACTACTTAAAATACCATTCATTTGGGTAATAAATTTATTTTGCTTACCTATCATCGTATCAGTGTACGAAAAAAAATCCCTCCTATTACTTCCTATTTCCCAAATTCGAAGGACCATATTTACTTTCCAAATTATGGCAATATTATGGAAAATAATGCAATGACACGCTCGCGATGCTGGAGAGAAAGCCGAAAACTGCAATTTACGCATTATCCAAACAAAAATAAATTGAAGTATAAAAAAACTATTTCATTTAAATATTGGTTACAACCGAGGAAATGATCCTCAACTCAGTGTTTCACCCTGTGGCACAAAACCTATCCACGTAGATGGTGACGTAAAAGGCACGTTTTACACATTTCACTATTGTTGTCTTATCACATGGACCAATTAAAGAATAAAATTTGAGGTTGAATTTTAACATTAAACAGGCGAAACTTGCTCTTTATTTTGTTTCTGAAAATGAATTATTGCTATGAATGGAGGAAGAGACACAATGAGTCAATCCTCAACGGTTAGGAGGCGAGGGGAGTGTGTGAGAGAGAGTAAATTGGAGAGCTATGAGGGAGAGGATTGGCACCCACTTGAGGGGAGTGAAATGTTTGTGTTACGTGAGCAGAAGGAATCCCAGGTACGTCTTGCCAAATGTCGGATTGAGGAGAGGGTCACGACTTTGAAGGGGTTCTAGAGGAGGTAGAAAGGGGAAGACGAGACCAAAGGTGAGACCTTGGTCGGAGACGGCGTTCTTCTCCCCCTTCTCCGTCTCCAATCCGGGCGGACGAAGAAAGAGGATGTGCGAGGCAGCGGAATGCTCACCTATGTCTCTGCCATCGAGGCAAAAAGTGACGACAAAAACACATGCTCTTTGCTGGGCGGACCAACGGGCGGGCCGCTATCGAAGGGAAGAATGTGCACCAAGTAAAAATAGCGAGAGGGCAGACGGATGGGGGTTTAAAGGCGAGCCAACGGTCAAGTGAGCCTTTTAAAGCAGATTGAAGACGGCCGGAAAGAATGAAAGCAGGTGGAGAGCACTTTGCGTCGAAAGCGGCACTCCATATTGATCCAATATCAGAATCGAAACCTGGCACTGCGCTTTGGTCGCCATGCTCATGCAAAGATGTTTGATCCGGATAACTTATGACACTGGTCGGTTTAATCGCCAAGCGCTGATAAGACGTAGGACACGCAGCAAAATTCATAAGTAGGCCATCGTTGCCATAATCAAAAAGTCAGAGAAAAGAAAAAATACGTAGTCATCATGCCACTAAGGGAAAGTTAATTAGATTATATAAAATTTCTAAAATAATAGTTGAAAGCAAATTCTAATTTGAGAAATATTTTTGCAAGTAGAACTTCCAAGCGAGAAAACGACTTCTATACTATTTGTATGTAAGTTATCGGAAGCATTAGACCATAGGAACAATTGTGGAAAAACATAACCAGTGTATTTCTCTCACATCGTGTGAGTAATAAACGTATATTTTCATAATAGGTTTGGTATGCTCTATCAAAACTCCAAATTACATATGAAGTTTTCCTATTTTTTTGGAACACCTATAAAAAATAGTTTTTAAAATACATTCAAGTTTTCACAACCGACCAAAGCGGACATGTGTTCTTAAGAAGATTAACAAAAATGATGAAATACGAAAATTTGCAGTTTTAACTTCCGCAAATCTACCCGGCATAATCTGTCAACCTCATTGCTCTCATCGTAAGCGTACTTTTCAGCTTTAAAGTATCAAATTTGGAGAACATGAGGTGCAATCCAGCTGGTAGGACAAGAGTGGATGCAATTGCGACAGAAAGCCGTCCAATTGGGTCCCTCCGCCTCCTTCATGAACACGATCCGACGGCAGGGCTTCCAACTATCCGACTGTGACAAACAAGGCCTCCAGAGTGTAAAAAACCCCTCGAGTCCCCGGACTTTATTCCTGGAGACTCGAGGCAATGACACCAAATGCTTGACAAAGACTCAAAGGAAGTCGTTACAAAGTATAGCAGTCTATTATTACTAAATGTCAATATACGTAATGTAGTCATAGAGTATATATCATCACAGTTGTATGATTTCTAGGGTAATAGCGTTCATTTCTTTAGTATTCTCCCAATTTTCTCAACGCACGTCTTAAGTGTGTCCCAAACGGAGGAGGTTCCATTGACTGTAGCATTTTTTTAAATAAAAATACATTGTTACAGAAATGTAATATAGATTACGATATTGTTTGTTTTTTGTAATCAGAGGAATGCCTCAGTACTTAAGTTACCATAATTAAGAATTATTATGTTACTATCATATTAATACTGCTTTGGTACAGTCATATATAAAAAGGTTTATCGTCTTGGACAGACGAAGGAACTTTCTTAAATTAAGATTGGTAAATTATTGAAGTAAGACCAAGTAAATTCTTGTTATACTCATTAGTCGCTTTTCGATCATTACGAAGACAATCTTCACATTATTAAGAGAATAAATTAACAGTGACGCATCATAGATATGGACAAGAGTTAATCGCTACATTGGCATTATCTAATAAAAATACAAGATAGTTTAAAGGTGAACTTACAATCAATTTTTTATTAAAATACATGATCAAACAAAATGAGCTAAAGAATCTCGAAGCATATAAATTATTTGAGAGGATTCTTGAAAATAGAATAAAAACACTTGCCTACTAATCCGGTGTAGTAATATATTTCCACAAAAAAACTGAACAATTCAACAATATGACAAAGGATTATTTTATTCAATTTATCGCTAATGTGAATAGTGGCTTAAATAAAACGATATAGGGCGATCTGTTCATATAATACTGAGATTATGCCAACGTGATCTTTTTTGCAGTTCTGGTTTCAATAACTCGTACCTTAGCGCAGTTTGCGATATCGCGCTTTTTAAGGCAAAACATCATGTCAAGGAACGCGCATCTCGTGAAAAAACCTTCTCTAAAGCTTAAGGCAGTTAAAATCATAGACACGGATATTGAAAGCATACGCCGATGATGAGAGCTTAAGAGGAAAAGTTTAAGACGTCGCGTAACTTGCTGGTGACGCAACGTAATGAAAACTTGTGCAGTTGGTGTTTAAGTAAAGAAATCCTAATTTATTGTACACCTTTCTGCAAAATCTCACTTCTAATTAAAATTAATGTACCTCATACAGATCATAACTAAAGCACTTATATTGTTCTTTATTTTGAAGTAGTCGGGAATACTCTTATCCAGGAGTAAGAGCCTTGATGCGGAAACAGTTGAAAATAATCAAAAGCTCGAATTCACCTCTTTTGTAAAACATTTGTGTTTGACATGTTAGGATAGGGCCTCTCTTGATACATTTTAAAGTAGATGGGATGTACTAAGACAAATTGTAATCGTGAATATTTTCTTAGTGGCATCAAAACTTTGCTTTCGCTCTCACTTTCTTGCTTGCTTACTTTGTCCGCAGAAGCAGCGAACACATTCATGAAATTTTCTCACTAATTACTTGAATAGAGATGTGATTAGATCTTCGCTTTGTTGACGAGGTTTCAAACCAAGCCGATATGCGGAATCATCGCCCTAATACCAGGGAAACATTGCTGTAGCACGATGGAAGCTTAAACGTTGCTCTAGGTGAGGCGTTTGCGGGATTGTTTCCACTACACAGCCAATTAGGCCATTAAGCCCGGTACCCTTTGTGCCCGGGTTACGAAGCTTTGAACGATAGGGGGAGCAGAGGGCCAGGGACTATGGCCGATGCCTTTGGTCGGAGAGGAAGGCCACTCGGGTGATAAATTCGAAAGCCTCGGGGGGATATTCGGAAAATTCACTTAAGTAAAGAAGGAAGCGAAGAGGAAAGCATTAATGAAATTTTTAAATATAAAGCGGTTAAATAATTAACAGGATTGGGAATTTAACTATACTTTTAAGGACACAAAGCAAATCCACTCCAACACTTTGAGCGAGATTAAACGCGGGTAGAGCAACAACACTCACCACGATATAAACGGCAAAACTTGGACAATACCCGCCACAAGTCACCAATGACTTATCAGTGGGCACACAGATTCCTGATTTAACAGTTAGGACGTCCTAAAATTATTTCTCGGGAAAGAATTATTAATTTTACTCCAAGTTCAATCAAGTAGAGATACAAAATCAATTTTGGCCACCTAAAGACCCCGTCAACTCAGCGGAAGGAATATATAATGAAAGAAAGATTAATTTAGGGGATTTGTGTTGTTTTGCATTATTTATAATCTAGGAGATTTAATACGTTTATTATACTATTTTTATAATCAAATTTCAACTGGTTAATCAATTTTAATGAAATTCAGTACTTAGTTCTCCTAGCATTAAAGCCAATTTCTCTCCGCCAGATGACCCAGGAGAACCAAAGAGAGAGGAAAATGCAGAGCCAAGACGAGAGAGTTCAGCGATGGTGGTCACTACGATGCTGGCGGCGGTAGGATAAGAACAATGGCGTGAATAATGAACAGCGGTGAGGTGTGCGTGAGGTGGGAAGAAGGTAGAAATGGGGGGTGGGGGCGGGACGCCGACGTGAAGTGCTTGCGTCACAGACGGAACTAAATTGTCCAACACCCTCGAGGAATGTGGTCGTCCATTTATATCGATGGCCGGTTAAATATATCCGACCGAAAATATTTGGCGTGACGGTTGACCTAAAATAAGATGTGGCATTTAAGAAGAAACTGGAGTGTCGAGAGGGAAAACAAAAATAGCAGTCACTATCACAACTGGAAAGATAATCTTTCAATATAAGCTCTGACTTTAAATTATAAGATACCGCACCATTTTGGATTTTGAATGCGGTTTTTTAAATAATTCAACGAATTGAGTATTCGTTTATTCCATCAATCGGTGAGTTAAATTTCCTAATTTTTTTTTCATAGTCACGGACAAGAAAATTTTTCAACACTTGACGAGGATACCTCAGACGTTATCACTATATTGAAACTTTTGTTTTTATTTTAAATTAGTTCGGTCAATAAAGCTAAATATATCTTACTTACATTTTTATGTCAACTAATGACGCCGTGAATGCTGCTACTCAATTTTTTTCATATCGATAAGAAGTATATTTGACACTATCATTGCGGGATGATAATTAGCAGCAGAATTCTTAATGACACTTCAAAACCATTTCAAATTGTCAATATTTCCATATCGAATGCCTTTTTTAATTTAAAAATTCTAAATCTAAATTTGCATCCAAAATATTCTTCTCCCGGAAATGTTAACATTCTCTCCATTCGACGCGTTATCCAAAACTTACGGGAGAAAACTCTTTCTCTAAAATTCAGTCTTTCACTCTCCTCTCATTCACCGATCTGCTCTGTGATTCGAGTTTCATCGGCTTTTCTCATTTATACAATAAAGAAAAAACAGCGGTTCGCATCATATAAGGGATCTATTTTTAATCGGCATTCTATCATTACGCATTCATATTATTCATTCTTTTTTACAGTAAATGTAAGCATCAAATACTTCAAATTCATTAAATAGCATTTAAGTAAATGTTTTGGTTTCACCTAAAATTTGAAATTAAATTTCATTGAAATGACGATCAATTAATGACAAATGATGCATAAACTGTATGAATTAAGTCTCCAAAGCAAGGGTTTGCAGTCATATATGAGTATTTCCTCGAATAAATATATAGCATATAAGACCAAGTTAAGGCATGCAAAAAATAAAGCATAGAGGTCCTCAATTAATTAAAAACTTTAGATCCATTGCAATGAACTGATGGCATTTCATTCAAGCTATTGGACAATTGTTTTCAGTTTTTCGGCAAAAAACAGAATAGTAGAATTGATTTGAGAAGTGATAAATGCAAGGAAAAAAAGACACCATGAACTACTAAAGAAGAATTAGAGCCTTATTAAATAGAATGCCATAAGAGACTATTAGATAGAACAAGATGTGGGTCGTTTTATCGCATATCCATGGCCTTGTTTGGATGAAGGCCTTAGATTTGGTGCTTAGGATTTTTTTTACGAAGAATCTGGAGAGTAATTTTCAAAGATAAGAAGGATAGGTTACGTATGCCTTAGAGAGAAGACATTGCACAAACAACAACTAAAAAAAGACAGTAAATGAAAATGTTAAAGGTAATAAGAAATATTATCAGGATGTTGAACGTTGTAACTGAGTCGAGAGGGAAGATTAGAATGGAAAGAGCACTCTGAGACACTTCGAAAATGGCACAAAGAAACAGAATATACTAAGGTATGAAAAACAAATGTGTTAAGGATAAATAAGTTTAGGCTTTGAGATTTGAAAATCAATAATGAGGAATAAGAGTTCTAATGGATCGTCCAGACAGGTATGTAAATTATTAGATGGCATAATAATGTTCAATCATGCACATTCTAAAATATTATTCCAATACAGGTAGATCTTGTAGATCAGGTTTCCTCTTCCCAACGAAAATGAACGCCTCCATGAAGCCCTAGATGTTAGTACATAATATCTGGTGATGAGTGAAATATTTTAAAGAATTTACACAAATGATACGTCGACAAAGAACTAAATATCCTAATGTCAGAATATAATTATTTTCAATCCAGCATATTGCATTTCATTGACACTTAAAATGACCGACAATTTAAACTAGTAAACAGTCTAAAATCTACCTTTCCCGATGAATGATTTTGGACATTATTCGAGCAAATGAATAAATAATTTGGTTTAAATATTCATAAAATAGTATGGGTAACGTGTTAACAATGACCTAACATGTCATCATGGCACCAATAGCTTTCCCACATTTACGTCAGCGCCGAGCGTGCTGGACAGCAGGGAGAGAGAGGTAGCAACGTTTCCTGACATAAATAGAATACGTCAGGAAACGGCAAAAATCCGATAATACGAACGAACACAACAATAACACGGAACCACGAAATCGAATCGACCGAGAATCAATGGTTGAAGGAGGCGCTCAGATGCAAAATTCTGGGAATATCCATAAAAAATTCTAGGTCTCAGGAAATTAATCATCTATAATTTCGAGATGAGACTTGGCACGCCATGGTGTCGATCTAGTTGGAACCCAAATATTACGAGAAGGAAGTTTGATCTCGATGTGAATATAATCTTCAATTTATCCCTGCCCATGCATTCAACAAAGTGAAGAATATTGCAATATCAATTGGCAACAAATTTAAAGTAAAATAGTAGTTATATATTTCCAGTTCATCTATGAGTGTTTATATCTTTTGTATGAATTAACAGAGAGGATACCACTCAACCGATTGGTAAAGAGTATGGAATTTATAGAAATACACCGTAAATACACGATGGCCTGCCAGCTGAAGACTAACGTCCTTTTGAGGCAATCTTCCTAACGTTATTTGTGAACTCTTTGAGATGGATATTCTAACCTTGTACTGAGGCCAGCGCGGACGCGTCTTCACTGCGCTCCACCTCCCCGTTTCTCAGTGTGCCTTTTGAATTCTAAGCGTCTTGAATCATTCATGAATTACATTTGAATGCTTCTTCAGCCGTCGATGATCCTGATATCTTCGAACGATTTCGGCAAAAATCACATCTCAATACTCATAAATGATATTCCCATTAATAATATTGCATTGCAATAGCTATTCATTTATCCATATGAAAAGTAGCCTTTCCAGATCGTTAAGAATAAATGCCCGTTGCATAGACATCCTTAATTTCTCTTTGAAGTATCAATTTCAAATAATAGGGTCAACATTAATCTAGTGTTTATTCACTCCCTATTACACACCCTGGCAGTGGCTTTCAGGGTACCAAAAAAATACAAAAACACACAGGAAATTGAGATGTTTTTTCGGGTAACAAAGATAAATACAACATTTTGTATCCCTCTTCATTCGGCGTAAACTTGTTTTTAATATAGTTTTTGGCTTGTTTTTAAAACTTTCTGCTAACAAATAGACATTTTCCCTTTTTTAAATACCCCCTCTCTTTCCTTTTATCGGATACACCACCAATTGCAACGCTATGAATCAAAATTCTATCAAAAAATTAAGAGAGGTATGAAAACATTTTCTTCCTTACCTTTTGCCGCTCGGCGTTCCTTATGACTGTGAGGTCAGTGACGTCAGAGATTCCTCCGTGCACCACGAACACCTTGTTGTCGACGAGTGTGCCGAGAGGGAGCCAGCGGTACATCCTCTCGATCAACACGAGCAGCCGGTCGGCGTGTTGCTACGAAAAATATGACAGTGTTGCGGTTGGCGAAAGACCTCCCACTCTCGCGATAATTGAAACAATCAACGGAGAGTGTTGAAGTTGCGGAAATTCGCTCGAAAATCATAGTAAGTATTATAAGCTGTGAGGACACTTTAATAAATTCTTAAAAAAACTTTAAAATGAATACGATACGAGCATCTCGAAAAAATTGACTGATAGAATGATAAAATGAAAAAGAGCTGCCCGCTTTAAAAACCGAAACGAGGAAACACGGGCATTCACACTCTATCAAAGAAATCTGGGACGAGATTAATTGGCAATGGCGGCATGAGGAAATCATATTGCTAAAGCAATATTGCATTTTACATAGAATACTTTTACTATCAAAAAGTTTTGAATTAATTGAAACCATACATAAAATTGAAATAACGTTTGTTATAAAGATTTAAGGATACATCCATCCAGTAAAAGCATAATTTAAACATGAAATAATCAATTTCAAGAACTCATTGTTTTCTGGAGAGTAAAACGCATTCAATAAAAGAACATATTGAACGTATACATTTGGGAATTTTTATCAACTAACTATGAATATATTACGCATGTCGTATAGCTTACAACGTGTTTTTATCGATACCCTTTGCAGCACCAATACGAGCAGAAATCACTACCAATGAATGTAAACGTTAAACTAGCCTTTTCCAGTACTTTAAGGGTACAGAAACTATATAGTTACACTTCTTGGGAAAAATTTACTTGAATCACTATGTAATAGACTGTATCAAGTTTTAATACACGGCAGAATTAAATAATATCTCACATATGTAACTTAACTTACTTAACGTTATCTTACTAAAACTTTTACGCATAATTACTATTGATTTTCAAAGAGCGAGATGGTGTAATACAACAATGTTAATAATTGCTAAGTAGTTGTCGATGTCAATTTAATACATTAGCAAATGTTGTTTGCCTATTTTTTTAAAAATCACATTTCACTGCTTAAGTCATTTTATATTAAGTTCAATACAATAACTGATGATGCAGTTATACGTTGAAAGGAGCGATTATACTCATTAAAAATCATCGGGAAAATAATACCAAAGAGAAAATGGGTATTATTCACAATAACATCATTTTATGACTTTTATATGTCCATATTTGCTTTTGTCAATTAGAATGAAATGTAAAACTGACAATTTTTCCTACATAAATTGCTAATATCATAAGTCATGAGCGTACTATTATTCTTGTAGCAATTATTTTTCATTGCATTAAAATAAAATTAAAAAAAGACATTTTATTCAAATTAAAAACACCAATATTTTTAGCATAATTGACTCGCTATCTCTAGACTATCTTTATCTCTAAGAGATAAAACCCAATTATATTTTCATTGGAGAAAGCAGTTTACGCCACACAATAAAATGCATTTGTGGTGGCCAAAATTAAAGCAAAATAAGGAAAATTTCCCGATATTGAATGCTTTAATTTGTAGCCTTTACTTGTCAAATGATGGATGCAATGTAACATAAAAATGGGGTCAGTAAATTATCAATCGAACTTACCCTATATTTACTCCTCATTTCTCGCACAAAGCCGTACCTGTAACGGTAAAAGGAAAGTAACATTAAGAGCATTAGGGAGATGAAAATTGACAAATTGAATAGCTTGAATTCGAAAATTTTAGAAAATTTAAAAATATTATATTATAACATGAAAAACGTCACTTATATTAAAATGTCTCGCCAAACCAAATAGTCTCGTGGTTGCCCACGAAAGTAACGTGACCATAGATGTCACTCACCGCAAGTTGATGATGTGGTCTTCGTGGTTGCCCCTGTTCAGATATACTGCCCCTGGGAACAGGAGGAAACATGCCAGAAGAATTATCAACACCTCGATGGAGCGCTTGCCTCTGTCCACAAAATCCCCGTTGAACACGTAAGGGTTCTCGGCCGACGGGAGACCGTTCTGAAACGACACGAGATAAATTCACGGGATTGAGCAAATTTGAAGGTTTGACGAATGGTGGTTGGGTTCCAAAATGTATGTCGAGGGCCGATATCCACACTTTGATATTGGCTGTCAAAGCCACGTCCTCAACGGGTTGAATACATAGCGTACATTATCAGCAGAAACCAATTTCCATATACCTTGTCGAATGTGCCAAAAAAGGTTAGCATTAAAAAGATTATAACGTGTCCGTTTTTCACACTGACTGAGTCACTCAGTATGCAGCATTACATTTATATGGCTAATACTTAGTTTTCAACTAATAAAAGCTTCTTATTCGTAAGTGGCTTGTGCTCAAATAATCCCCGTCATTAGCCCTTGGGGCGGCTCGAGTGGCATGATTAAGATGTATATATTTAAGCAGGCATGAGAGTTCACAGTACTTGCTACATGTGTTCTTACCTCTGCATTCAAAGTGAAAATACTTTAAAGTGACACCGGACTATCTAAGCTTATTGCTAGCCAAAATTATGAAAACGAATCATAACATCCCAGAAGACCGATTGCCTAGAGTAATGCATATGTATTCACTATATGGTATTATAAAGTACATGGTACGAGACATTAGTTTTTTTTATGATTTAACAGTAATTTACACTAAAAAGCCTCAAAAACATTGTATTCACTGCTTATATTTGAAAAATTATCGTAAATGGTAATAACTACTACTTAGATGGTGTGTGTAAAATTGACCGCTTATTGCGAGCTGTATAGACATTATTTGATATTATTTTCGCAAATTATTCTAATTATTTTCTAAAAATGTCGGCTTTAGACATTCAATATCGAACCGAAATTTTTTAATTAGATTATATTTACAGAGTAGCAAATACAGTGATTTGCGCACCTCCCTTTTTTGTCATTTTTGGGCCAAGTTTCCCCCCAGGGAGCATGACTTGAAAACTTATCGAAAAAATGTAACTTTCCAACTTTTCTCATCTAATCTTGCGACGCAATTTCCATCAGCCACTTTATACAGAAAGGCATCATAGCAAGCGATCCATTAAGGTCGAGCGAATAACGTTTCAACGTAGATTAAGCGACCTTAACTTCATTTCTACGCATGAGATTGAAGGAAAATTTGACACACGACGTATTTCGATAACAGAGATGGCCAGATGCTTCCCTTCACCAAGCTGGAGGAAGAAAAGGAGAGCGGATAAGGATTTAAAATCGAAAACATTACAATATTATTGAAAGAGCGGATTATATTCAACGTCGTATCCTGGTATGTATACTAAAGAGCTCTTTGAAGGGAAAAAAAGTTGCCTACTCTCCACGGGGCTCGGCAGAATTTGAACCGTTTACAGTTCGCGACATTTTCCAAATAGCAATGAACAGGTAAGTTGATGAGCACTAGAATTACTCGTATCTGCTTACGTGAGAATGAAAATATGTCTGTACTATCATTCATTTAAAAGAGGACTCAAAACTTCGAAGATACTACTCGCGAAAATAAAACCCTGAAATAATTTTTCTACACATTTGAAGGGTCCCGATGTAAAGTAATATGCCGATATTCAAGTAGAAAAAGAATTCAAAACAAAAAGAGTGTATAACCAGAAGGAATTCAACCCTCATTGCCATAAAATATGAAAATAAATATTTGTTTCTCAAATTCTCAGCAAACAGCAAATGTATGCAGTATATTATTATGCAATGCAGCTAATCGCATTTCAACTTCAGAAGATATATAGTATATATATATATATATAATTTTTATTATTTTATTATTATTAGGTAATCTACCGGTTGAGGTAGGCTTTTGGATGGATATAATTACTAATAAAATAATTTGTGACCCCTAGCACAGAAAAACATCCCGCTCTACATCAGGTCCCTCTTCAGCTCTGTGTACTTTCTTCCTCCCTTCATCCCGTCCAACATCCCTATCCTGTTCCTTCCCTTCCTCGTTTGCCTAACATTCTCCCCCCAATTGCAGTCTTAAACACCCCGCTGCAGGTCAATACCACCTTCACCCTGCCTGCCTACTTTTCCTGCCTCCATAGGATTTCTCCCAACGAACCCCACTTCTGCGCCCACCATACCAAGTACTTCCTCATTTGTTTTCTTCTCTGTCCATTTCACCTCCATTCTTCTCCAAACCCTCATTTCAAAAGCCTCCAGTCTACGTCTATCCTCCTGCTTCAATGACCACGTTTCCGCGCCGTACATAGCTACGCTCCATATCAAAGTTTTTACGAGTCTTTTCTTAACATCCTTACTCGAAGTCCCCGTCATCAACTCCCTCCTCCTTGTGAAAGCCTCTTTGCCTAGCGCAATTCTTCTCCTTACGTCCCTACTACTTTGACCGTGTTGGTCCAAAACACTACCGAGATACGTAAACTGTTCTACCTGCTCTAGTTTTTGCCCTCCTATTTTAATGTTTAGCTTAGTCTTTTTCTTTCAAGAGAATCGCATAACCTTTGTTTTATCAATATTGATTCTCATCCCATACCTGTCGCACTAAATTTCCATGTCACTAAGCAATGCTTGCAACCCCTATGTTGACTGACAAACTAAGGCTTGGTCATCAGCGAACCTGACTGATTTTACGAATTCCCCGCCCCCTCCAGTTCCACCTCCAGTTCTTCCCATGCCTCTTTAATCATTTCCTTTGCGTACAGGTTGAACAGCAACGGTGATAATGGGCAACCCTGCCTTACACCTCTTCCTAACACTGCCCATCTGGACTCCCCGTTCCCCACCCGCACCTGAGCAGTCTGAGATATGTACAGGTTACGGATTAGCCTCCTTTCCATCCAATCTATTCTTATTTTCTGCAGAATACTCATTAGCTTTTCCCAATTCACTCTATCAAACGCTTTTTCTAAATCAACGAAACAGGCAAATACCTCCTGGCTGTATTGTATATTCCTCTCGATAAATAACCTCATTACTGCAATGGCATCACGCGTTCCTCTCCCCTTCCTAAACCCAAAATGGTCATCCTCTAAGTAATCATTTGCCCTACTCTCTATCCTTTTGTTTATGATCCTGAGAACAACTTTAGCTGCGTGGGATATCAAACTTATTGTCTTCATATCAAACAAAGTCTTCCGGCCAGATTCCTTCTTCATAGATACTACTAATCAGCCCATATAGCCTCTTCCTCCCACATTTTTCTAAACATTTCAATAGTTCCGCAGGAATGTTATCCATCCCCACGGCTTTATTTGGCTTCACCTCCTTTCTATCTCCTCGCCGAGTATGCCAGAACCTAAGCTATCTTTCTCTACGTCATGTTCCTAGTCTACTATATGTCTAACTTTGTTGGTCCAAGTTCTTTACTATACAGTTCTTCTATATATTCCTTCCATCTCTCTTGGATCTTTCCTGTGTCAACTATTACCTTACCCGCCTTATCTCTAACTGTTAGCATATATCTCCCTTTCTTACTTCCCGATGAAGATTTAACTTTGCTGCACAGCGCACCAATTTCACCCTTCCTCCGCAGACTTTCCATATCCTCGCACTGCGTATTCCACCATGTTCCTTTGGCTTTATTTGTCGCCCGCCTCAATTTATTGTTTAATTCTCTGTACTTTATTTTGCCTAACTCTGTATTTACATTCTTCCATTTTCGCCGCTCATCCATCTTTGTAATCATCTCATCTGTGATCCATGGTTTCCTAGTCCTTTTAGCGTTAACGGTTCCAATAGTGTCTTTTGCGGCTTTAGACAACCCTTTCTTGAAACTTTCCCATTTTTATTCGATAGTACTTAGCTCTTTACCATCCTCCATGATTTCCTCTACCGCCTGTTTGTATTCCTTCCTTTTCAAACCATTTAATGCTTCTACATTCCATTTTCTAACTCGCCGCCCCTGCCTTATCTTTTTGAAACGGACGCTACATTTCATAACAACTAAATTGTGGTCAGAGTCCGCATCCGCTGCCGGGAAACTGTGCGAATTTACCACACTGTTCCTAAACCTGTGTCTAACAAGAATATAATCTAGCTGATACCTTTCTGAGTCACCTGGCATTTTCCATGTAAACCTACGTCTTTTGTGGTGTCTAAACCAAGCGTTGGTGATGACTAACCCCGTCTCCTGCAGAACTCAACTGCTTTCTCCCCGCGGTCATTCCTCGTGCCTAAACCGTAGTCCCCGACCTCATCGCCTTCATCTCTTCCTTCGCCTACCGTCGCATTCCAATCCCCCATCACTATCAAATGTTTCCCTGCAGGAACACACTCGATTATGTCCTCTAACTAATCGTACATTCTATGGACCTCTTCTACCTTGTGGTTGCTCGGTGGCATGTATACCTGAATCATAACCAAGTTCGTCGGTTCTGCTTTTATCTCTACTAGTAATAATCTATCCGTTACCTGCTCTATGTTGAGTACGCATCTTCCGACCTCTTTATTTAATACAATGGCAACCACTCGTTGGCTCTCGTCCCCGCCGCTGTATATTATTCTATACTCATCACTCCAGTAATCCCCGCTATCCTTCCATCTCACCTGGCATAGACCTAGTTGCCAGGGCTCAAAATCTCTGTATAGTCCATCATGTTAATCTTGGGAATGATAATTTTAGGTGGTTTCCCGTTGCCTTCCACAATAGTGTTTTTAATGTGACACCATCACTTACTGGCCGCCCCACTGGGGTCAGACACCATTGCAGCCGCCTCACTGAGGAACAGACGCTGCGTGGACTACCTTTAGTCTGGCTCCTAACCTTCGACCTATTTGGCATTGCTGACCCTACCAGAAGCAATTATTATTACTCCCGCCAGCACAGCTCTAGCGGTCATCGGAACGTACAAGCCCTTCAACCACGTTAAGGTTGTAGTCCGGGGAGGGATGTATATATATAAGTATTCATATATATATTAATGTATATACATATATATGTATATATTTATTTATTCATTCAGTGCAAATTGAGAAGAAATTGACTTGCGCAGCCCCGTGATAGCAGCAGAAACGAGAAAAGACTTCAATTTCATTTTCTTATAAGCTGTGAAAAATTAAAAAAAAAATAAATACAAAATCAATGCATTTTTCAAATCCTAGTTTTAGGCACCGTTATTTTAAATAAACCGCTCATAAGTCTTCATTTACTTTCTAATATAAATCACGCTGATATTTTGAACATACACATTTGATATCAAACTTTTATCGTATCGTAAAACCTATGGGACAGAATCAGTGATTTTTTGTCGCCGGCAATGTTTCTCTTATTATTTATAATGTAATTTCACACAAATATGTTACACATGTGAATTTATACTGCTTTCAGAACCAATTATATTTTTACACGAAACATGTTGATTTTTGGGAAAATAAAAAAGTAAATCACATAAAAATAGAAATAATAAATGCGAAGGCTTCGTATCAGTACCGAGTAAAATTAATACTACCGTTAAAACTTATTAAATAAATATGTACGTTATCTGCAAATTTTTCTTTTCGCAAATACATAAGGTATTCGTTGAAACAGTAAAAGTTGAAACGGTGAACCTTGGAAACCTTTAACATCGCCAATTCTTACTTAAGAACGACCTATTTCTCTAACATTTAGAAATATGGAACTGAATATATTTTATGATAACTATTACAATAATTGAAAATGCCGAATTGCGAAACAGAGTACGAAAACAAACAGTTACCATTTGAAAAGTTTACCTTAGCCGTCTTAACACACCTATCACCAGAACACCCCATAAAACATCCATTTGTTAACATGAGTGTTTTTGCTATGCTTTAACTATACGTATGTATATTAAAACCTGTTTTTCTAAAGACCATGTGATCCAGTTGCCTGTAATTGATATAGAGGATTGCACTTTTTTAAGGCTCTTGGAAAAACAAGAAAAAAATGCAAGGGACAAAATATGCTACAGATTTTAATTAAGACATGGCGAAAATGTTCTCATTATTGTGCGCATATTTATAAGTTTCTTAAGGTGGTGGTAAGGGTTAAAGCAGGAAAAATAGCGGGGGTGTGATGAAGGACCTAGGTGAATTGTGCAAAAGAACACAAAAAGCAGGGATATAGGGTTCGACAAAGGGTTCAAGAGGGGAGGGTATTATGGGGGATATTGAGGGTGGGGGGCGCGGGCGGAAGACCCGCCAGGGTGAATTAATCGCCCGAGTGAAAGAAACGGGCATGGAGGAAATTTATCTTGGCTAAGAGACAGGGGAGAAGAAAGGAGAAGGAGGGGCCCCTGGTTTCTACTGCCCTTTCGGAAAAATGCCGAGGGAGTAGAGGGAACGAGTCCCAAGACAAAAAGTGCTGACGTTGAAATGAAGGGCATCCTGCTGTGCACTTTAGTATACAGCCCTTGTGCCCATTCACAAAAAAGAGGCCATGCACTCGAGCTGCTGCGAATGGACCGAGAAGTGAGTTTTTCATTAATTAACGGTACGATGGTGTAGTCCGACCCGTCTACTCAATATTAATGTCTAAAAATAAGTAGGTACATATCAGGAAATTTCCCTCAATTTTTATTTAATATTCATAAAAATGGAAAAAGAAGATATAGGGTTAGACGCGTCCATGAAGTTAGACTCAAGTATAACTCCACAAATATGTGATGGTTAATGCTTTTCGACGCCTGAAGAAGCTGTTGATGCATTCAAATACCATGTTTTGGAGGTACCTCAATCGGAGTGGAAAAAGTGTCACGAAAATTGATTCGAGCGCATGCAAAAGTGTAATGAGTATCATGGAGAATACTTATAATAACAATAAAGTCATTTTTATCAATAAATTCCTGTCTTTTCATTATTACGCTGCATTTCTTTGTACCGATTGACACAAGGAACTTTTTGAGCTTTTGTCAATTTATGCAGGAACAAACGCAAACAATTTTTTTCTCAGCAAAATGTCCATGCAATATCTTATTGATGCTTGTCATACTGATCCCCAAGTATAACTCAATCTCAAGATAAGTCACATGACGATCTTCCTTTACTATTTATTGCACAGCATCAATGTTTTCTGGAGCAACAACTGATTTTGGACGACCTTCACAACTTTTGCCGGTGAGCGAACGGCGGCAATGATGAGCCAGCGTGATACCAGCATTTCACAGTGGCAAAGGATGGGGCTTCTCTGCCAAAATTGGAAGAAAGTTGATCGGCGAATTTCTGTCTTGATAACTCACGTTGAAAGCCACAAAAAATTATCGCACGAAAGTGTTCACGATTTAATTCCATTTTTTCGCTGAGACAAAATTCTTGAGTCACTGTAAACAACACAATTTTTAAAAAAAGTTAGCGTTAAAAGGGTCAACATTTCAGATGGCGCCTGAAGCACTTGGTGTTGTCAAGGTTCAAAATATAAATAGCAGCCCTCGTATAATGGCATCCCCTATTTGGTTCTCGTCCTCTTCCCCATATAATACTCTACAACTCTCATTCCAGGAATCCCCGCTATCCTTCCATCTCACCCCGCATTGACTTAATATATCTATTAATCTTGTTCGATCTCTTGCTTTATATTCTTTAATGTTTCCCTTCTCAGCTATCTAACTAATAAGGAGTAACTTATCTTCGTAGCATGATGCATCTCTTTCTCAAGTCTGTCTATCAGCCACTCCGAAAGGGAGAGACGTGAAGAACGCGTTCAGTCATTGAGTAATGCTCAAGTCAAAGCATCGACTACATGTGCGAAAATTTGAGATTGGATAAAATTTTACAAGAAAAAATAAAAGAGGGAGCTTGAGAGTTTATTATTATTCATTGAAGTACTAAGGGTCATATGCAGTCACATACAGTCTTTGCAAAACGTAGGAAACATTTAAAAAGGTCTGCCCGATCGAGTGGATGGTTTCAAAACTATTGATTATCTCCGTCCTTAGCCTTTATTCCACTATTATTTATATGATTGAATGCATTTAGCGCGACACATAAAGCATTTAAAAAGGAGTCAGCTCTCAAGTAATATATTTTCCCTTTTTGCTGTTCGATTATTTCACCCAGGTGGAATGAACAAGCAAAATGGAGGTCAAAACAATTGGGAAAATTTCCCTCCTCAACGCTTACCTTCAGCTTAACTCACTGTCGCAAGCAAATTCTCCTCAGACTGAATGAACAGAGAGGACCGACAGGAAGTTAGTGTCAAACGATCGATGGATTTTTACCTAGAGAGTTGAGGCAAGAGCGAATTCAGATGATATTACTACGATTCTCCGAAGAAATGTAATTTGCCTTCAAAAATTTTGTAAAGGTGTTCATTACCAGTCCTTTACACAAAGATACATTTTATTTCAATCAAACTTCTCTATTCTTTGCAGCTGGTTTCCATATTTCCTCCATTTAATGCCTGATCACATCCTCCTCCCACGAAGAGCAAAATCTTCATGGGCGTTCAAAAAGGAAATAAGTTAATCGGCTTTCGACTTTTTGGAAAAGAATTCAGAGATATTTAAGCGTCGGCAGCTGAAACTTAACTCATGCAATTGCTAATTTACAATTCCATAAAAATCAAAAAGCGTTCAAAATAAACAATGTCGAGCTCACTGAGATCATGGGGTGACTTATGGAAAAAAGACAAGCCAGAAAGAAGAAAGAAATGACACCGCAATTGCTGACATGCTCAGTATCCTTATCATCCCGAAAAATACAACGCATTCAGATTATATTCAAACAGATACTAGTTGTTGCTTTGGGTCGATGAACGAAACAACTAGGACCTATGTATGTATCTAATAGAACTCGAACAAACCTTTCCGTGAATTCCAAAACTCCTCTCCCCCTTATTGTTATTATTATTGCTCAACCTGAGTGTTGCTGGCCTACTCTTTTCCATTATTTTTTTTAATTTTAGTTACTAATTCTATCCGCTGTGAATTTCAAGTAATAAACGTCAAAATGTGATCTGAAGTGGCTCAATCAGAAATTAATACAGTCGCATTCTATAAATGCAGTAACATAAAGGAAAGGGTTTCTGAGAATTTGCGTCAGGAAGCGTATCTTACAAGAATTGAATTATTTCAATATTTATTACTTGACCTCGCAAATGTTCGGTCTATTAATGTATCACTTGAAATCAAGAATTTATATATTCAACCATCGCCAAATGTAAAACTTTCACGAATTTCATACGGTTTAGCGATCACAAATCGGCGTTACATCTACTGAAATATTAGAAACAAAAATGTGGATTGATTTATCAATATTTACCTACATGAGTCCCAAAGACACCATCTCTACCAAAAACTAGACATTTTTAACTAAATAAAACTATGAGAAAAACAAATAAATTATTTTGTTTGCAAATATTTATCAATTAATTGGGCTACACATTTTTTTCATGTAACTTATAAAACTATTGATGCACGTAATATTATTCGGCAGATCAGGGATAGACTCGGGATGAAGTGAGAACGAGAGAGCAGTTGCATGTACTATTGATTAATTACCTTGTGCAGCACGATGAGTAGATCGTCCAGCTTGCCGTGGATGTCACCGCAGATAGTCACCTGGCGTGAGAGCGCCGTGGACGCCGGGTTGAGGTTGGGCAGGCCCTTGAGGCGGGCCGTCGCCTCTCGCACTATGGACGCCACGTAGCGGGGGTGCAGCGGGGCAACCTGCGGATCATTCAGAGTTAGCCCTCACGTGATTATGACGTTCCGACAAGGGTGCGCTTCAAGGTGGGGGTGAGGGCGGATGTCCCACAACCTACAATCGCGACGCCAGACCACGGCTTTTGGGAGAGTAGTCATGCCTCGAGCAATTGTTTAAGCACCCTTGGTGACATATATTTCAGGACTCTTGTGTCGCAGTACTTTCAGGTTCATAACTGAAGTCTGACAGGATGACGATATTGACAACAAACCTTACTTTAAGTAATATCACTATACAAACCTAAAAGCTAAAACAAACTTAATTTCACTAAATGCACTTTTAGAAGTTTCACGAAAAGCTGATAACTAATTTTCTACAACAATCCTCTTCTGCAAAAGAGATAAAAAATTATTTTAAATTATTTTGAACATTTATTTCTACCAGCAAAATTGTTCTACAAGCCGATTATGTATCAGGTCAATGGCAGCCATTAATTTATGTAATATATTCTCTTTCAATGGGTTAATGATCTCTCATATTTTACCAGCAGAGTCAGGCCAATATGATGTAATGAAAAAATGAAATGTGCACGACTAGTTCATGATGTGCAAACTTTTCAATGAATCTTTCCTTTGACATTAACTCTCAATCAGTTTTAGTATGAGGTAAAATTCATCACGTCACTGCAATACAAATGTATTGAAGAACTTCATATTTTCCTCTGGCAAAACTAAAAATTAACATATCCCATTTAATGGCTTTATTAAAAATTAATGAAGGTATAGCCTCAGGAATAGTTACTCTAAAAAAATTTATTATATTTGGGTTGGCCAGAAAAAAAGCAAAAAGATAGGTCTCTATAAAAGCGACTTTGGAGTAATTATCATGATATTTTCCATCCTGCATAATAATTACATCATAATTAAATAATCAATCAATTTCTTAAATTAGTTCCTGTCATACTCAGAAATACAACATCCGCTACAAACTTTGGAATAATCATTCACCCGAACAAAGTAATACAAGCCATGCAAAGGAGTGACTACGTATATTCAAAATCACTGAGTTTCATTCGTTCAGTAAGAAAATATTTTGAAGAAAATCAGGAAAAATGCCAGTAATTTTTTTTATTGGTATTTTGGCGGCTAAGGTATGTTTTTGATAAAAACAGCCAATGCAACAGTAGTGCCTACCACCGTTGATACATTTCCTTGCCTCTCCTAAAAAACACCAACAGAAATACGACGCAAGCCGTTCTTCAATTTCGCACATCCCCTTTCTCACTTCATTCCTTCCTATCCTATTGCTGCCAGATTTCCGCAGTGTAATCGCTAATTAAATTTATATTCAACGCCAGAAAAACTTGCTCTATTAACCTTACTTGTCAGACAGTAAGTTCATTTACACACAATCATAATCATACCGAACTACAATAAGAAAAATTGTGTGAAGATTAGGATCTATGCTTGATAATAGATATCAACATATGCACACATTAAAAATTAACTAGTAATTACATACAAATATTGATTCGTAGGATTAGCCAATTACTATAAATACACATAGATATCAAAGTTATTCTCCTCATAAACCTCCCCTTGTCCGACCAGTTTTGCCCAAAACATTTCCAAGGGGCGTAATGTTAATGATAAAATGCTCTACTTTTTGAGCCCCTGCTTGATTGTCAACCAAGCTTTCCCCTTTCAGGAAAACCGCATAATCTTTGTTTTATTTCTTTCATTCTAACCCCTTATGTATCGAACTCATCTTTTCAATGCGTTCGGCGATGCCTCCCTTATCTAACTGGCAAACTCAAGTTTGATCATTTGCAAACATATCTGATTTCAGAAATTCTCCACCCACTTTATATTTAAGTTCACCTTCTTCCCATGCCTCGGGATAGACATTGGAGCCACCGACGAAAATGGAAGTTTCAACTTCACTGAAAAATAATTCAAAAAGACGTTTTTAGACAAGAGTTTTCACGTAAAACCTTGACATTGAGTGACGCCGTTCATTAAATAGATGTGTCCTAAATAAAATGGCATCCCGTGACCAAATTCACACCCGTGTTGATAGTTCCGTTTCTCACATAAGAATTTGACCTTTTATTTACTCTGACATACTACACATAATTCCTTTCTCAACGGTCATCACAGAGACAAAAGTTAATTCAACGTGATTATTCCCGAGATAAAAGTTAACACGATTCACGTTTTCAATCAAATCTCCACCTAAATTCGTGATAAAAACCATAATTAGTCATATATTCGATGTTTTCAGGCTTAACTTCGTAGAAATCCATCATCAATGAATTTAAAAAGAAAAATTTATCTTTCCACCAAAATTTTCATTATTTTTTACCTGAGGAAAACGCCGGTGCGTTGGAACAAGTCGTATCTATTAACAATTTTGTGGAAAGATACATTATTTTTTTACTTCAGGGAGAACTGGATTAAAACAGGTCTACATATAAAATCATGACTTCAAAGTTGCATGCACCGCATATTCCGCGACCACATAAGGATTAAATGTGTTTCTATGAAATTAACCTTCCGCTGAGAATGGAAGCATTTAAAATCTTCTTTCACCCATGTTAATTATGCTGTTAAGGTCTATTAAGAATTCCCCTTTCCCAAATTTTACTTCTCGAAGTGTGATATCTACCTTCAGCTTCTCTTTTCCACAAACGAATATTTTCGTTTTCTTCTCGTGGATGCTCATTCGAGGGCTGCCCAGAAAATAACCTCCGTTTTCGTGTTACGTGAGAAATAGTAGAGATAGCCGAGTGGTAATTGTATCGGCGAACACAGTACGCCTCGAACGGCAGCGGATGGAATATCGCGCCGCTTATCATTTGTTTACAATAGCAAGTGAAAATGAGCAATACAACTGAAATTCCCGACAATTGTGAAGTCCGTTCGATGATAAGGTTTTCACTGATAAAAAACCTCAATGTTGCCGGCATTCATCGGGAATTTTGTGCTCTGTACTGACCAAATGTGATGAGTGAAAGAGTTGAGTGCGTCAGAGTTGACGTTCGTTTTAAAGTGAACACAAATGGCCAGGATGATGACAGAAGTGGCCGTCCATCTGCCCTGGTGAACAATGAACTGCAACTGAGAATAGATGAAAAATATCGTGAACACCGGTTTTTTACGACACCTGATATCTTTAGAAAGTTTTCTATACATTTCTTCGGCACTGCTGCAGTGGAAACACGACTGAGAAGTTAGGCTACTACATGTTTTGTGCTCGTCATGACGGGGAACTTCTAGATGCCGACGTAGGCTGGCTGCGATCTCAGGTGGCAGAATTTTATTCTAAAGGAATTTGAAAACTAACTCAGAGATATGGCAATTGTTTAAATCCAAATGTTTGACGAATGTGTATAAAATAGCAGAAGCAGGTAGTTTCGAGATGAAAATAATGAATGTTCTGAATGTATTCAAGAGTATGTTTATAGCATAAGAGAGGTTACTTTCTGGACAGCTCTCGTATTATATTCCCAGGGTACATATACTTAGTTTATTACAATAAGAGCTCCTTCCGTTTGCTTGATCAACCCTTTTTTGCCACTGTTATTCCATCCTCGAAAGGAAGCACATCTTTGCTACTCCCACTGACTCCCCTTGAATTTCCTGATTCTTGCTCTTCTAATTACACGTTGAATGGGTGAAAGGTTGGATTCGGGAATTTTGATTCTTTATTTTGGATCCATGTTTTCATCATTTAGTCATTATATTATTCAACTAATTCTTGTAGAGATTATGGATTACGCTTCCGTCGTTTTACTCAATATTAAGCTCTTTTTATATACTTTTCAGTAGATATGCCTGGAAAATTGTCAATCAGAGAAAATGTCTCTTTTATGAGTTTGAACGCGGTAGCTTGGAGACAAACTCGCCTTAATGAGCATCGGGGATCGGACCCACCGCTCAAGTTTAAAGGAAACGTAAAAGGTTGACACGGATGAGAATTAAAAGACAGGAGGGGCAAAAATCATGCTGGAATCCATAATGAAATCGCCTGGGTGACAGGTGGGCGTCGGAATTCGAAATTCCCTAATGAGACTACAATTTAAGGGCTCTCGAATTTCCTTCCCCCTCCCTCTATCGCACGACGGAATGGAGGAAATTCTTAAAGATCTCCTCCTCGCCACACCACCCATCTCCCCATTTCTCGAAAGGGATTAATTTACTCAAATTTGGCTTCCAAAAATGTTTGATTTGGAAAATATTTCTCTCCAGAATTTATGGAAAACGGGAACATCTCTGGTGGAAAAGGGACACAGCCCAGCGAAATGAAGGGAAGGTGGTGAATGAGGGAGGAAGGAATAAGAGCACTTTGACCGGGAGCTGGGGGATTCTCCTTATATGTGCCATTAAAGCAAAGCCGTTATCCACCCTCTGGCGTTATCTACACCCCCCTTCCCTTAGGACCCCACCGTTTCATTTTCAACTCCCTGCCTGCGAGGGATGCCATGAGCGAAATATTTTGCCCAAAAACATCATACTATAAATTAGATTCCAAAGCATAATTTCAAAAACGCCTCCCGATGGATTCCAATCCGGTTGTGAAACATGCTAATCCTCATACGAAATGATCTTGTCTTTAATTAAACGGTCATGAAAACCTAACTAATTAAGCGATGTCTGTGGTCTCGAGAAATGGAAAACATGCATGACTATACAAGCTAATCAAATGGAAATATATGGAAATTATGAACTCTTAAATATGAATTGTCATTCAGCAAAATTATTCTCCTATCAATTCATATTTTCAGTTCTTATCAGTCTTTCTTGGTACTTAGAATCGATATTCTCAGTTTCTCTAATCTGAATAATTTAGTAAATGAATGATTAAAACTACAGAGTCGGTACAAAAGGTATCTGGTTCCAAAAATCAAAATTTGTTGCAGTTATCATTTTAATTACTTCATAATGTTCCAAATTGCATTCCTCCTGCATCGATCTGCGCGTCTGCCAGTTGTCAAAAGCCCGCTGGAAGTCGGTTTCTGGAATACTGTTGAGAGCCTTTGTCGTCGCCGCTTGAACCGCCTCGATGGAGTCAAACCGATATCCTTTGAACCCCCTTTTTATTCGCGGAAACAAGAAAATGTCAGCTGGAGCCAGATCGGGGCTATAGGAGGGGGGTGAGCCAACGTTGTCCCGCCGAATTTCGTCAGCAGCTGCCGCACAACAATCGCGACAGTTTTTGTTCCTCGCTCAAGACTTTCGGTACCAGCTTCGCGCACACTTCCCTAATCGCAAGATCCTCTGTTACAATGGTGTGGACGGTTCCGACTGAAAGGCCGGTCTCCTCGTTGATAAGGGCGATGGTTAAACGCCTGTCAGAGTCCAAAACTTTTTTCACCTTGGCCAGCTGAGTATCGGTTCGAACGGTCGTCGGGCGTCCGACGAGGTGCTCGTCTTCGACGAGCTCCCGGCCTTCCTTAAACATTTTGTGCCACTCAAAAACTCTTGTGAGACTTAAGGCATCACCTCCATAAGCCTGTTTAATGAGTTCAAAGGTCTCCGACGCGCATCACCCGAGTTTAACGCAAAAGGTTTGCTCGACGGTGTGCTCCATGCTGGCGCGACGACACCACAAAAAAATCACAGTTCATAAAAATCCACCTCCTGTCTCGACACATGCCCGGAGGCGACTATACTAAGATGCGCCTGAGTGGTGGAGGACCCCTCTACCGAACCTACTGGTAGGACCCCCATTCACCGCTCCGTTGAGGCTACAGTAAACCAGTCACGATACCTTTTTCACGGGCCCTGCATTAAGGTTCCATAGGCAATTTCGTTATTTTCAATTGTACTCAGTAATTATAGTCAGCAATAAAAAAATATGGCACTCATCCATATATGTTAGGCATAATATAGAGTCAAAGAGTTTGTAAATCTCAATTTTAATCGATTTAGGGACTCTTCCCTTCTTCAATCCTTCACCCTTGCAAGATTTTCGTCACTTTTTGATATCGAAGAGCATCCTGAACGTTCGGCGTCACCAACATCTTTACCCTCCCGAAACAACTTGTGCTACTCAAAAGCACCCGATTTACTCATGGCGTTATAACCATAAACTGCCCCGAGCGTATCATGAGTCTCTTTCCCGATTTGCCCAGTTTCATGTAAAATTTAATGGCGTAGCGTCGTTCCGATAACCAGTTCATGAGGAAGCGTATCGAGGTCACGTCATAAAGTTAACGCAAATGAACGATCTACAATCCACAAAGGCTGGGAGCTAACTTCCACCGACCTCCGGCCATTGCTGAGACTCCCCTCCCTCGAACCCAGAAGGAGAAACTGCTGTCAGCCTATTCAAGAAAAAATAAGACCCACTACTTTTGGGGTAGACCTATTACGATCGGAGCATATTAGATTCGTATGAGGTGGGCTTGGTTTTAGAATAAGATCGAAAGGAGAAAAGAATCTATAAAATTTCAGCAAATGTTCAAATACGCTTCCTGATTTCAATATATTTTTGGGGAAATAAAACCTGAATTTTTTCCTTTGACTATTGTGTTAGGTTAACTAGCCAATTTAATTTAAGGATTATATATTTTCCGGCCATAATACTACCATATTACAGTACCCATATTACTAATAGGATTTGAAAATGAAAATAAAAAGAGTGAAAAATATATGAAAACTAACGGGTTTCAATACCATTTTTCAAAGTACAGCTATGTACTAGACAAGTAAATATTTGACAAATCATGAGTTGGAAGAGATATCCCTGTCCACAGAAATATATTTTGCACCTCTTACTACATTACAGGTAATTTGTAATTGTATAAAGTAGTGTGCAATAATATCTACTGCCTGCTGCATGTGCAATAAATAATACATCGAATAGCGCTCATTAGAATTCAATTGCCCTAGTGTACAAGAAGCATACAGTAACCTTAAATATTTTTATTTTATAGATTAAATTGAGTCTCTACTGGGCACCAAAATTTGGGAATAACCCTAGTGCAGTATAAGTGTAGAATCACTAAGCTACATATAATGTGTTCAAAGTGTTTAGCAACTGTTGACGCCCTTGATATGGAGCTCTGAAATAAATAATTGATAAAGGTTTCGTTGCAATCAAATAAATGATAGGGAAGATGTCACAGAACAATGTCAAAAGAGAAAGCAAGTGCTCGAGGTTGGAATGGACAGAAATGGCAGTGCCCAAAATTTAGATATGAACTGCGTCGGGCCGTTGAAAGTTGGTACTTTTCGAAATGGAAATTAGCTTTTGCTCGGGCATTTCAATTTTCCTGATAAAAGGGGGAATTGATTTTTTTCAACTGTGCTGAATACATTAACGTTTTCAAATATCGTATGAACTATTTCTAAATACGAGTTTGTATCCTCTAAAAAGTACGGAGGGTGATGAAATTTCCATCTGACAAAAACAGAGAATAAAACCTTCTAAATTTTCCACTTAATAGATTCTGTAATAGCGACTATTTTCAAGGTACTACACCGTTTTCAAGTGAAGCTTTCGTTTTACAATGGTATATATATATATATATATATATATAGGGAGACACCCAAAAGTGGTGAGACTGATTTTTTTACAAGAGTTTTATTGACGATATACTTACATCGACTTAATAATCTTCAAAGTATGCTCCTTGAGCTGCTACACACTTAGTATAACGTTGCTCCCATTCCCCGTACGCCCGCTGGAAATTTTCTTTGGGGATGCCGTTGATGACCCTCGTCGAAGCCTCTTGAACGGCCTTTATCGAGTCAAAACGTCACCCTTTGAGCTGTCTTTTCATCAGGGGGAAGAAGAAGAAGTCCGGTGGTGCCAGATCGGGAGAACAGGGCGGGTGCGGCAACGTGACAACGCCGTATTTGACCAGGAGCTGTCTGACGACGAGCGCGCCATGGTACGATTTTCGGCACCATCTTGGCGCACACCTTGCGCATGGCCAAATCCTGTGAAATAATGCGTTGGACGTTGGATGCAGACAGACCCAACTGGTCTGCAATTTCTTCACTGGTTAAGCGTCGCTCTGTGTTCAGCAGTGTCCTCACTCTGTCCACATTCGTGTCGGTTCTTGCCGGCGACGGCCGTCCGGAGCGATGGTCGTCTTCAACGAGCTCCCTACCCTCTTTAAACAACTTGTGCCACTCAAATACTGTGGAACGGCTCAAGGCAGTGTCCCCATAAGCCTGCTTGATCATATCGAGGGTCTGAGTTCCCGTCTTCCCGAGTTTCGCACAAAACTTCAGGGAATAACGTTGCTCTAAATTCAGATTCATTTTGTTTTTCGACGCGGACAAAAAACTTGCTTCACTAAAAACGGTGTCCTCAATCGACGACAGCCCGCAGGCGACTGAGGTTGGTGTTTGTATGTTTCTATGAGCCCCCTCCACCTTACCCTGCCAGGCATACCCCCCTCCACCGCTCGTTTCGCGCCAGAGAAAATCAGTCCTACCACTTTTGGGTGCGACCCTGTATGCCTGATATATTTGCCAGATACATTATTCTCTCCGCTTGCGGAAGAAAGGCATCGTGTGGTGTCCACTTTGGCTTCAGGCGTGTGGAGAAAGGGGTGGGGGAATTAATCAGGGAAGGGTTTGAACAGGGGAGGGGGTAAGAGACAGGGGGGGAGGGCTATTCTCACATTCAGGGTTAAAGCCACCGTCCTTTTATTCGGGTGTTTCGGTGATGTCGTTGAGAGTAGGTTTGGAGGGGGTGAGTTTTAGGTGGCGGAAGGGTGAAGAGGGACGATTGTCGCGTGCCTGTGTGTATGGGCGATCCAGGGAGAAGGGCGGATGGGTGAGAAGGATGAGTGGAATGGAGGGGAAAGTAATGGTGGGTGTGACTGAAATAAGTTTGTTTTGAGCAGTCAAGTGCCTTGGTTTCTGCGTTGGATGATCTCTTGTATATTCAGAGCGTCCAACTTCTTCCCTTTCTTCTCGATGTCAAATAATTTTGGGGTGAAGCTGCATTGGTGGTCCGATTCAATTAAATGCTTGGCGACCATGGACGTGTCGCTTCCTTTCCTTAGGCACCTTCCTTGTTTACTTACCCAGGTGTGGAAGAATGCCACAATAAAAGCATGCCACAAAATGCAGTTTTTATGTAGCACAAACTCTTCAAAAAGCCCCCGCGCTGAACGGCAGTTGACGTCAAGAACAAACGACAACACACAACGGTGCGTGAATTGCTGAAAAACGTCAGACCGTCGCATAAGTGTGCGCATAATCGCAAATTGAATTGCCATTGATAAGATGACAGTACGCACTATAATGAATGGAAATTTGGCGATGCGAAAGATCTGCGCTTAACTCGTCCGGAAGGTATTGGGCGCTTGAGACTCCAAGGTAACCAACTACCTGATGAAAAACAGCATCACAACTATTCCCTAACCCCCTAACAGTCCCGACTTGACGATAGTAGACTATTACCCATTCTCAAAAGGGAAAAACTCCATCAAAGAATACCGCCATAGGACCCTTAGTGCTATCAAGGAAGCTTGTACGCCTAACTTAAGAACCCTCCGGAATCCGTCTACCAGGGAGCCTTCGAGTCGTAAAAAAGCCGCCGGAAACCGTGCGTCAACGTTCAAGGGATGATCTCCGAAGAATATTGATGCATTGTAGCAATATTCGAAAAAAATCTATTTTTTCGAATCTTTTCCCGATACTGATTATACAAATCATGTTAGCATATTTAAAATGTCATCTTTCTCTCGAGCGAAAATGTATCAGAATAATATTGTCCAACTGTGCGAGAGGGAAAAGTATTTACGGCTAATAGTAGTCTCTGAGTAATCACCCCCTGCCATACACCCTTGCGGAGGCTTCAGGGTACTATGTAATATAATTTAATGTAAACGATGCTATCGGGCTATAGAAAGTTAATAATAAGAAATGAAAACTAACTCGAATATCGAATATCGTTTTCCTGTACCGGACGGAAGACACTCAGGGAAACGCTGCCATGGTGCCGGCAGCGGACGGCGGGGAGGGTGAGTCGCGATGCGTTCGGCTGTGATTGAGTTGACTCTTGCCGAGATGAATTCGCCCTTCATTTTTCTGGGCCGCAGCGATGGGGGAGGACCGTCCCCTCCAATGGGTGGAATAGAAATATCCCTCAAACCCACTGAGGTAACGCGACTTCCACCCGTGACCGGACGAGATTTTGGCAATTTTGCTCGCACCGGCAACGCCAGCGAAATCGGAAAGCAGTCACTCGGATTGCTCTCAGAAGCCCGTCCTATAGACTTACGCCCGTCCATATGAAGAATTCGACAAGTTCAAAAACCAAAACGAAAAACCTGCTTCGCAACTGTAGTGGAAGCTTCTCTCGGAAAATGTCAAAATAAATTAGGGCAACATATCTCAGACCGCAACCATGTTACTGGAAAAAGGCACTTCAAATATTTAATTGTCAGGCTAAACTTGAGAAAATAAAATACGTAAGGTACATATTGCACGCTTATAGCGAAAAAGTCGAATGAACGGACGATGAAAAACGTATACTCTCAAGTTTAAATACAGCACTGTTTTTGAGAAAGCATTCCAGTGAACATATTATTTTTATGTAGAATACAAAGTCAGCAATTAATTAAAATCCAAGTACATTTTACCCCTGCTTATATGCATTGAGTCATTGAGGCAGCTGAGTTCAAAACAATTAGCAGAGACTCCAAATAATCAGGAAAATATTTTTATATCTATATATGAAGCATTGTAGGCCTTCCGCATAGGGTTATTTACGACAATATTTGCAGCTAGTTCCGAGCACGTGTATTTCAGTTTTTTCCATTTTACTCGCAATTACCTATTTCGCACCTCTGTTAGTAGTTTGTTTCGTTTGTAAAATGTGCTTATTGAAACTGGTTTTTGACTACACTTCCCCTTCTGCGACTTGATTCCATCAAGAATATTCTTTTATTCCTGTTCAAAGTTAAGTTTGCATAAAATTGTATAAGCACTGAAATAACATTCGATTTTTCTTGCGCGGCTTCATTCAGTTATCATCATTATCATAACTTTAAAGGATATAATATGCCACATGTTTACAAACTATTTTCGGAAGCCAGCATTTTATGTGACAGAAACATGATCTTCACAAATTTTCAATACGAGGACTGGTTTTTATCAGCTTCTTAAGCCATCCAATATCTGGTCAGTTAATACATTTTCATTTTTTTGCTCTGATACCTACCACCCCTTTTGATATGATATCTACCACCAAACCAAATCTGACCCCGGCCATTCACACATATGTTTTGCGTTAATAATTATTTCAATTCCAAATTTAAGTAACCCATTGCTCCTCAGAAAATAACAAAATCGTTTTCACATAATTTTTTAGATTTCCACCAACCTCTCTCTTAGCCTAATCTTTATTGTTATTTATTATTTTACGTGATGAACATGAATTTGTGTTTCCTTAAATTTTTCTAACCAAGCACACAATTTTAAAACTTGTAACTTGGTAATTCTTAAGAAAAGTCTAACCTTTGTATTTTTTCATCTCTGTTAACTAACTCTAGTTTAAAATTTCTTAGAAATTTACATGCAAATTATTCAAAAATAACTCAGTTATATTTGCTGGCGTAGAGGAAGGATTTATTGAATTTTACCAGCTCATTATTTCAAGAGCTGCCAATGTCCATTGCGTTAATCCAAGTTATAGTTATTACACGATTATATATGATTTTGATCAACTTTCTGCTGGCGTTTCTCGCAATCTGTAAGCAAGAGGCTCCTATATTTACCTCTTATTTATGGTTTATGCAATATTCTGGAGGTATCTTGGCAAATGTAATACTAGAACCACTTCAAGAACCGTGGTTAATATGAAGCTGGCCTACGAAAATGTTTTTAACTAATAATAGAGAGCATAATCGCTATGGAATATGATTGTAATGTTCTAATACTTTTTGCGTCATTTCTGTATGATTTTATCTTCACGTTTAATGAAAAAGTAATTTATATAATATCTGCTCTTTTCTAAACTGATGGTTGCCATTTTACCTGACAGTTTTTCAGTATATTTTCTATTTATCAATTGGCTTCACTGATTTGATTCTAAAATTATATTTTGATTTAATTCAAAGCGTTCTCAATTTCCTTTCGTTTGAAGGAAAACTAATGAATCTTCATTAGCTCTTCTGGGTGATTTAAACCTACATAACTTGTTAATAAAGTAGGTTTTGTGTATTTTTTGAAGTTCTGAATTACTCATTACTTTTCCTTCTAATTTATGTTAGTTCAACGATATTTTATTCACTAACTTTATACCTATTCATGCATACTCTGTGAAATTCATCTGTTCGTTTAATCTTGTAAATGTGTGACGAGGGGTTAGGTGGTGTAAGAGACTCCATAATATCAAGTTCGCCCCAAAATAAAGACAATTATCTTTCTATCTTCTGATTAAAGCGGAAATTCCAGGAAATATTCACATATCTTGCTCTTATTTTGGGCGTGAAACTCGTAATAAGCGATAGCCGCAGTAAAGGTTATGCGGCAATGTCACTGTAAAAATTAACTTCCGTGTTTCAATATTCGGAAAAATCATCAGGCCCAAACTACCGCACATGTAAGCACTACCTTTTTTGGACCGAGTCAGGAATCCTTATCGTTCAGGAATCGCTGCCTCATCACATTACTACGAACTTAATATTTTGATCAACATTAATGGCCGTCAATATTTCGAATGAGTAGGCGCAAACCTCGTGATTCGATTCCCTCTTCTCCGCTACCTATTCAACGTGCCGTCGTTTTTCGTCACCCTGCATTTCCCTGCCACTACCACCTAGTAAATCGTAACATGATGATTTCCAGTGAATCCCAGTATCCTCACAGTTTCCTCGGATTTCATTCCCGCTACTTCCATCAAGTTTTAGATCATGAACGAAAGGAAACGTTTAATTATTGTCTAACATCATTCTTGCTTCATATATTTTGGGACTAGAATTAGTCACGCCCTAACAAAAACTGAATCATTTTTTTACTATAATGAGGCACCACCGTCATGTCCCTAGTATAGTATACTTTATTTTCATACTATTATTTTATCAGCACGATTTATACATATCCGCAAATAACAATTCATGGGTCCAAACCTAAAATTAATGAGAGTATTAAAATCCTCGAATGGAACGGAAATGAAAACTTATCTTCTTTTGACAGCAAGAATTAAAGAAACTTGTCCAGGTGAAAAATTAAACATTCCTACATGCCCCCCACGCTACGGTTCTCACATAAACCAAATCCCTTATTCGCAACGGTCTTCCGTTAGCCCTCGCCAACCCACGTCCCGCCGCCGCCGCCCATATATCCCTTGGCATTGGGTGATTAATCTGGCACCGCGCGCTGCGACGGGGCTCGCAGGGGAGAGAACAGCAAAAGGGCGAGCCGTTTTATCGGATCCGCCGCAGCCTCCCCCACCTCATTGCCCCCCAACCCCCCTCAATGTCCCTCCATTCCTTCTATAACCCCATTCCCCCCCCCCAACCTCCTCCTTGCCATGCGATTCGCGGCCAAATATAGTGCCTGGGATGTGCGTGCGTGCCCGCCCCTAACCTCCCCTCCCCTTCCCCTCTTCCTCGCTCCGGCGAAACAAATCGTCGATTATTTCGTCCCCCCCTCCCGTGGCCTTTCCAGCAAAGTAAAATGGTCTCGCATTCCGGGGAGGCCACGCGGAATACGATATTCGGACGGCGTCCGGCACCCGGTCCCCCCCCTTCCCTCGACTCTCAGTGACTGCGACGAGACGTGACCCAATTGGGCGGCACGGAAGAGTGTGCAAATATTCCCATTCCCTAACAGCTCCCCCCTCTTTGCACTGCCCTTTCAATGCCACGAGGACTCGTCCCGAGGGTCCTCTTTAGCGCGCGACAATATTATTTCCTCGATAGCATTGTGATTTCCCAGAAACAATCGGAAAAAATAAGCGTCCCCGCCACTCGAGAAGAAATAGGCGGTATCTTCCAATTTGCGCCGAACGTCTTGGCTTCACTCAAGGAGTCCGATGAAGAGGTCGGTCTTTCGCACACATGGAAATAGGTGAATGCAATTATTGTTGTTATTTATCGACCAAGACGTTCTACATCAAAACTGCAATCGAGAAACAAGAGAGTTGAAAAATATGTAAATTGCTAGTATTTTCTAATATTGTGAATGTTTTTTAGTTCCATAGCATTTTATTGATCAGAACAAGGTTTTTAATGTTTTACTCCGACAGGAAAATTAAATACCATTCACAAATCGGTGGATGGTCGCATAAGAATGGTTCCCATATGGATTTTTCTTCTGGCATCAACAGTTTATTCTTGGGCAAAAAAACTATATGAGAAGTTGAATCCTTCATCTTAGATTTGGCGAAATATTCGTCAAATTTTCATATTTATTACCATTTCCAGAAGCAGTTCCTATATTAGATATTATTTCACAAACCTTTGCAAACAATGACAAGTATATTTTCTGAGCTACACATGATAAGAGTGCATGCTACTTATATAAACGTCACATACACGTGCTCGCGTTTTAAGTTCGTTTAACATAAAATTGTTCCTTTCCAAGGGAATTGTTCAACTATTGATTTAAGGGCGGATGAATTTGGCAGAATTACATTCTTATTTGAAAATATTAAGTAACATGTGGGTACTAAATGTTTAGTAGGTGATTTTAAATTTCAAAGTTTTTCATTCAACAAAACGAATATTAGCAGCTTTCTATCTAAATTTAAATATGATTTTAGTTATGCTTTAAATGAGATCACACATTTCCCATTGGAAGGGGAAAGTAGTTGATGATGACTTGGAGCAGTCGAAAATCCACGAGTGTCTTTCACATCTGTTTGGTGAATTCATTCCGATTAACTATCTCAGCGTGGAAAACCAACGCAGCATATCATTCATTCTTGTCCATCCCTAGTGAATCCGATTCATTGGGGGATCGAGATGGTGCGGGGGCTAGCGTACTGGCTTCCTACCCAGAGGGCCCGGGTTCAAATCCTGGCGGTGTTGAATATTTTTCAGAGGTATCTCGATCCCTACTTGAGGTGCTTTGTGGAGGGCACTTTGAGTGAATACGCCGTCCGTCGGATGGGACGTTAAGCTGCGGACCCCTTGGCGCCTTTCGTAAAGAGTAGGCTAATGCCGACGCCGGGTTTCTCTCCACTCTTCATCCTTTCCTATCCATCCCCTATGGCGCAAATGACCTTAGCTGTCGGTCGCCTCCCCTAAAAACTACTACTACCGATTCATTGTCTTGCATTAGCGACTTTACCACAAAAACCCTTTAGCCCCAAATCATGGCCCTTATACTCTGTCTTTATGATCACTGTGGCCTACCACACTTGCCACGGCGCCATTTTTACTATCCTAAACGTAAGCATATAATTTTATCAATATATCCTAATTTAAACAAACACACTTTCTGTAGGAATTCATATATCATTTATCCTATTCATTTATCCTTAAAAACTTTCTATGAAGATGCGCTAATCATTTACTAATAATTTATTTCCTTTTTTACTCTTTCAAATCAATGATTCTCTCCCATTACAACCAAACCTTCCTAATTTCATTTTTATTCTCTGTAGACGTTTTGCTCTCATCTTTTTTCTTCCAGATTACTTCATTGATGATATTGCAGAGCCTTCTCTAGATTCATGCGGGCTTTAGTCAACAATATTGCATATCTAGCTTGGATTTACAACTGTCGACACCAAATGGCAAAGCCATTTGCTGGCTGATAGTCAATTTAGTCATTTTGCCTCATTTATCGTACATGCAACAAGGGCATTCAAAATTCTTGAATGCCCTTGTTGTCTTGTAAGCTACGAGGGTAAGCGGAAAACTAATGCACACATTCTTGTAGACCTTCAAAATGGCCCTCAGAAGCACTCCTGGTGGCATGTGGAAGTAACATTCCCCCTCGCAGCATCTTTTCTACATAGGGAATTACCTAGGCATTCTGTATGCCATTGCACTAGACCCGCAACCACGAGAACCATACAAGGCAATGCCAAGCAAGGATGATATTAAAATAATTACCTTCCAAAAAATATGTATCATTCAAATAAAACCGTAAAATGGTATTTTAGAAGTGTTTTCCGACTCATGTGGTCACTTTGCGTAACGAAGGTGTGGAACGGCACCGAGGAGGCCGTATAAGTGATGAGTGTGAGCCCCTTTGCCCTCCCGCTAAAAAACAAAAGGAATCACGGCCGTCTCCTCTTCTGGAAGAGTGGATGCTACGGAGGCCAAAAAAAAAGAGATAGAATTCCTTTGGACGGAGTGGTGCGGAGCGTTATTTAGGAAAGTTTGGTCGAGGGGGAGTGTGGCTGGCCACGTGTTCCATTATTTACCGAGAGGGGGCAGCCCCTCCCACAGGGGACGGCCATTAGTTAATCAGCGCGAGAGCACACGCACTGCTTCCCGTCCCCAGGATTCCTTCTGCCCTCCCCCCCGTCCCCCCGTGTCCCCGCCCCTCTTGTCCGCGCGCGTCAGCCTCTTCCGCTTGGGCCACGCTACTTTTCACTCCGCCTCGTAAATACGGGAAGGCTCGAGTCGCTTACTGGGAAAACTGACATCAATTGCATTTTAATGAGGAGAAAAAAGCTTGCCTACCTCTTCCCATACTCTCGTTCCTAAAAACGGTCTGCCAAAGCGACCTCCGGCGGTGAATTCGGAAATCTAAACTCGGAGTAACTCAGCAATTTCGAGGGAACCTCACTATTAATATTCTCTTGTTCGGGCGAACTAATTCTACGAATAAATATCACCTCCAAATAAATATGCCGGGGTCATTCGGTAGGTAAGGTATTAGACTGAGGTTAGCGCATTCTAACCCGGGAGTTGCATTAGGATCCCCCCCTCTAACCACAACCTATATGAGATCCCTGATGACAAAACTTCCACGCCAAATTGGGATGAGCCAGGAATAGAAAACTGGCTGGACCCTCCGTGGAAAGACGAAATCATTACATTTTCGTTCTAATCATTACTTTAATCCGTATGTTTCAGCATATTTGAAAGGTTGATCTTTAAGTGTATTTTCTAACCATTTCGTAAAAAGAATGACGATTATTACCATCTAAAGCCCCCATTTTTGAAAGCGCTGACCTTATATATATATATATATATATATATATATATATATATATATATATATATATATATATATATATATATATATATATATATATATATATTTCCTTATATCTGTTTCTGTATATATGAGTATATATATATATATATATATATATATATATATATATATATATATATATATATACAGACACACACATATATACATACATATACGGCTATATGCCTGCATATGTATAAACATATATGTATTACGATTACATACATACATATATATATAATGAGCTGACAAAATATAACACAAATAGAATAGAATAGCGACACTTAAAAGGACACTCACACGGTAAATTGTTCGAGCTTTCGGCCCTCTCAGCGGCCTTCTTCAAGTATCTCTCACTAGTGTCTGACAAGAATATAATCTAGCTGATACCTTTCTGAGTCATCTGGCATTTGCCATGTATACCTGCGTCTTTTGTGGTGTCTAAACCAAGTGTTGGTGATGACTAACCCCTGTCTCTTGCAGAACTCAACTGCTTTCTCCCCGCGGTCATTCCTCGTGCCTAAACCGTAGTCCCCGACCTCATCACCATCTCTTCCTTCGCCTACCGTCGCATTCCAATCCCCCATCACTATCAAATGTTTCCCTGCAGGAACACAGCGATTATGTCCTCTAACTAATCGTACATTCTATGGACCTCTTCTACCTTGTGGTTGCTCGGTGGCATGTATACCTGAATCATAACCAAGTTCGTCGGTTCTGCTTTTATCTCTACTAATAATAATCTATCCGTTACCTGCTCTATGTCGACTACGCTTCTTCCTACCTCTTCATTTATTACTATGGCAACCCCTCGTTGGCTCTCTTCCCCGCCGCCGTATATTATTCTATAATGATCACTCCTGTAATCCCCGCTATCTTTCCATCTCACCTAGCATAGACCTAAAATATCTATTTTTCCCCTTTCCATCTCTCGCTCAACATTCTCCAATTTCCCTGTCCTCATCAATGTCCCAACATTCCTAGTTCCTATTCTAACTACTTCGGTCTTCTTTCCCTGCGTCTTCTGTCCTGCTGCTGCTGGTTTTCCCTTGCAAGGGTTTCGTGGGATGACGACCGCGGAAGCTTTGCCTCCCCCGCTGCCGGGCACGACACACGGCCGATTGGGCCGAGCCCCGTGGTTGCCAGGACTCAAAATATCTCTATTGTCCATCATATTTTTCTAGGGAATGATATTTGAGGTGGTTTCCCGTTGCCTTCCTCAATAGTGTTTTTAACGTGACACCATCACTTACTGGCCGCCCCACTGGGGTCAGAAGCCATTGCAGCCGCCTCACTGAGGAACAGACGCTGCGTGGACTACCTTTCGTCTGGCTCCTAACCTTCGGCCTATCTTACATGGGTGACCCTACCAGCGACAATTATTATTACTCCCGCCAGCACAGCTCTAGGGGTCATCGGGACGCACAAGCCCCCTCACCACGACAAGGTTGTAGTCCGGGGAGGGTATATATATGTGTATGTATGGATTTTTTCAACTGTGCTAAATAGATTAACGTTTTCAAATAACGTATGAACTATTTCTAAATACGAGTTTGTATCCTTTAAAAAGTACGGAGGGTGATGAAATTTCCATCTGACAAAAACAGAGAATAAAACCTTCTAAATTTTCCACTTAATAGACTCTGTAATAGCGACTTTTTTCAAGGTACTACACCGCTTTCAAGTGAAGCTTTCGTTTTACAATGGTATATATATATATAGGGAGACACCCAAAAGTGGTAGGACTGATTTTTTTACATGAATTTTATTGACGATATACTTACATCGACTTAATAATCTTCAAAGTATGCTCCTTGAGCTGCTACAGACTTAGTATAACGTTGCTCCCATTCCCCGTACGCCCGCTGGAAATTTTCTTTGGGGATGCCGTTGATGACCCTCGTCGAAGCCTCTTGAACGGCCTTTATCGAGTCAAAACGTCACCCTTTGAGCTGTCTTTTCATAAGGGGGAAGAAGAAGAAGTCCGGTGGTGCCAGATTGGGAGAATAGGGCGGGTGCGGCAACGTGGCAACGCCGTATTTGGCCAGGAGCTGTCTGACGACGAGCGCGCCATGGTACGATTTTCGGCACCATCTTGGCGCACACCTTGCGCATGGCCAAATCCTGTGAAATAATGCGTTGGACGTTGGATGCAGACAGACCCAACTGGTCTGCAATTTCTTCCCTGCTTAAGCGTCGGTCTGTGTTCAGCAGTGTCCTCACTCTGTCCACATTCGTGTCGGTTCTTGCCGGCGACGGCCGTCCGGAGCGATGGTCGTCTTCAACGAGCTCCCTACCCTCTTTAAACAACTTGTGCCACTCAAATACTGTGGAACGGCTCAAGGCAGTGTCCCCATAAGCCTGCTTGATCATATCGAGGGTCTGAGTTCCCGTCTTCCCGAGTTTCGCACAAAACTTCAGGGAATAACGTTGCTCTAAATTCAGATTCATTTTGTTTTTCGACGCGGACAAAAAACTTGCTTCACTAAAAACGGTTTCCTCACTCGACGACAGCCCGCAGGCGACTGAGGTTGGTGTCGGTCTGTTGCTATGAGCCCCCTCCACCTTACCCTGCCAGGCATACCCCCCTCCACCGCTCCGTTCGCGCCAGAGAAAATCATTCCTACGACTTTTGGGTGCGACCCTGTATATATATATATATATATATATATATATATATATATATATATACATATATATATATACATATATATATATATATATATGTATATATATATACACATATACATATATATATATACATATACATATATATATATACATATATATATATACATATATATATATATATATATTATATATATATAAATACATACCATATATAAAGTATACGAAGTTAGCACTAGCAAACAAAGCACAAAATTATAGAAACACAAAAAAGAAAAGAAAAAGGAAAGTGGCTTGTATCACCTAAAATTCAAAAACGAGTGAGTTTCTTTTGTTTTTGGTGCGTTTCTATGATTTTGCCTTTGTTCACTAATGCTAACTTCATATACATATCATTCACATCCTTGAGACTTTCACATAATTTTTTTACAAATATATATTTATTATGTTTATAATGTATATGACATATGATGAGCTCCTCAATATGATTAGGCTACGCTCCCATTGTTCAATAAAAAGCCATTTTTCCAAAGGAGGGTAATATTTTATTCTCTACGTCAATGTAGTTGCAAATAACTTGATAAACGTCTCGAGCCTATCATCGTGATTACGTTCTAGATAATTCATTCATAGCTGTGTTAGTCAAATCGGGGCAAATTGAAGACTTAGATTACTCGGTTTGTAAAATAAATGATAAATGCCTTTTCATCAACTTTATCAACTTTTACGGTTTTATTGTTATCAGAAAATCTACCTCTACCCTATGCATGTATATTTCACCCCAAATTTTATTCGCATACATATTTTTAAAAATGAATAAACAACCTCCTGGAGAACTGGGTTAAGCGATCCTGATAAATTAAATGCATATCTCGAATTGAGTCACATTTAGTTGAGAAGGTGTTTGTTTATTTAAGCACTTTACTGAATTTTACTATCAATATATCCCCCACCTGTGGATGAGCACATTTCTAATATAAAGACAAATCTCTGCTCGCTGGATAAACAAGCGACCGTGAATATTTTTATTACTTGAAATGCACGCTTTCAGGACATTTTCTCTATCCTCCCGCGCCAGCTCATTTCAATAAGCCCTCCTTCATATTGCCAACTAATCCACTCTTCTGGGAATTTCAGCAACGGGACAGAGGCAGGAGGAATAATTAAATAACAAAAGAAATAAATCCATCGTGCGGAAAAAATCCGGATTCCGAAGTCCACCCATCCCTCCCCTATTAAAGAGCTGGCGGAAAAAGGATATTACGGGGGTGGGATATTACACCTACCCCCCCCCCCCCGAATACTTCCCCGACCCCGTTTTTATATCAATTGTGGTGGTGGGTGGTGAGAGGAGGGCGCAAAGGCCACAGTTTTCCCGAGGAAAAGGGGACGAGGCTCGGAGTGCTGGGGCTGGGAAGGGTTCGCAGGAGTTTCGGGGAAACGAATCCGGAGAAAAGTCAGAGATAGCCCCTTTGGCCGGAAGAGGAGCGGTTGTTTTTTTTCGAGTTAGGGGGGAGGGTTTGGGACAGAGGGGAGTAGGTAGGCCTTCGCAGGTTACGGTTTGGTTTCACGAGAGGGAGACTATCCACGGGAAATGTAGGGAACGAGGGACCGGGGGGGGGGGTTGGAAAGACTTGCGAATCGATAGCGGTGTGACACTCAAATATACCCACCCACACACACCGTTTTTTCACTCCTTTCCCGAAAAACTCTCCCTTCACCCGACTCCCTCCACATGCGGACCCTGTCACTTGGTCCCCAGCCTTGGGAGGCGAACATCCACCTCTTCGCTTTCGTGGCGACCCCGCCAAGCGACTAGCCCCCCTTCGAAGTGCCTCCCTCCGCGGGAGAGGGGCGATGGAGCGAACGCCCGACTACCTCTTCAAAACGATCCGCGAACGTGCCGTGGAAGTAAAACAGTACTCATTGATAGAGAAGTCGACCAAAGCCCACATCCGACGGGAATCCCCATGAGCGCGCCAATATGCCTAGTTTTCTCTCGAAACAGAACTTTTTTGCTTTAACAATAATGATTGCCGGTTGGAAAAGGTAAAAATCTGTCAAGCACCCTATTTATTGCAAGTCCACAAACAGACGCATTCATTACTTACGTCCCTCTGAGATAGCAATGATTTTTCCAGAAGCCCATCTAACTTGCTTTAGTCAGAAGTTTCGGATAATAATGAACTAAACCGATAGGTCATCAGTTCTTTCAGGCCATGAATTTTGGATAATTATCCCCTTGATTTGTTTAATCTAAATATTTACGCGTTTTTATAAATCCTTCAAATGGATCGACGCCCAGAATCCAACTATGTAGATATTTAACTAAGGACTTATTAAATATGTTCCCTGGACTCTTCAATAACATTTATTACGTAGGATATACAAAGATGCTGTTTTCACTGAATTTAGTTACTTACATTCTTTATAAATGCTGAAACGCACTCAAGAGTTTGAAGAAAATAATCGATGACGTCAACATAGTATGAAATTAAAGGATTGTAGTCGAGTCTAAATCTCGTCGAACAATGCTAAATACAATGAACTACCGAGTACGGTGTTTTTTGCTGCATCAAAATGCCCGCCCACATTTAGCTCGTCAAATCCAGAATATCATCGCAACATATGGCCGAGAACAACTTGATCACCCTCCGTATAGCCCTGATATAGATCCCAGCGAATACCACTCGTTGCTGCACTTGGGAAAGAATCTTTGCGGTTAACGATAATTCAATGATGTCAACACGGCCGATCTGTATTTTTTGGAAAATCAGTTCGCTGATTTTCATTAGAACCGTTCAAAAGCTGATTGTACGACATGAATAAGACCTAATAATGGTGGAAATTATATAAATAAGATGGCTAAGGTACAAAATTTCATATGAAGTTAAAAAAGTTGAAAAATGCAATTGTTTTATTAACTTCTAAACGGTACTTCCTTAAAAGCACTCCACGTAGGCATGGACACTAAAGTGGTTTACTTTCTTAGTAGCCGTGGTCAGAAACCCATGATTTTAATTTACGCTCTGTTTTGGGACCGGGCCTTTTATTTTATCCGGCAAAAACAACTTGTGTGTTATTTTCATATCTATTATACTGGCTCACTTCATCTAACATGATCTTATTTTTTTAATGTTTCCATAATCATGATATTTAATATTCACTTTGAATAAAGTCTCTTCAGTCACTAAGACTCATTTGAGTTTCGCGACCAACTCACGATGAAGTGGGTTGAATATGAGTATCTCTATGGGTAACGTGTTGACCTTCCTAGATATGAATACTAATTAAGTTTTTAAAAAACAAGGATAGAGTGAAACAAACTATGAATCGTTCACCTACGACAGCTAAGTCTACGCTATGTTATAGACTATAAGAAATCACTGAAAAAAGTACCTCAAAATAAACTGATGTACAAAACTCGCATGAGGAATTGAAGGCCAGATAGTACATTCGATTTTCTCTCTATCCAATGCTGTGAACGTACCCTCTAAAGTCTGCATTCGAAGCAATACCGTTCTCATACTTTTGTCATTTACATCTAAGGTATTGATTCTAAAAGAGCGAGCAATGGCCGATGCATCGCCGATGGTTCAAACTGATGTATAATAAATAAAAAAGACTAGGAGGCATTCCCAGCCACTTCAATAATATTAGGACGAGGTGGGTGGTTGCTAAGTTGACAATGAATCAATGCAATCCTATGAAAAGAATATGATGCACTCTTACATCTATAGGCTAGGATAAAAGCATAGCGAGCCAAATAAAATAACTATTAATCACAGTATAATCGGTCCTTGGATGGAGTAACACGCGCAGAACGGCGACCAAAAAGTGGTTGCCACTAAAAGAGTAGCGGGGAAATAGACATGAAAAAGATAAAGGGCGTATTTTTTGCGTTGAACATACCTCACCTTGAATCGGCATCGATCATTTGATATCCTGAGTAGAAAGACCTTTTTTTGGAATTAAAAGAGTCCCGGCAAAATTTGGCCGTCTCGTGAAAATGAAAGAACAGATAACGTCACGCTATCATAGGAAACGCTGGGTATGGAGCCACTTGAAATAGAAATATAACTTGAGCCTCTTAAGCTACTTCAGAGATTTGAATTATTTATATCAGTTAGTTGCTGACGCAGGGAAAATAATTCTACCACTAAAATGCAATGAGATATTATAAGTAATACTGACTGCCGCGATTTGAAGAACTTTTTAGCCGTCGCACGTTTCGTGACGATCACAGTGGAATATATCACGCAAAATATTTCGAACTACTCGATAATAAAATAACACCCACTGATAATAATCACTAATTACCTTAGATGGCTGGTGGCCTAAACTGCAATATATGTTCTTAGCAGCACGAACGTTATAATATGCATGTATTATCGGAGCATGCAATTCACTTATTTCCATGGCCTACGCACTCATTTGCCCACCTCAACGGTCCACCATATCTATCGAATTTCACATACGCCCGCACAATTGGTCAGAAAAAATTCTTGCACATCAGCATGGAGTGTAGCTTCTTCAAGTCGTGGGAAGCAAATGACAGTTCTAAAACGATTAGTATATTATTCTGTATTTCCCATTCAACCACTTCTTAAATTAAATTTCTATAATAAAACACAGACATGAAAATGATAATATGTTTTACGTAATAACAAATTCGTAGATTAAAAGTACGGCGAGATGGCTAGAAACCTTTTTGTGAAGCAAGACCAAACGTAAACCGATGTATACCATATTTAAATTAAATTTTGTGTATTATAAGGCAACATAAATATTATATGTCGTTAGTCTCAAGTATAATTAATGTAATTAAGTCGTATACAACGAGCGGTGTAAATCATCAATGTAGCTCCATTATATCATATCTTACTGTAATAATACTTCCTTAATTGTAGAAAATCACAATATTTTGTAATTTAAAAACTCATTTTACGAAATTTTTACCAAGTGTGAGGACTATTAAAGTTAAGGATTTGACTAGAAAATGTAACTTGTAAGGAAATCGCCATGGTTTTCATATCTGGTATATTTTGATTCTGTCACGGCAAAATACTTTTCCAGCCAAGCTATAATCTCCAATACAAGCAGAATGATTTTATCTTTTCCGTTAATAATTTTTGACTTAAAAAAGACCCAAGAGAACTATTACGACGAAAGTGAACCGGTTTTTAGGGATTCATCCCCTGCTGCCCGCGTTTTAGTGCCTTAATCTTTTACCCATAGCCTCAACTCCACCTACCCCGCAGCGCCGCCAACCCCCCCCCCTCCTCCTCCCGATAGTTCCGAACCCATTTGAGGTATTTCCCCCGACACACCCTCCCGCACCCCGCCTACGCTCCCCACCCCCTCGCCCCGGCACCCGACTATACTCTCAGCCTCCGCTCAACTCAGGCCCTACTCTCCGGAAATGTTCCGTTTTATGTTCATGCGACCACCAATCAAGCGGAGGCGCCCTGGATTCGGGGCCGGCGAGGGGGAGAGAACCAATACCTACACCACCCCCTCCCACCCGCTTCATCTCACAACCCCCTTCCGCTACTGGGCTACGCGGACGTCATCCCCGGCGTGGGTGGGGACGCGAGGAGGCTAACGTTAGATGGCGCAGGGCGATCGCGGTAATGGACGGAGGAATAAAAGGGTAGTAAGCAGCCCCTCTTTTATTTACAAACATGCCTCCATTGATGATTTTAGCTTCCAAGCAAGCAGCAGCGTAATGCTATCGCACACAGTACAGATAGAGGTACATACGGAAGCAACGCACCCGGAAAATAGCGAGTTAACTCAGACAATATTAGCAGAAAATTGCAGACTATTTAAATTATGAATAATTACTACTTGAAACATTTATATTAATAATATGTTAATAAATGGGAAAGGTAAAATTATAGGTTTCAAAAATGATAGGCATTGAATTAAGTAAATCTGAACCAATAATAAGGAGTCAAGAAATTTACCTATTCTTCGAATTTTGTATCACGTCTTGGTGATGTTGAAAGTCCCAGTTGAAATAAGAGTATCTGGTAAGTATTAACATGAATTAATATTAATTTTTTCCCGATCGATACATTGCGGCACTATAAATCGGTCAAGGATGCCGTTTCTCTCGCGAAGGCTAACTCTGTCGCAAAAGTCCAAGACTTGCAATTTCTTGATGAAAAAGGCCTTGCGTTGAGTGTAAATGCACTTACTGCTATTATTATAGAGAATGGTCATTGTTTTGATATTACACAAAAATGCTAGCGTAATATCACAATCTGTAGCTCACCCTCGCAAAGGTTATGGCATAAGTGTAGATGACACAGTGCAGCTTGTGACATTGAGGGACGTTTAGAATAATTTTACCGACATAGATTTTTCACCCTTTAGAGTATGTTCATTATCATTATAAGAATCGGGTTTAATCGTCATAAAGTAGAGGAAGAAAAATCGATTAAACAGGCAGGCAAACAGTCGCCATTTAAATAAAATTCCAGATGGCGGAAATGGTCAGTAAAGCCTTTTGAATAAAGCAATAATTGTCAACGCCTACGGAGTCAGTTATTCTCTTTAACTGTAATACCTGTAGACGCATTTATTACAGAAAAAAATTGCATTTCGGTTTTTTAAGTCATTAATAAGAAACATAATTTAGCAATTGCATAAAACTATACTAACATGTATTTCAGATCTTCAGATGCAATATAGAGTCATGATGGATTAAACCAGGCAATATGTATTACTACATACTAGCAAAAGTACTCATATAAAACACCGGCGAAAATCAATTATACATCTCAGCCGAATCACACATTATAGTACTTTTTTCTGAAATTTCCTCAGCATAAACAATATTTTTAGAGAGACTTGTCCATTGTACGTTTCCAAGTTTTTGACAAAAACTTAATCATTTATAATTTTGAAATCATCAAGATCAGAGGCGTTGAATAGTCGAGCTAAACACATTCATGTTACGAGTTGAGGTGAAATGTGAGTGACTGCTGATAAGGAGCACGCGATCATGGCAATGGGCACCGGATGTGATCCAGCCAGGCGAGACCAGCCTCGGAGCGATCACCCGTTTCTACGTAGCCAGTAGTCAAGCAGAGCAAGAATTTGGATGCATGAGGGATTAGTGTGACGTGGAATTAGGAATGTTTTTCATTGGCGGCTGTCTCCACACCGCTTATTACTAAGTGCCTCTTGGAGCTTGCGAGATTGGATTCAATGTATTTGCTCGTGGCTATCGAACACCTCTCTAGTGTATGGTGGCTATTCATAGATATGCCATGAATCTTATTTTCATTTTAAACAACCATGTGGCTCAAGCGCTTAAGTTGATGTACATTTACTTAAAAGGAAATATGGCTCCTTACATTCGTTATTTAGTAGTAAAACATACATGAATTCTTCACCTTCCACATGCATTGCGGAGATTCAGAATATACAAGTGACCACAATGATTCAAAAAAAAAATGCCCGAAGTGTCATTGGTAATATGCAGACTCTTTAGCCGGTCATCGACGTATGCTAGCTGATATCTTGCAACATGACTTAGACCTACAGAAATTAACATTTAGTAACTACAGATTTTAATTCCTTGGTCGTAGTTTCGGCATTATGCCAATTAAAGGACAGCATATCATTACATGGATCAGATTTGAGCTATACATATTTTTGTATAGAACTGGGCGTACCTTGATAGATTTAGCATCAATTACCGGATCCTCCGCCTGGTAATATAAATTCAAGTTAAATATTTGGGTGTAGTTCTAACACCACGTCTTTCATGGGGAACACACATCAGGAGAATATACAGATCCGCTTCAAAGTAACCCGGCTTCATTGAGCGGGTGATGGGGAAATGTAATGGAGCAGTATAGGAGATGTGTTATTACACTCTAGTTAGGCATCATTTGATATATGCCGCAAGTATTTGGGGCCCTTGGGAGAAAGTGTTGCTAAAAATAAATCAGATATATTCAGAGAAAATTCGCCAGATTTGCCACAAATTTTTATAATAATAAGACGAAAATGACATGCCTATTAGAGGAATTAGGCTAAGAGCCGCTTGAAATCCGAAGAGAATAAGCAGGACTTAGACTATTATGACGGTTCCAAACAAACGAGTTGAACAATGACACAAAGGGAATTATTGTGGCCCCACACCATTTAGGTAGGCCATACCAGAGAGATAAAATAAGGGCGATAACCTCCAATACAGAAATATGCAAATATTTGTTCTTTCCCTGGACAATCAGGAGTCATAATAGTAGGAAATTTAAGTTATCATACAAATAGTAAATACATTATAGTTGAAAGTCCAGACAAGAATAAATGCTGCGTAGACCTTAAGTAGGTGCATGTGCATGTGTATGTTAGTTCATATTATACCTGTATATATATATATATATATATATATATATATATATATATATATATATATATATATATATAATGGGCTGACACAATATAACACAAATAGAAAAGAATAGACACATTTAAAAGAACACTCACACGGATAATTGTTCGAGCTTTCGGCCCTCTCAGAGGCCTTCTTCAAGAGAGACTGAAAATATACTATTGCTGAGGAGAGGGGAAAGAGCTATGGGCGTGGAGGGGAGGTGTGGAGGGAATGCTGGGAGGGAAATTAAATATGGCGGTTTAGGGTGGGAATTTTAAAGGAACGGAAGGATAGTATGTAGGCGGATTCACGAGCTCTCACCTCTATGTTGGTGGCTGAATCAGGTAGGGATTCTAGGATGCTTAGAGCAAAACACTGGTCGAATGAAAGGCTGTGGGAATTGGCGTATGAAGGGATAGGAAGAGAAGAGAGTGAGGCAGAATTGCAGGAGTAGCGGTGATTATTCATTCGGATGGATAAGGGGGTAATGCATTCACCTATGTAAAAGGAAGGGCAATGTTTGCATGATAAAAGATAAATAATATTTTTTGAGAGGCAATTAGCGTGGGAACGAGGTGAGGGGGCTATGAGGTGATGTAGGGAGAGGGGAGTAGGCACAATTAGAAGACAGGTTTTACATCGGGGGCGGTTGCAAGTTGGGGAAATATTGGGAAATTTGTCACGGGGGGGCGCCAAAGGGTTGGTGGATCTCAGAAGGTTTTTGAGATTGGCGGGTCGTCTGTATGCGATAGATGGGCATTGGGGTAGTAAGGATGAGGTCGCGTCATTGTCATGTAAAATTGGAAACAGTTCTTTAAGGAGGTTTTTCAGTCTGTGTGATCCGGGGTAATAGGTGGTGCAAAGGTTGAGTCCTGCGTCAATGTGGGCTTGTTATTGTGTGGTGTGTGTGGTCGGGTGGAACGGTGGATTTTATTTCGTAGTAACTTTTCTGGGTAACCGCGTTTGAGGAGTGCAAGGTGTAGATTGGCAAGGTATTTGTTGAGAGTGGCTGTGGTGTTGCAAATTCGGTGTCCGCGGATAGAGAGAGAGTTAGGAATCGAGCGATTCGTGTGTTGAGGATGACAGCTTGTGTGGTGTAGGTATTGCTGATGGTTAGTGGCTTTGATGTGTACTGAAGTAGTGAATTTGTTGTTTTGAAGTGAGATGTCTGTGTCAAGAAAGGTGATGGTGGAGTCTGAAATGGAAGAGGTGAATTTAACAGTGAAAGATGAATTTAAGGCGGATAAGAAATTGTTGAGAGAATCAGAGCCATGTGTCCAGAGAATAAAAATATCGTCTATGTAGCGGACCCAGAAAAGAGGTTGAAGGGGTTGCTGTGACAGGAAAGTCTCTTCGAGATGGCCCATGAAGAGATTGGCGTATGATGGTGCCATCCTCGTTCCCATCGCTATGCCTTTTGTCTGTAGGTAAAAACAATTTTGGAAAGTGAATGCATTTTTAGTTAGGACGAAAGTGGCAAGATTGAGGAGAAATTCCGTTGAGGGGCGCTGGGGTAGGGGGCGTAGAGAGAGATAATGCCGGAGGGAGGATAAACCTTCTGCATGGGGAATAGAAGTGTAAAGTGAGGTAACGTCGATGGTGGCCATAAGTAGGTTGGGTGTGGAGGGAATAGAGACGGAATTTAGACGGTCGAGGAAGTGGTACGTGTCTTTCGTGAAGGAGGGCAAGGAGAGTACAAGTGGTTGTAGGTGGTTGTCAAGGAATGCGGAGATTCTTTCGGTGGGAGAATTGTAACTGGAAACTATAGGACGACAGGGGATGTTGGGTTTGCGTATTTTTGGGAGGAGATAAAACTGGGGTGTTCTGGTGGGTTTGGGGGTGAAAGTAGGGATATGTCTTGGGAGGTGAGGCCTTCTTCTGGTCCGGAGTGGAGGACAAAAGACCGAATTTCGGTTTGGAAAGTTTGTGTTGGGTTTTTGGTTAGAGTGGTATAGGTGGATGTATCGTTCAGGTGAGCGAGGGCTTTGGAAATATAATCATTGTTATTTAGAATTACAACAGAGGAGCCTTTATCGGCGGAGGTAACAACAATGTTAGGATTGGACCGTAGGGTTTTTAGGGCATGACGTTCGTTCATGGAGAGGTTATTTTTCGGTCTGAGATGTTTTCTGAAGGATTGATTGGAAACTTTTTCGATAAGGAGATGTATAAAAATTTCGACAGGATGGTTACTAGGAAGGGGTTTTGGCTCATGAGTTGAAGCCGGGCGGAATTTGTCAAGTGCGGGATTGGTTTTTTAAGTTACTGAAAGGTTTACTTTGTGATTTCCAGAAGGCGCGCCATCGAAGGTTTTGGCAGAAATTGAGGGTATCAGTGAGTATGTTTATGTGGTTTATTTTTGGTGTAGGGGAGAAGGATAGGCCTTTACTAAGAACGGATATTTAATTGTCTGAAAGGCTGGTGTTTGAAAGGTTTACAATGTCATGGGCATTGTCGGAGGGAGGGGGGGTGCTGGGATTGTTCGGTGGTGGCTGGCGTTTTGGAAAAACCGGAGGGCCTTTGGGAGGAGGGGGAAGGTTGTAAATGCTGCAGAGGTCAGGCTTATATTGAATGAGTGGGGGTGGTTGAGGAGGAGGTGGCGGGAAACGGTGAGAGTGTGGAATTTTGAGACCAACTCGGAAGTAGGAAATGCACAAGTTGGACAGCTTTTTAAGGAGAGTTTGACGTTTTTGTTGGAGGGAACGTAGGGCAGACGAAATTATGGCGTTGAGTTGTGGAATTAGGTGAACAGAAGCCAACGAGATTATTTTAAAGAGGGAAAAAAGGTTTGATTTGTGTTGTTCACGAATGCATTGGTATTGCATAAGGATAAGGTGGGTGTATTCTAAAGATTTTTGGTAAGAAAATGCATTAAGTTTGGGGTGGATATCGGGAAGAGTAGCAGATAGTGGTAGGGAAATGGCTAGACCGTTCGGAACGATTCCTAAGGACAGGCAGGAGGTGAGAAACTCGGTGTGGCTTGTGTATTTGGCGAGCTTATAGGCGTGACGGCGAAAATTTCGGATCCAAAACGGAATGGGATAAGAGTGGTCCATGTTTAGGCGATTGAGAAGGTTGTGGAAAAGAAATAGGAAACGAAGGAAGACAGTGGTGAGGGAAAGGATAGCACATTCAAAATAGAGCAGAATCAGCGGCGCAAAACCTGGTGCTGGATCCAACGATGAACACAGAAGAGACAGGAACAGTAGCTAGGTAGCTTAATATCACGATTGTACGGAAAAACTCACACGAGCGGCACAATAATGGGCTGACACAATATAACACAAATAGAAAAGAATAGAAACATTTAAAAGAACACTCACACGGTAAATTGTTCGAGCTTATATATATATATATATATATATATATATATATATATATATATATATATATATATTTATATCGTCATGCCTTTTAGTTAACATGGTTTAAATACGTCTATGTGGGTGCAAATTGGTATGAACTTATTAGTTTTGCATGTAGTTTTATTATGTTCAACGGGCGGTGACCGAACAGCCACCGCCACTCGCCCTTGTGGTGGCTTGAGAGATATTATGTAAATTTACAATAAATATGAAATCCAATTGAAGTAAAATATGAGTCTAGACTATGTTTCGCATACGTGTACCCATTTAAGCCAAGTTATCGTGCACCCGTGTTTGTGGCGACGCATAGAGCGGGGCCAATCAGGACACAAATTGACCCGGCAGGTGGCAGAAGTTTCCCAACTCTAAACTCAACACCACGGCAAAGAGCGAAATCCGACCCTCGCATAATGTCATTTGTTTGTATATCAACAAAACACACAGGGGTCAAAGCCGTCTTGTTTTAACTCACGTCGCTTACTTAGGCATAATAACTTGGTATTCGGCGAAGCGTCCTCGTGATCAATTTCATAATATTGTCCTCCTTATAATGTCTCTGGTAGTCGTTTCAGCGTATGTACGTGGGGGCATCAATTTTTTAGGTATTTATTGCTAGAAAATAACCGATATCTGTATAAAATTTATTCTGCATACTAAATGATCTTTATACACATATATGGTAAATTAAAGAAATTAATGTTGATGGTTTCTGTTTCAGGAAACCGCTGATGAAAATAACTCGCAGTATGGAGAAGGTTATAGTGGTAGGATTAAATCCCTTCGTTTGAAAGGCTGCAGTGTCCAGCAAATGCACAATGAAATGATGGTTGATCACGGGAACGATAGCTCGTCATATGTCGCAGTTGTAAGGTGAAAATAGAATTTTCAAACTGGCTACATGACCCTCAAAGACGATCCACGAAGTAGAAGACAATCATGGACGATGTTACGACTGGGAAGAAAATGGAGGGAAATATCCTATTAAACAGGAGAGTAACTATCAAAATGATCATGAATGACAAAGACCTTGGTTAAGGCAGTGTGTAGTAAATTATTCGCGAATAACTACACGTATCAAAGGTGTCAACACGCTTGGTTCCACGACTACTGTCTCCATTTCATAAGAAACGCGGCGCAATCTGCAATCGTCACCGCGGCGCAAACGGCAATATAAGCGAAATGACCTCACACATATTTTCACATACTCCCAACACTCCCGATCTCGCCCCAAATGACATTTTCTTATTCCGAGGTCGGAGATTTGACAACACAAATAGCGTCATTCAAGAGGTCAAATAATGGTGTTTGACACAATCTACCGACTTCCACAATGGCGGCCTTCAAAAGGTCAAGAAATGCTGGGATAAATATATAGCTCTGTATGATGACTTCTTTTATGTGGAAAGGTTATGCGAATAACAAATAAAAATTAAGTTTTTATCGCGATTGATTTGGTTTAATAATAATGAAAACTTTAAGATACCCCCTCGTGCCTTGAACACCGCCAATGCCGAGAGGCAAATGATCCACTTCCCTACAGCGACCGCCTATTCTGCATCATCTTTTGCCACAGCTCGTCCGAAATATCAACTTAATTTACGTATTGGTGGAAATTCACAACTTTTTTCTTCAGATTCACTTTCTGAAGGGTGCAGACAATGACGCCATATGCCCATTTTCCCAGTGCTATTTCTACACAAGCATATTAGATGCTCTGTGAAAATATCTGAGGAAATGTATGCACCCTGAAAAGTGCCTGAGAAAATACCAGGAAATGATGGAGTCATTTCCTGGTATTATAAAAATGTGCTCTACATTTCAGTATCTGAACTTTCTGCAAGTACTCTCAGTTAGTCTATGCGTAAAATAGATGATTCGTGAGCATATTGAGAAAAGAATAAGATCTTGACAAAATAAATACTTATATTGGAATAAGTCAATACAAATCAGGACTAGAGGTCTTGTTAAATTGATTAGGGGATTTGGACAGTGCCTGACTGCAGGTGGAGGGGAATATTCATGATTCAGCAGCAGTTAGTCTACAGGGTTAAAAATATAACTATAATAAAAGGTACTTAATCGAGAAATAGTATTTTTACATTATTCGTTACCTCTTTTATTATTTTATTTAATTGAAACGAAAAGCTAATTGCAAAACTACTGCACTTTTTTATGACATCTAGTTAAGTATTTTCAAGTTTGTCTCGTAATGAAGGTTTACCATGAATATAGAAAATCACGCGAGATGTCAGTTATAATTTTTAAATTTATTGCTTAATCTCTAACTTTACAGAATATTAGTCATAAAACTGCCATAGTAACGGAAAATTTTAAGCCATAAATAACGCTGGATTTTGAATTTTTGGAAAGCCAATTTCGAATAAAAACTAGTGAATTTCACTTCAATGTGGAAAATCGTATTCAATTCCGCAGATTTTTTTTCACAACTTCCGTGTTATTAACCCGTTCGGTGGCATTAAAATTTTGAAGAAAAAGGATGTCGTTTTCAAAGTTTTTAAATATCAATGCAGAGAATTATCACCTAGATATATTTACTTTTGTTTATATGTTCTCAGCATATGTAATTCACATTCAAAGATGCTGGTACGTAACCGTACTTTGATATACTTTATAGTGAGGAACTTTCTCTTTTTCTCATTTATGACTTATTCTGGTTATCACGAAAGCAAGCGAGTATTTTTGGGATTTAAATAAGAAGAATGAAATTATAATTTTCTACTTTCTTGTTTGCGTGCCGAAACGCATTGTACCCCTTTCTAAAGCGATTATTTCTTGAGTTATTGTTCTTCAAAGAACCGAACCAAATGAAATACTATACATCGCTTTATTCAGAAAACCTTCGCGAGGAAATAAATCACTAGCAATTTCAAGTTGTTATCAATAAAATAAATGTATCAAATTAGTCCAAAACCACGCAACGAAAACAAGTGTAATCGCGTCGGTAACTTTGACGACGAGGAGGATATTTTATCGGAACAAAAATGCATACCAAAGGAATATTATTATCATTTCTACAACATCATTTGCATATTAAGTTACCTATTCATTAAACGTATTCTTTTAGTCTATACCTTTGGGATCAATCTCTACGTTAGAAACTTTCTAAATGATGAAAATGTGGTCTCTGTAACGCCCTTACTGCGGATATTCGAGAGATGGGATTCCAAGGATGGCCCGCATTCGCGTCGGAGCACATAGACTGAGACTTCCGGGGGAAGGGGGTCAGAGGCCACGCCAGATTCTGACGCCTCTTGGTCCACCTGTGAATTCCCTGTAATTCGATGGACCCGTCACACTTTGGACTCAGTCTTACGGCACGGGATATCGATCATCGCTGTAAGTTAGGCTTGGTCCCCAACCGATGAGTCTCTTTTTTCCCGATAAAATGAATTGTGGATAGAAAACCATAAAATCTGTACATAGAGACTAACGTTAAATGGATTGAGTTCACTTGAGACCGAGACATTGCTTTTGTGGTCAAAATAACTAAAAATAATACAATTGCTGTAAAACACTTCAGTATATGTGGAGTGATGAATACAAATTTTTCAAACCATCAACCTTGACGAAGGCATTCAGGAAACTTGAAGGATAAAACGTAGCAATTTATCTATAAACAAATATGATTTCAAAAAAAGATATCCAGCTTGGAGCATATGTAAAATTTTTTAATCACGACGTAGCAGCTTTTTTCGGCACACGTGACTTAAAATAGAAGAGATCGTTTCATTCTATAAAATCATTCAATTCAGTTAAATTAGCCGGACTAATGTGACAATCGCAAGGATGTGGAATAAATACATGTATCAATGGATTCGTGGTCTTATCTACGACCGCAAAACAACGGCAGTCAATATTTTTAATTCTATTAAGGAATGTATGATGTACTTCATTGAAATATAATATTCCCTTGAGTGTCATTTGGGCATGACAGTTCTGTTGGCAGAATATTTGGTTACCGATCGGAGGGTACAGCGTTCAATGCATTCGAATTATGTTGAGCATACATGAAAGAAAAAACGGTTTCTTCAAAATATAATATTCTCTCCGTGGCTATTAATATAAATAAATTGTAGTGAACTCGTTAATCGTCATACCGAATCATCTCTGGGAACGATAGATGCATTCAACCAATACTCCCTTTCGCACAAAAATGATTTCTATGTGTCTACTGCTCTCCTACGTATGCGTTTAGACTGCCGTACACGGCTCATTCACTTCAGCTTTAACCAATACCAAAATGTCAACTGAGTCATATTCTATTAGAATACTAATGGCTTCATCGCAAATTAAACGTTCTTGGATTTCTATATCCATGATAGAAACCACGGTCGCCCGGGTTGAGGAGTCGAAATACCCATAACTTCATGCATAGCGCATGCCTTATCCTATATTTTCCAATACTTCCCCGTGTGCAGGCAATTTTCTGTTGGATTTTAATCCGGAGAGGAAATGAAATGATTTTCCCCGTCCCTTGGTTATCTCTTCCCGGTGAAATTAAAGAGGAGAAACACCGCGCCGTAACCCAGTGCTCCCCTTTTTATGGTGAATGAAAAAAATGTACGGAATTTAGTACCCATAATGCGCCTTCTATATTTGAATATTTAATTTCATGGTTCCAATGTTCCCAGAGCGCTTCTCTCTCAGTCTCTCGATTTAGCCACGCTCGCCTCTGCCGTCGTTAAAACCAGCATTTTTTTAAATTAGCGGAAAAGAAAATGTTGGTTATATTTACCCTGATAACCTCGCTCACATATTGATACACATATATGACACATATGTATAAACATAAAAAGTATCGGGTGAAATTTTTTCCCGACGTGACTATACGTCGCAGCGCGCTCGCGTTAAGGGGTCTGACCTTCAACACGCGGCACGCGTCAATCGCCTGCAAGCGTTCGTTCGGACTGGGTCGTGTTTTAGTAGACCACTATCGAGTGACTCGGCGCCAGCGCAAATGTAGCGAACGATTGAACAGTGGTAAGCAATTAAATTTTGTGCTGGACTGGAAACATCGGATACGGAGACGTTAGGCATGATTTGCAAAGTATTTAAGAATGAAAGCATGCCACAAAATGCAGTTTTTATGTAGCGCAAACTCTTCAAAAAGCCCCCGCGCTGAACGGCCGTTGACGTCAAGAACCAACGACAACACACAACGGTGCGTGAATTGCTGAAAAAAAGTCAGACCGTCGCATAAGTGTGTGCATAATCGCAAATCTGCGATTATGCACACACTTATGCACAATTATGGATAATTTAACGCGGGTCGTGGTTATCCAGGGGGTTGAGCGCTGGACTGCTGACCGGAGGGTCCCGTGTTCGAATCCCGGGCGAGGCACTCTGGGCACCTGCAGCTCCACCCAAGCTATGTGATTTTTCGGGTAACCATAACCGGCACAGGGAAAGGAACTGGCCCCCCTACACTAATGTGTGAATTTCACACGCCGTATAGGGCTTAGTACTGGGTAAACTCTACCATCACCTACTAAACCGACCTTCGGGTTGATTACTCTGTTTATGGTTTTTTTATAATTTAATGTAAAAGATGCTATCAGTCTATAGAAAATTAATAATAAGGAATGAAAACTACCTGGAATATCGAACGTTTCCCGGTGCCGGCCGGAAGACACGCAGGGACGCTTCGACTGCGGGGAGGGAGAGTCGCGATGCGTTCGGCTGTGATTAAGTTGCCGAGAGGAATTTGCCCATTATTTTTGGGGCTGCAGCGAGGAGGGATTTGATTTGAAGAATGTCGAGGGCAATATCTGAAATAAATTTATTTTCTTTCTTTTTCCTCCCTTTACTTTTTTAAACCATTTACGATATTTTTTTTACAAATCTCGTCCGCTTAATTATATAAACTGTCGTAAATAATATCCCTTGAATTTTTCGTTAAGACTCTCAAACCTGTGTGCTCCCTAATCTTAATTCGAGGTGCTGCAAGTCGCTCGTTGCGTCTGTTTATGCATTACTAGCGCACGCACAATCGCACCCAGGTATACCTACGCAAATTTGCATACAGATATATTTATACAGTCTCACACACACGTGCCTACTACGTATTAGATACACATCCGCGAATCTGCGCCAAGCATCGCTGGTGGTTGGGGTGGACGTTGGGGACTAATGGGGTACCGCGGCGCGGCACCCGCAGGGGCGTGAGCGGGAAAGGGGAGCGGCGCGGAGGCGGCGGCGGCTGAGGGAGGGTGGAACGGTGTGACAGCGTGCCACCCTTGAGCGAAACTGGCGGGTCGTAAAATGAAGCGGCCCCTCGCGGAAAAGGGAGGACGCGATTGAGACCGCGGTACCTTTAAACGACCCCTTTAAGCGGCGCCACCCGCACGCCAACTGCCAATTCCCAAATGAGCGAGCGAGGAGAAGAAGCGAGTGCCCAGGAAAGAGCTTTTCCGCACAATATGCCCCGGAAATAAATGGCACTGATCATGAAAATCCGACCGACATGATCGAGAAGGAAGTGGATCCAGGAGAGAATCGCTTGATGTATAAATTAAATAAAACAGTAAAGTTAGGAATAGCATGATGTAACCTAGTTTTTTTTATTTTTGTAAATAAGAAAATATACCAAATGAAGCTAAGATAAACCAAACTACCGTATTTTTCCATCGATAACGCGCACCCAGAACTTTGTATGCGTCATGAATTTGAATAGATACCGCGCGTCCGGGGCTTCATATAGTTATCTTGAACGTGTATAGAGGCCGCGCATCTGTATAAACATATATATATATATATATGCGCGTAAAAATTATATATATATTGTGTGTGAAAATACGTATATATCGGATATGTGTGTGTAAAAATACGTCAATGCTTAAATTTTTTCAATTTTCATTACATAACGCGCATCGTCATTTTTTTTTATCATTTGAACATTTTTGTGTAGAGAACGCGCGCGTTATCGATGGGAAAATACGGTAATTACAACTTCTAATGTACTTATTTGTGATGGCAGCAGACAAAAATCTACTGCTAACTACTTATTCATTGGAAACAAGTATTTAAAATTGTTAATTGTAAAGAAAAACATAGTAAGTGATAAAAGACGCATTTTAAATCGTCAAACTCCGAGAACAGCTAAATATGGCAGCAAATTTCGTTCTTCTTCCATCTAGCAGAATGGAACAATAGCTTATCAAAACAGCTGACACTTTCCACCCTGACTGTGTTATGTACTTCAATACTCACCTTGGATGACGATACGACATTGACAGTATATCGTAATGATAGTTTTCCGGCAATTTATAGAAAATGTAGAATTGTAAAGGTAATGTTGACTATATTTATTTCAGCTAAAATTTATGTAGCTAAAGCATTCAATAATATAAATAAAGAATTTAGCCTATTTTAACCAGATACATCTTGCGGACCCTCGGCCCATGGGATCCTGATCAGCCACTTCTGGTTTGTGTCCCAAGGGCTTAACGACCCCACTTTGGGAACACAAATGTCCACAGGCGAGAACTAACTTCTAACCAATTCAATCAGCACGCAAGTCCAACCGGCTGTTAACAACTGAGTCAGCAGTTATTGAATGTGGCTTTTTGGCAAACTAAAAAAATGAGAATGTTTTCTTAATTCCAATCTCCCACGCATATAGTTCTTGTTCACAAGATCAGGCCATCACCATGAAGATACAAGAAAAAAATTAATAATCACATCATATTTCGGCCCACTGAGGCCGTTTTTCCTACTCCCCTCTATTCCGTCAAAAATGAATAAGACGTGCCTTTTCTGTGTATGCGGGAGCGTTGAAACAATGAAACCCTTCGTTGGCAAATGGCAAAATAAAAGGAGTGCTTCTGCAGACATGCAATCGCTCACGCCAGATGCTCAGTCCACGTGAAAATTCGCACGTCTCAGCCGACAGGCGACGAGTGAAGGAGGTTCCATTTCTTGCGGCCGCCCGTCATAATGCTTCATATCTCCGAAATAGAAAAACACAAAAACGAGATACCGCAGAGAGGCACGAAGTGGGGCAGGGCGGGGACATGGTGGAAGACGGATCGCGGAGTAGAATGTCCCCGCGGGAGGGAAGAGCTTTTATGAGCGCCGTAAAAAGGCGACTGGGAGGTCGTGAGAGCAGGAAATGGGTGGGAGGAGGGGAAGGAGGTCGATGGAGTGGGGAGGAGGATCCGCTTTGTGCCGCTGCGCGGATTAAAGGAGAGGGCTCCGAGTCCGTGCTGTTTCCAATCCGACTCTCTAGCTGTTACCCCGACAATGTCTCCTCCCGAGATGTTTTTTTTCTCAAATATCAAACCGGCCGGGTGCAGCGGTGCTTTCTGGCCTCGCTCAAAGCACTTAATCTTAAATGAGCAAGTAAACTACTGACACTCACGATATTGCTACAAACTGGTTTAACAAGTCTCTCAGCTCCTACGTGATTCCGCCTTTGATTGAGTTTGCCTCTCAAATAAAAATAATCATGCGATTGGAATTGAGTCATATAAAGCATAGACGTATTTCTGGACGGGGTAAAGGAATTTTGTAGGAATCAACTTTGTAATTTCAAGCTTGACTTGGTGGAACTTATCTATTACGGGGAGAAAAATGCAGGGTTTTTTAATTTTACTTAATGTTTTGATTTAATTAGTGGAATTAATAAAGGTGCATTTTCTTTCATGAATTTTGTTAGATTGGGATATTCACAATTGTGACATCAATAAAAGAAACAAACAGCGGAGTGTCACAGACAAAAAGAACTTTTCTCGATAAAGTAGCTTATAACAAGTAGGGGATAGAAGAATGGGAAAAAATCTTCTATGGGTTTACACCCATAGAAGATTTCTTCAGAGTGAAAGAGGATTCGTATTCGATGTAGTTTCAGGAACGTGTAAAGTAAGTTGGGACGATAGATCTAAAATGTATTGAGGAATAGAATTGAAAGAAGAAAGTCATTAGGACTGGGTGAGTAGGAGAATATATAGAGTGAAAAGGCATGTAGGCTGTTGGGGCAGAATGTCCCCTTGGGAGAAGCTAAGTTTAAAATACTCGTCTTATTCCACCAAAGTCTTCTCCCAACGATAACTGAGGATTCAGTAAAAGGTGAAAGCACAGAGGTCCGCAAAGGAAACGGAAAAGTTTGAAGTAATAGGATCGCACATCCTCCAACCAGATGACAGAATGTTCGCGGAAGAGGGGATGAACGATCAGCGCCCAACCAAGCACGATTTGGGCTCGTAAAGAGAGTACGTGCAGTCACTAGCAATGGAGCTAGGAACGTCGCCTTGTCCACAAAGAGACCCCGGGAATGATTTGTTCGTTTGTCAGCCTTATCCAGAAATGTATACTGGAATATTTTGTCAAGGAATGAATCTCTGTTTTTCTTTCTGTCTTCTTTGAAAACTTTCTGCCAGACTTTTTTTCTATCGTCACGATCATTGGCTGCTATGGTGTCTTTTTTACATAAATTTCCACCAATTCTTAAATAAAAATTCTCCTTAGGAATTAACTTGTTTCTTTTCAAGTGCTCAATCAAATTACTCCACTTTTCCCTTTAGGACTATTTAAATAAATAAACTCATCAAACGTTATTTAAATTTAGTACTATTCCAAAAACGTCCTTATATTTTGGCCAATGAAAACTGGGGAGGGGATTTTCAGAGGAAAGGACGACGATAGTCAGCCAAAATTTACCTCATCTAGTTGGCAGCGAGCGGTTGCCAAGATAAAGCCAATCAAATGGTTGAATATTGCCGAGATACAGATAAGTGCATTAATATTAGAGTGGTACGAAGAAGTGGACAGTCCAATTCAATGGGTGTAATGGGCAGTAGAAGGTCATTTGTTGTCGTGGGGTTTGCAATTCAGGCAGAAAAAAACTCCGGTGAAAGCAATTCAACAATTTCAAAGTATTAAAAACCACCCTCTTTGACCAGAATTCGAACCTGGATCCCTCGAAGTCCGGCCGAGTTTAGCTACCGAGTGCTTTGGCGAGTTAAGCTACCAAGATGTCCCCTTAAACTCCGAAATTTAAATAAATAAAGGAACGAGATGCTGTGACGAAAACAATGTCACAGGTATTCGTGTTCAAGCTTTGCACCACAGTCCACGAGGTTAAAGCCAAATCTCAATCACTGGTTGGAGGCTTCAAAAATGTCGCAATTTAACACTGAAATGTTTGCACTTCAATGCTCATTAGAGAATAACTCTGATTAACGTTACTTTCACGGTATCTCTCATAGTTTTACAGAATGTATCAAAGCTAAAATTTCGCAAAAAACTTTATGATTGACTGAATACATTCCTACAGAGATCACACAGGACAAGGAAACCATGGGAGTCCGACAGAACAAGTAATGGACACATTTCGACCTAATACTGTAACCATTCTCCATTACTAGCAGTTAAATACACTCTTATTGAAGATGTTATGGAAAATAGAGCCTTTTCAGTAAATTAGATACATCGATATGTCATAGTAAGAATATTTTTATGATCATTTGTCCTGAAATTGTTTAATTATTGCCTTATTTTTGACAAAAGCTTCAAAAAAGTAAGAGGATATTGGATTATTTAAATTAGATACATTCTGGACACTTCTGAGTGAATTGCTTTGGATAATTATTCAATCAATCAATCCTCCTGTATATTATTCAGAACATATTGCCAAAGATATTCGTTTTTTAATTATAGGCTGAATTATGTAAACATGTCATTAGCTAAAAAATGTGGCTGCAGAGGCTGACCTTTGAAGTCGCATTTTATCATCTCGTTATTGGACTTTAAGGCTAACATTTAATTTTTGATGCTTGCTAATATAGTGAATTACGTCATCAATGAACAAATCAACATTAAAAATCTACATCGACAAAGTCACAGAGACACACATTTCACGCTTAATAGTATGTTACGTACCTAGAGGGTTAAGGGCCACATGCAAAAAAGCAAATACACACAAGCACATTTGATAAGGACATTCACAAAACATACATGACCATAAAATGAATTAACGCAAACATCAAGGTAAGCGTGAATTTACAATGAGGAAGGTATTGATATACATCAACCTAATTAGAGATAAGATACTGAAATCTGTTACATAAAGCATAGTTTTACATGGCACATAAACCTGGTCTTTGATATAGGAGGTTAAGCGTAGATTGGAGACTATTGGATGGGGAATACAAATGGATGAATTGGAAGCAAAACATAGGAAGAAGGCGAGGTAAGGGGAGAAATAAATATTGGTGGTAAATTAAAAGGCGCCATAAAAAATGAATTGACGGCATATTAATGGGAAAGTATTTGAAAGCTTAAGACTGCGACAGTAAAATATAATAAAATAAAATTGTGATATAATAAAATTCTGATTCGCGGAGTGAGAAATAAAACAGAAAAAATATTAATGGAAGTAGAGAGTAATTTTATCTGAAAGGAGGTAAATTTTAAAGTAAGGTTTTCTGCTATTCAATGCAGGTCACGCGAAACTTAAAAAGTGCTTAGTTTTTCCGTGCATCAGAAAGCCCCCTTTACCCGTAAAACACATTACTATTCCATGATTCCTTTATTCAGAAATCATCACAAGGAATTTATACTGCCCTTTCTACCCCCTCGAACTGTGCAAAAATTAATATTTCCTTTCTGATTTTAGTATTGAAGACGATTGCTCCAAATGCCAGTCCATTTCCCTCTATTCCCCAGTCACAACTCTAACCCCTTGCCACACCCAGGGTCTGCTTCTTTCAATAGTCTTTCCACAATTCAATAAATAGCTCCGACCGTCTCATTTCCTCGGCCCCTTCTTTTCTTCATCTAAATATCTTAAGATCCTCACATAACCAATTTCCCACCCAGGCCGCCCAAGTTCGTGCGGCACTTACTATATATATTGCAAACAAAGCTGCTGCCTTATTTATGCCAAGTAATGAAATTTATCTTTACTAGAACGTAAAATTAAGAAGATGAAGATATCTGGTACATTTTTTCTCTGGATAATATGAAAATATTTTAACGAAAATTATAAAATTATCTCTACTTTGCAGTTCAACTGATTTCGTGTGAAATTAAACTCAGGATTTGAATGATTTTATACGTTTCGCTTCCTAGCTTCGCTTTCCTAGTTTTTCGCTTCCGAAAATATTTTATATATAATTTCAATTAACTGTGAAACGCAATATGACTGGGCGTGTGTGTGTGTGTGTGTGTGTGTGTACATATATACGTATATATATTTTTTCAAACCGACCTTCGGGTTGATTACTGTGTTTATGTTATATATATATATATATATATATATATATATATATATATATTTATTTATTTATATATATATTTACATACATATAATCAGCATAATTATGAATATCGCTTATATTTTTTTTTTAAATTCAATGAAGCGCAATCAAATAAGTTCCTATTTTATTTCAATATCACAATAACTTTTTGCTCTATGTCTACTGACTCGATTCTACAACCAGGTCAAACAACATAAAATGTTTGTGCATTAAATGCAATAGTTTTCATTGTAAAATCAGGAAAATACCAGTTCTCTCTGTAATAGCTCACTAATATGGTTTTGTGTTAATGGCAATATTCAATGAATGGCTATGTGCCAAAAAATATTAACGATTCATCCGTAGTACAGACGATATAATATTAAAAATAATCACTCATTTTGAATCATAATATAAAGCCATAATAGAGTATATATAAGTATATTTTTTCATCCTCCTTTTTGGTAGAATTAAGCATTATTTTGAGATAAAGTAATCTCTCACTTAATGAAAAGCTATCTTAAAATGCTTTATTAAGCAAAAGGAGTAGCCTTCATTTGATAAACTCACTGCAATAATGATCAATAGCACACCCAAACCTGATTTCACTTATTTTCCGTTAGACTCTTAACTTTTGGAGTACTTGAAGAAAGTCATTACTTCTTGATTTCTGCTCATAATCCGAAGCGTTGCTTGTTGATGCAGGCAGGCCTTGTCGTGCTTGTGCAATTTTGCAGACAATTCGTGCAGCAAACAAAAAAATCTATAGCTTTTACTTCGTAAAGCCCAAAAAGATGTAAAAATCTGCCAAGGCAAAAAGTAGTCGAAGTCGACGTCATGCACATCCAGAAGTTTTCAAAAATTCAAAAAAGATGTGATGACGTACTGTATTGTATTGTTCCGTCTCCTGACCCACCTTCTTCTTCGTAAAGCTCTGGATCAAGGTGTCGAGGTCGGCCCTGACGAGGGGGCTGCTGACGTGCGGCCCCTTGTACAGGGGGTCGACGAGGGGGAAGTTGTCCTCCGCCTCGTCATCCTCCTCCGCCTTCTGCCCCCTTCTCCAAGTCGTCCCTGAAACACAAGTGGCGAGTGGTTTAATTGGCAACCCTCAGAACCATAGTCACCTCAATGAAACCATTTCAATTTATTGAGAATTTCAATTTTGTGGTAAAAAGGTCAGAATTGATCAGAGCAAAAAAACATTTTGACTTGTCCGAAAATCGACAGCTAGGATACTCGTCTGCCAAGTGTTTATTAATAATGCTCGCTGATTTATTTATAAGATAAGTATGTCACACTATTTTTAAGATAACAGAAAATACAATCAAGTGCACCAGAAAAATTTGTGAAGTTGCTGAATAAATATACAATTAGTAAATTATGTATTTATAATACGTAATGTCTTGGGTTCGATTATGCATTAACTTCATGAAAGTAATAAAGTTTCCTTATCTTTACATGAAATGAAGAGATGAAGGTGATGAGGTGGGGACTACGGTTTAGGCACGAGGAATGACCGCGGGGAGAAAGCAGTTGAGTTCTGCAGGAGACAGGGGTTAATCATCACCAACACTTGGTTTAGACACCACAAAAGACGCAAGTATACATGGCAAACGCCAGGTGACTCAAGAAGATATCAGCTAGATTATACCCTGGTTAGACACAGGTTTAGGAACAGTGTGATAAATTCCCACAGCTTCCCGGGAGCGGATGCGGACTCGGACCACAATTTAGTTGTTATGAAATGTAGCGTACGTTTCAAAAAGATAAGGCAGGGGCGGCGAGTTAGAAAATGGAATGTAGAAGCATTAAATGGGTGGAAAAGGAAGGAATATAAACAGGCGGTAGAGAAAATCATGGAGGATGGTAAAGGGCTTAGTACTATCGAAGAAAAATGGGAAAGTATTAAGAAAGGTGTATCGAAAGCCGCAAAAGACACTATTGGAACCGTTAACGCTAAAAGGACTAGGGAACCATAGATCACGGATAAGATGATTACAAAAATGGATAAACGGATAGCATGGAAGAATGTAAATAGAGAGTTAGGCAAAATGAAGTACAAAGAATTAAACAATAATTTGAGGCGGGCAACAAATACAGCAAAAGAAACTTGATGGAAGACGCAGTGCGAGGATATGGAAAGTCTGTGGAGGAAGGGCGAAATCGGTGCGCTGTACAGCAAAGCTAAATATTTATTGGGAAGTAACAAAGGGAGATATATGCTAACAGTTAGAGATAAGGTGGGTTAGATAATAGTTGACGCAGGAACGATCCAGGAGAGATGGAAGGAATATATAGAACAACTGTATAGTAAGGAACATAGACCAACAAAGTTTGACATAGAAAAGCAACATGACGTAGAGGAAGATAGCTTCGGTCCTGGAATACTCAACGTTGAGATAGAAAGGGCATTAAGGGAGATGAAACTAAATAAGGCCGTGGGGGTGGATAACATTCCCACGGAGCTATTGAAATGTTAAGGAAATTAAGGGAGGAAAGGCTGATTCGTAGTATTTATGAAGAAGGAATCTGGCCGGAAGATTTTGTGAGATCAGTTTTAGTTCCTATTCCGAAAAAGGTAAAGGCTACATCATGTGAGGGCTACAGGACGATAAGTTTGATATTCCACGCAGCTAAAGTTTTTCTCAGGATCATAAACAAAAGGATAGAGGGTAGGGCAAATGTTCACTTAGGAGATGATCAGTTTGAGTTTAGGAAGGGGAGAGTTACGCTTGATACCATTAAAGTAATGAGATTATTAATCGAGAGGAATATAGAACACAACCAAGAGGCATTTGCCCGTTTCGTAGATTTCGAAAAAGTGTTTGATAGAGTGAATTCGGAAAAACTAACGAGTATATTGCAGAAAATAGGAATAGATTGGAGGGAAAGGAGGCTAATCCGCAACCTGTATATATCTCATACTGCTCAAGTGCGAGTGCGGGACGGGGAGTCCGGATGGGCAGTGTTAGGAAGAGGGGCAAGGCAGGGTTTCCCATTATCGCCGTTGCTGTTCAACCTGTATGCAGAGGAAATGATTAAAGAGGCATGGGAAGAACTGGAGGTAGGAATGAAAGTGGGCGGGGAATTCGTAAAATCAGTTAGGTTCGCTGATGACCAAGCTATAGTTTGTCAGTCAGGCAAGGGGTTGCAAGCATTGCTGAGTGAATTGGAAATTCAGTGCGACAGGTATGGGATGAGAATCAATATTAATAAAACAAAGGTAATGCGATTTTCTAGAAAGAAAAAGGCTAAGCTAAACATTTAAATAGGAGGGCAAAAACTAGAACAGGTAGATCAGTTTACGTATCTCGGAAGTGTTTTGGACCAACACGGTCAAAGTAGTAGGGACGTAAGGAGAAGAATTGCGCTAGGCAAAGAGGCTTTCACAAGGAGGGAGTTGATGAGAGGGACGTTGAGGAAGGACATTAAGGAAAGACTCGTAAAAACTTTGATATGAAGCGTAGCTATGCACGGTGCGGAAACGTGGTCATTGAAGCAGGAGGATAGACGTAGACTGGAGGCTTTTGAAATGTGGGTGTGGAGAAGAATGGAGAAGGTAAAATGGACAGAGAAGAAAACAAATGAGGAAGTGCTTGGTATGGTGGGTGAAGAGAGTGGTTTGTTGGGAGAACCCGCCCTCGACCTCTATCGGTTGGTCAGAAGCGCCCTCGCTCAAAATCTTGAGGTTCTGGTGGGAGAAGGAGTTGGCTCCCACGATTGAGCGAAACTGGAGAATTATAGACCATCATGTAAAATGGAGTGTTGGAAAGCTGTCACTCCCTTCCCTCCCGATCGGGACCGGCGTCCGCCTCCTCAACCAGATTGTCTTCCCAAGGCTTATATGGTACGTTGCCCATCTGTGGCCCTTACCCTCTAAATACAATGCATACTTTGTTAGAGCGACCAACCAAATGATCTGGAATGGCTACGTAAAGAAAGTGTTCCGCAACCCTATGCCCGTTGGCCCGTTTGAGCAGGGTGGTCTCAATTGAACCGATACAGCTCTAAAGGCGAAGGTGGTCTACGCGAAGCTTAGCCTGCGCATCCTCGGCGGTGACGACGCGTGGCGCAAGGCACTCCTCAAGGACGCGTGGCAGGAACTCACGCAAGACGAATGCCACCGGAGGGCATTTGAAGAAACGAAAAAGGTCGCTTCTCTCCTGTGAGGTGGAGAAGCAATTAGGGTCAAGACCCTGTATGTCAGAGCGCTTACCGAGCAGCAACAAAATACATCAAAAAGAACGGTTTCTTGGGAAAACTGGGCGGACGATAAGGCACGTAGTGAAATGTTTAACCTCTTCGCCAGCACAGTTATGACGAGGGAAGTGAGGCATCACCTACAGCTAGCCGATTCGCCCATTTGTCCGTCATGCGGTCGAATAGACAACGTCGCGCATCTGATCCTTGAATGCAACAATAAAATCAGAGAATGGGAAGCTCTGAAAAAGATCTATAAAACCTGGGACGTGTTCGGTGGTGGTGCAATTACCAGCATAAATCTCACTACCTTGAACTTTCGGCCCTTTCCGAGCTTAAAATCCTTGATAATGACCACCCTAATCGTGGAATTCACACAGTTGAGAACCGCGGATAAACATTCCGCTAAAGGAATGCAAGCATTAGTGGAACGGATGTGGCTGCCCCCATTACCGGACACACTTCGTCCGTGGTTTAAAAGTTGTTTTTCTGAATAACTATGCTTCAAAGCTATCAATAATTCCAACCAAATGTAATGTTCCGCAGCTAATTCAAATATTTCCTTCTATATCCTGTGAACCCTGCCCTCATTATTTTCTTCCACAATATTGGTCATGGTCACAATTGTTTTATGAAATGTATTTGAATTTATGTCTATGCCAGTGTGTATATGCATATTTATGTTTTTGTGTATGTATGTGTATGTATATGCATACATATATTTATAAAGAAAAAAAATATGCTGTAACCATAATCTGTAAGCTGACAATGTGCACAATGTAAACACTATCAGTGTAACATACTGGACCGAATAAAATTATATTTAACCAAAGCTTAACTGGCTAAAGCACTCGACCGGACACTGAGAGATCCGGGTTCGAATCCCGGTCAAGGCGAATGATTTTTGCACTCTTAAATTGTTGCATTGAAAGTGTTTCGTATTTTTGTGAAATGAGGGGTTTCCGCATTTGTATTTACTTCTGGAAGATGGATCTCCTATTTACACCCTTTTTTTAATGAAAACTCCTATTCTTTGGGAGTGAAATACCGAAAAAAATATTAGGGATAAGTTCTTTAACTTTTACGGTAATTAAACGCCATTTTTGCTTTAAAAAATAAAATAACAATGCAAGTTGAGATCCTTTACATTGAATTTTTTACTCTTATGCCACAGAAAACGATTTACAATATTATGCATATGAAAATGATTAGTCAGTCAGATAAAGCAATGAAAATGAAAGGCGATGCCACAGGTTAATTAAAAACGAACCTATATTTGCTTACACAATAAATAAAATATGTATAAGTATGATTATTTTCTGTTTAATGGACTTTCGTCTACTTTTACATATATGTAATGTAATGTACCAATGTAATGTATACGTGGAAAAGTTTCATTGATCTGATTTCAGTAAGGTAAATTTAAAGTAAATTAAAGTCTGCTTTTGCCAAAAGAAACGGCCAAATAAGGCCTACGTAATGGCAGAGGCTTCTTTATAAATTGGTAAACTACGGCTGAAAGCAGGTTTTGGTGGGACACACGATTTAACTCCTACATTTCCTATCTTACCCTAGCTAAAAACAAACCTGAAACCCTACATAACAAATGTAAATCATCTTTTTATATACAAATATTATTCAAATACAAATACATTTACCTCACTTGATTCCATCCAACATACCTATTACATTAATTCTCCTTCCTCATTTGCCCAACGACCTCCCCTCTTTCACATTCCTAAATATCCCATAACCAATTAAAACACTCTGAATTCTTGTCGTTTCTGCTTTGTTTGGAGTTTTCCTAAATCCGCTCTCCTCCCCCACCATGCCCAGCACTTAATCGTTCGTTTCCTCATCACGCTGTACAAAACCACGCCCCACGCAAAAGTCTTGACGAGCCTTTTCTTAACGCCTTTACTCAACATTTCTGTCATCAGTCCTCTCCTCTTTGTGAAAGTTTTATTGCTTAACGTAAGTCTTCGTTTTATGTCCACAACACTCTGGTCTTTTTGGACCGGAGCACTTCCGATATAAGTAAACTACTCCACCTGCTCAAGTGTAATAACTCCTATTTTGATACTTAACTTAGCCTTTCCCTTGCTTGAAAACCGCATAGCCTTCGTTTTGTTTATATTTATTCTCATCTTATATCGCACTGATTTTTCCATGTACTCAGCATTGCAGAAGTTTCCCAGTTGAGGAAAAGAACCATTTTTCTTGTAGACTTCAGTGAAGACTCACTAAACATAATATATTTCAGGATAAAATTTCTGTAAGCAGACAAGATATGACTATTTTTCTATCTGAACGTATTTAATTTAATAATGATCCCTTTACTAATTATTTGTTCAAAATTTTTAATGCTAAAATTTTGAATGCCTAATATTTTAAAGTCTATTTCTTTGTAACATCTTTTTAATTAAAAATTATTACGTCAACTGTAGTGCAAAACATATTTGAGATTATATTTTTCCATTTTAGAAAGAAAAACAAATTTGGTGGCGATTCACCTGTATCGATTTTCGGCGAAATTCCTTATTTCCCTTGCTTATATTTTTATTTTTAGAACTTATCCGTTTTTTCAAATATTCGTTTTATGCAAGCGATTAAAAAATCGAATAAATTGTTTGCTGAAAAGCCACTCATGGCTCATTTTACATGAAAAATAATGTCTTTTAGAGAGGCATAAATTGCCCGTGTTGTCAGCTATGAATGATTTGCTAATCGATCAACCTCCTATGGGTTAAAATATTTACAACATGACACACACAATGTTTGAGATACACTATTGAGCGTTACTTTTCAATGTGAATAGTCGTCCACTTGCCATAGAATGCCGCTCGCCCCAGTCACCCGGTGAGCGTTTGGACCCTGCTTAACTTCTTCGATCTATTGAAAAGAACCCAAAGGCTATGTCATGTCCACATTAAAACATTTCATACTCGCACCTAGTTTTGTTACTGTGCATTATCAACCGGAATATGTTGCATGAGAACTAAATTTTGGTCGTAAAGCAAAGGTTATAACGTGGATTGAACAAAGTTTTTGAGTTCTTTTGTAATGAGGCAGGCCCATGAAGTCACGCCCGGAATCTGCCCTTTGATCTAATTCGGGGCACACTATAAGGCTGCAGTAGAATCGGACGAATTGTTACCATTGAGACACTTTAGAGACTATTACCAGCCATGAGTTGAAATGGAAACGATTCGTAATTAAACGAGTTTTTACGCCAATCCTGCCCTGAAATATAAGGTCATTAAGATTCGGTGTTTATTTAAACCGCCATTCTGAATAATTGCCGTTTTTTTAAAACCGGTAAACATTCCAATTGTTTTTTTCAAGAGGTCCAACATGTCCTGCGATTTTTTAATCGAAATCCAAAAAGGTCAAGGGTCAACGACGAGTCCGAACTGACAAGAAATAAGCCATATTTGTGTTAACGAAATAATGTTATTTTTAATTAAATGGACTAACGAAGAAACTATATTTTTAAATCAAAGTAAGGGTTGCACCTATTATTGTCAAATATTTAAAAATTTTATCTTTGCTTTATATTGGAGAAATAATTAAATTATTAAGTTTAAATTTTTAACTTCAATTTTAAAAATCTTTGACGCTTAATAGTCCTCATAACTCACAAAGCGTTCGTTATTAATCATAAATAATTATGCTTTGCCTTTGTATTTCAGTAACTTTAAATCTAAAGTCCCAAAAGAAAACAGAAATTAAAAATCAGAAATATTTCTAATGGAAGAAGAGCTTTGTTTATAGATCTATCGGTTAAGTGGGTCATAGTTTTTCAACAAATAAAAAATGTTCGATAGAGGAAAAAGTGCATTTTGGTGCGCATGGTCATTTTTGACACCGTTTTCTACTAAAAACATAGATTTAAAAGAAGCAAATATGAGAGACAATTTCATCCTATTGTTACTTAAACTTATCCATAGGAAAAAGAAACAGTGTACTAATGACCTCAAGGGCACTGCTTAAACATATTTTCCTCGATGAATGCCCAATACGTGTTCGATTCATTTAAGAAGAACATCTCTCCAGGAAATCTTTCGCCAAATTTTGTCACATACTATTTAATTTTCAATGCGTGTATAACTGAACAAAAACAAACATTCTAGCAGATTTCGTGTTTCGCAATCGTTTTTTTGGATCAAATGAATAAAAAACTAAAGTATTACATGACCATCGGAAGTAACATAATTTTAAGAGAATTTTAAAAAAGGGCCCTACAGAAACTGTGAAACCAACATCTCGGCTTGCTTTCCTAAGTTTTAACTTTAATTAACTTTTCACAATCGTGTTATCTCATCATTAGTATATTATTTTATCTTTTTTATTCTAGTTTTACATGCAAATGACGTATTTAAATAAAAAGATTTACTTTAAAGCTCATATCTCCATTTAAAAAAATGAAATCCAATTCACACATAAAAACAGAAGAAAAAGTTTAGTTGGAAATGAAAAAAATAGTACATTTGTGATTCCACTGAAAATTTATTACGAGACGACCCGGGTTTCGACGCTCAACGTCATTTTCAAGTATCGCAGCTGAAGATGACGTTGAACGTCGAAACCCGGGTCGCCTCGTAATAAATGTTCAGTGGAATCACAAATTTACTATTTTTTTATTCTCAATATGAATATATTCCATAAAGTTACGCCGGAAACCATCAATTACAAAATATTAATTGCCAAAAGAGCCAGTCAAGCTAAAATTTAAAATTCCAGAAATGGACTCTGAAAACATAATTATGTCGTTTGAAGAAACTTATGCAACAATACATCAATTACTCAAAAATACATCATAAATTAATTCTGAAAATAAATAAAGAGTATCCAATCGAAATATTTAAGTGCTTTAAACAATTACTTTAAATCTGATAAAAAAATGATGTCAGTTATGGTCCACAACTGTCATTTATCAATGGGTATTTGTCCAAAATTGACGGGCGGAAATAATAAATTTAGTTCGTCGAATGTCGAACAGAAGGAAATTAATGTCAATTGATGAATTGAACTTATACTTAATGGAGAATTGCATGAAAATCCAACAATAGGTATGCAAGGGCAACGTTGTATGGATTGTGTTGGCATTGGTGTGAATAGATGTATGGTGATGAGCTAAATGGTGATCGATAATAACAAAAGAAATGACCAGCGAAATTGAATTCTCATATCATAATCAGTAACTTGATTTAACTTTTATAATTACTTATAAATAATTAGATGGGAAAATAAGCAAGAAGCATACATTTATAATGAGTCATCCAAAGGCAATCATAATCATCCAATGCAAAAATTTCCCCAGAACTGAGTCACTTTATATGAACTTGGAGAAACGAGTCAATTTTAAGATTTGAATGCAATTTACAATAAAGTATATACAGTTGAGGTAATTCAGAGCAGCAAGATATGGGGAAAAGAGTCAACGCAAAAATCCGAAATAATTGAATATTATTTGACTGTGCATATATAATAGTGTATGCATACGAGTATACTCGTATGCATACTCGAGCCCATATGAATATACTCGTCAATACGAGTATAGTCATATGGGCTCGTGGCTCAGCGTCCACATCCCATGTCCAATGCGTACTCCGCCGTTCACTCACCTTCCCCGGGCACGAGCGCCGCAGAAGATGCATTGCAAGCCGCCGGCATGTGCGTCAAGAGTGCGTTGAAGAAGTTGTAGAGCTGTTAGGAAGAGAGAGAAAGAGAGAGTTAAGAGTTGGCACACTTCAAGCTTCTAAGGGTTTCAAAGTTAGCATTTGCCAAAGGATACCACGTCTACTTCCACTTCGGCTTTCCAAGTTTTTGTGGGAACAAGAAGTAACATTTACCAAAGAGACATAAAAGCTCAAATCCATTTCATCTGGCCAGTAAATTTTTGAAGAGCGGGTCATCTTCTACTGCAACAGAGGTTAGAGTTACGCTAACCTTTCCCCGTAAACTATTAAAATACGGATTTTGAGAGAGGTTCTATTAGGCAACTATAAGACTAATAATATGTACTAAAGTATAACAGTTGATTTTATAATGGCCTATTGTTTTATCTCCATTTTTCTGAGATTTTGTGCTGAAACAACGATTCCTTATTCCGCCTCTTTTGCAATGTTACGTCATTTTATCCGTATATACATGTACTTTGGTGTTGTTTCTACCAACGGATGATGAGATAGAAGTATCCTTTCAATGGCAGCAATGAGCATGCGTCTAAGTCTTGCACGAATTCTTCGTGGGACCAAACACAGGTTTTCTAAGAAATATGCGACGTTATCTGTCCGTCGACTTGTCGGGTCTCTTGGAACATATTCTAATTCATCCACATGATTTGTACTCGTATTTCACAAATTGAAGACGCTGAGCACGGATTTAAGTCGGTCATCAACTCTGATTGTCAACGGATACGTCCCATTCACATGAATTAATTGACATGGAAATGTATACCGTTCTTTGAAGATTATTTTTATATTACAATTGTTGTTATATTATTATATTCAAAGGAATCATTATATTTCAGAAATGTATTTAGTATTACGTTTCAGGGGAATTATTCAAAGGAATCGTGTTTTATGTATGCTTGCATGTAGAATCGTAAATGTATTCGTGTGAAGAGAATGTGGTAAGCCAAACAGGAAAGAACTCAGGGCAGTCATGCCCACGTCCGTCTTCTTTTTTTTTGCCAAAACGTTCCCTCTTGACGCTTGGCTTGCAGCTGCCCGATGATTTAATCATTCAGCTGCTGTGTTTGCGGCTTCTTAGCCCGTCGATGAAGGAAGGTCCAATCAACTCCTTTTCCTTTTCAATGGTGGTTGGTCGTCGTCCCGTCCCGTTGCTGCTCTTGGGCGTTTGTGCCTTTCCCAGGAGACAGGTTTTAAGCCGCCGATCGACCGCAAGTGCTCTTCTTTTTTGCCTTCAAGCTCCTCGTAAAAGGCCGTCGCGCGAGTCTTGATGACATCTCCAATGGGCGCAGTTTCAGTTAAGGCGTGGAGAATTTCTGCGGCATAGTTCCAGCCAAGCCCAAGTACACTGTTGAGTGCCCCTCTTTCCGTTACCTCCAAGTGGTGGAAGGCCGTCTGAGTCATTCTGCCACTCCATGCCGGTGAAGCGTACATCAAGATTGGGCGAATTGCCGCCACGTACAGATACGTCTTTGTCTTGATAGAGAGGGACGGTGAACGCAGCAGCGGCGAGAGTTGTAGTCGTCTTCCTCTTGCCTTCCTGGTGGCAGCGAGGGCGTGACTTTTGAATGTCAGTCTTTTATCCAGTATCACGCCTAGATAGGTCACCTCTTCCTTCCATGGCGCCTCCTCGGTGCCCACGAGGATTTCTCCTGGTTCTCGCAGTCCTCCAGGTGAAAAAAGAATCGTCTGTGTCTTTGCGCTGTTGACGCTGATTCGCCACAGGGCGTACCACTCCAGCAGTTTGTCTACTGCTCGCTGTAGGTATGTTGCCGCCATGTGTGCTCTCCGCGAAGTGGTCACTATTGCTGCGTCATCCGCATACAGGGCAACCATGGTATGTCGTCCAAGGTCTACCGGGAGGTCCGCCGTATATAGATTAAAAAGTATCGGTCCGGGCACCGATCCTTGCGGCACGCCTGCGTGGACCTGTTTCGGCTGTGACAGCGCGCGTCCCCAGGCGACACGGAAAGTCCTTCCTGTCAGGTATGATGTTAGCAAGCGGCGCTGCCAATTTGGAAACCGCTGTATTGCAAGTTTTCGCCTGAGACCAGCGTGCCATACCCGGTCGAAGGCTTTCCTGATGTCAAAGAACGCCGCCGTTGAGCAGCATCGCCGATTGAATCCGGCCGTCACCTGTTCCACGAGACGGACGAGCTGGTGTGTGGTGGAGTGTTCCTCTCGAAAACCGTACTGTGATGCCGGCAAGATTGAGTAGGCCGCGATGTGCTTCAGGAGATGTGGCAGCAGTACCCTCTCAAGCAGCTTTCCCAGGGTCGCTAGCAGGGCGATCGGGCGGTAGTTCTCTACGTTCCTAGCGGACTTCGGCGGCTTCGGCAATAGGATGACTTTTGCCGATTTCCAGATGGCCGGAAAATGTCCCATGGAGAAGCAGGCCGTAAAGAGCGTAATCAGGTGAGTTGCGAGCGAGACAGGCATCTGTCGAAGGGCCTCGTTCGGGATGTTGTCCTCTCCTGGTGCTTTCTTGCAGCGTAGTCGTCCAAGGGCTGCTCTCAGGTCGTTTTCGGTAACCTTCGTTACCGTCATGGTGCCCTCCTCCGTTGTTTCATCCTCTTCAGGAAAGTCGCTAGGATCATCCGGTACCAGTGGATCCGGAGTCGACGTGAAAGTGGCCTCCAGCGTAGTTGCTGCAAATTCAGCCTTTTCGTCTTCCGTGATAAGAGGGCCACCAGGTGAGTCGATCGGTGGGTCGATCCGAATGCTGTGGCGAAGAGAAGCTGCCATTCTCCAGATGCTCCCATCTTCGGTTCGGAGGGAAGCAACCTTCCTTTCCCACGTCGTCTGCCTGTGGTCCTGGATGAGCTACCTCACTTCGGCTCGTTTTCTTCTAAACCGTGCCCCATCCGCGGGACATTTGGTTCTTTGAAATCGTCGTCGAAGCCGATTTCTTTCGCGGATGCGGCGAAGGATGGAATGAGGCAGCGTCAGATGTCCAGAAGGGCGGATCAGTTTTATTGGCACGGTGTTCTGTAATGCTTGGTCCACGCCAGCTGTTATGACAGAAGCATATTCGTCCAGCATAGCTTGTGACGTCAGTGATGGCGGCTGTTCCGGTAAAATGTCGGACAGGATCTGCCTGTACCCTGTCCAGTCTGTTTTGTCCAGGCATCGCACCGGCCGTGGGGGAAGTAACGTTGGGCAGCATCCCAGATAGGCGCAGACTGGGTAGTGGTCGCTGTCCAACGTCGGTGTCGCCACGAGAGAAAGCGAACTCGTGAGCCTACGGTGCAGCGCAATATCTAAGACGTCTTCGCTCCTGCCGTGATGCTGATGCGTTGGCCCATGTGGACCCGCGACGCGTACTCCGTTGTTCTGAGCCCATGTGAGCAGCGCTTCACCCCGAGGGTTCGGTGTAATTGAATGCCATGCAGCATTCTTTGCATTTAGATCCCCGAGAAAAAGCGACGGCCGTGACCCGGAGAAGATGACTTCGAAATCCTGTGTGGCTAGAGGTCGTTTTGGGGGGAGATAGAGTGACCCCACTGTGAGAGAGCCGATCGAAGTATCTACTTCAATGGCTGTCGCCTCTAGATGCAGTCGAGCTGGTAGGTCAATTTTTCTAGCAGCCAGGTCAAGCGAAACGAGGACCGCCGTGCCCCCTCCTCTTGTTTGCCGGTCATCCCGGTAAACTGCATAGCCTGGAACGCCGTATGAAGTTCCAGGACGGAGATGAGTCTCTTGCAGACAGACGATTGAGATTCTTGCCTTCCGTAGAAAGGCAAGCAATTCAGGGGTCTTTCGCTTCAATGCGCCGCCGACATTCCATGTGGCTAGGATGATAGATTTATTTAATTCTCGCCTATGGTCCATTTTGGTTTGGGAAAATAGTGGTAAGGGCGACAGTTAAAGCTTGCAGCTGTTGTTGCAATAGCGCAGCAGAGGACGTCAATGCTTCCAGGATGGAAGAGAGGGATGTAGCCAAAGTTGGAGTCGGCATCTGCGAGTCTGCAGCCCGCCTCTTCTGGAGAAGAGGAATTTTTATTTCTTCTGCTGTCTCCCTGGCGACCGGAGCCGGCGTCGAGAGTGGAGGAAAGTCAAGATGCTTGCACATGGTCAGACGTTGGGTTGCGTTGGTTGGGTCTCCCGGCTTCGACGCGTTGAAGGTACCAAGCGTCTTCTGTTGAGGAGAAGGCAGCTCTGTTTCAGCGGCGGTGTTCTTCGCCCCCTGGGTTGGTGCGCCTTTCCTCCGGAGGCTAGCCATCTTCATCTCCTTCTGTTTGGCGTAGACAGGGCAGGTCCTGAAAAATGCAGGATGGTTTCCTCCGCAGTTACAGCAACAAGTCTTCTTCCTTTCCGTATCCGGACATTGGATGCCTTCATGTGCACCAGCACACTTGTAGCATCGCGGGGCTGCCGTGCAGTTGGAAGATGCGTGTCCGAATCGGGTGCACCGGTAACACATTTGTGGCTCCCTGTGCTGATATTTTGCCACCCTGACACGGGAATTGCCGATGTATCTTATGGCAAGCATTTCTTTTGTTTGCCATTCAGGGTTTTCCTTGACAACGACAAGGAAGAAGGTTCCCTGCCGCACCAGATGCACTCGTTCCACCGGAATCCCCATGGCGTCCATATCTTCTTTCAGTAGCTCAACTGGGTAGGTGCACGGAAGTCCACGAACCGCGTAGAAATTGGCTCGTAGGGATTTCGGGCCCCAGGTCGAGAATTGTGCATTTGACTGCACCAACAGCTGCTTTATGGCCGCATAATCAGCCGCAGTCTTTAGTTGAAGTCTCGTCGAGTCGGTTGTATGGATTGCAGTAAAGGACTTGTCCGTTGCCTTGGATCGGACAAGTTTCAGCAAGGCCGCGTGGTCTACTACATCGTATATGATGAGTGCCGGGGGGCGTGGTTCCTTTTTTCGGCTTGCCGGGGATCCAGATGGTGCAGATGAATTTTCAGCCTCCATCGCCACGGGAGCAGATGAGTTGTCCGTGTCCGGATCCGTGACGAGCGGTGAGAATTTATTACTCGTACTTACCGGGCGCTTATTAGTTGCTTCTTCAATGGAAAGGAATGGTGCGCTACGCTTCCCGGCTCCTCTGGGATCCTTGACGTGTCGCCAGTCGTCGTTGAATTTCGCGGCAGGGGCAGACGGCCCGTTCTGATGCATGGAAACGTCCATATTTAGAGCGCCGGCAGTATGAACAGGGTTTGAAGAAGTATTTTCCAGCTGCTGGTCGAGAGGAGTCCTTATAGTGTCCGCTGGCAGCGGCACGATGTCCATATTGGGCGCCACCGGCGCCTTGCTTCGCTGTCCCTCGATTATTTAATGATGTCAGCAACCAGGGTTAGAAGTATCCAGTAGAATATTCCAAGGGAGGCGTACGTCGAAATTTCTGTAGGTATATCCAGGTCTGATGGTCTATCCTCCGTCTCCAACGTTCCGAATCCAGGTGATGTCAGGTCACACCAGGTCTCCAACCAGCCCGACTCAGGTCAGCAGAAGTCTCCAACCGTCATGCCCACTATTGAGTATTATGAAACTAACGCCGAGTGAGCATAGTGTGAGCACGCGATTGTTATTAAAGAAAAGAGCACTGTAACCCGAAACACTAGAAAGATAAACATTATAAAGCACATAACTATATAAAGCATATAACAAGATATTAAAGCACAAATAACCGTTATTAGTTGTTAGGTAGTTTTTATCATTTGCAGTTTTGTAGAGTAAGAGCTATCCCTAATTATTTTTATAAAATTGAAAAGAATTGTTGATGGATTTTGAATGAACTGCTCGGTTTTGGTATAAAAATGTTGTGATATCGTGGTAACGTTATGTACTACATATTCCTGACTGTTAATTTTTCAACTTATAGTTTCATGTATTTTATATTTAGCTTATGAAATTCACACCTTTCTGAATTCAATGCAAAAACATTTGGTATGTCTAGTCTTTTGTGGGCATGTGCATCATTTTATTCACCCAGACACAGACTTTTAGCATTTTACTCGATTGTTTGGAAATGACATTCGCATAATGAATTTTCAAAATAATGCGAGCTTGCAGCTGTACTCACGTCAAAATGTATTCAATTATATGTCATTTTACCCTTGGTATATGATACATGCATTGCAGTATGTTCATATATGTGTAAACTGCAATGCATGTACATATGTAGTTACATGTATTTCAGTTAGATTACTTGAAGAATGAAAATTACACGATATTTCATCCTTAATGTATGAGCGTCATTCCGCTTACCCCACACATTTATTTAGAAAATATTGCTTCCATTACATTTTAGGGCGAATTAATATCGTTCCCCTGCAACAGTTGTCTACAATAAGTATTGTATGTCTCTCAATTCTGAGTTATGGACCTTCGATTGATTTAATTACCTTTAAGTGTAATCAAATAAAATCAAATGACAAACTTTTGTGCATAAATTGCCATAAAATCCAAGCGACAGCCATTCCTTGGCTGCTGTTTCAAAGTTTTCCTCTGCTTCTTTGGCAAGATTGGTAGAATCAAAATGATAATGAATGTAATAATGCCTATGCATGGAATGTGGTGCACCAATTGCGATGAAAAATGTTTCAGTTATTTCAATACTGATGCATAGGAAAATAATGATTCTCGTGAGGTAATTAAACGCTTTTATTTAATTGACTTAACACCGAAAGATATCAAAGCCAAATTGGACAATGTTCATGGCATATTTTTTTCTGAGTTTTAGAGTGTTTACAACTGGGCGAGTACATGCATATATGATGAACATCCTTCGGGATGTCCAAGTGAAGTGACACTCCCCGAAATGACTGACAAAATTCATTGATGGTTTTGGTATGGTTTTGAGTGACCAATAAACCAAGGTTCGCGAGAGACTTGATGCCACAGGCATATCATTGGGTAGTATAGTGTCATGGAATTTTCACGAAAACTTGGGAGTGAAAAAAATCTCTACAAGATGAGTACCGCGTTTGCTAACAGTGAAGAATAAACGCAATCGTGTCGTCTATTCGGAGGCTGGTTTGGTGCTTTACCGTAGCAACCTTGATGAGTTTCTGTATCAATGCATGCGTAACAGTGGACCAAAAATTGATCATTAAGACAGTCCAGAGTCCGGTTGAGCGAAGATATCAAGAAAAAATGTCGTCATTTGGAAAAAATATGTTCAATCAAGACAATGCAATAATAATACTTTCCAATTACTTTAATATTCACAAATATGAAAAAAATGGATCGGGGGAAAGCGATTCACGTCCAACGAGGAGGTCGTCATCAACTTTTAATCCTATTTTGAAGACCTCCCGAAATCCTACTTTTTGGACGGCTCAAAAAAGTTGGAGAAACACTGGAAAGAGTGAATCCAGAGTAAGAGAGATTATATGGAAAAATTAAAAACTATAATAATGTGTTCTTCTGTATTTTCGTCATGAGTTATTGAACGACCCACGTATATTACCTCTCGGATGAGTAAGTCCCCGATGACCTCGAGTGAGGCCAAAATCTCTTCCGGTCACCTACTCCTCTTTTATCCACAACCAACGATCAAGACCATTTCAATCGTGCGAACGGAAGAGCGGTCGGATTGCAGCAGCGGAGCGAGCGAGCTATTTCCTGCCTGTCTGAAGAGGACGAGCACTTATCGTGCGGAGGGGGGGCGCATTGCAAGTTCTCCGTCCTTCGAGTGAACGAAAGCAGGGGTAGCAATCGAGGCGAACCCCAGCCTTCGTCCTTCCCGCTCACACCACCGCCCACCAACCGGCGCTTCAACCCCCGTCCCTCGGAGACGAGGGCTCTCTTGAACCTCGGGCTCCCTTTATTGCCACCCCACTGCGTTCGTCCCTCGGGAAGGGGAATCCACCTTCGCCGAGTAAACAAGGAAGAGAAACTTCTTCTTCCCGTCTCGCAATATGCGATTGTGCGTGAGATCCCCCGAAAGCGACCCGCGAGCCGCTGGGATATGGGAGGGAAAGGACGAGTGAAGCCACAGATTGTGGATTTGCGTGGTGCGTGTTTGCACAAGGTGCGAGGGGAACCGGTTTTGGCGAGGAAGGAGATCCCCTTCGACATCTCAATCTTTTGTATACTCGAAAACATCACTCTTAAAATCACTTTTTGCGTGTCAGCTATGTTGAACTTGTACCAAGAAACGAAAATATGTTTATACTATTCCGCATACGCGCTGCCTATCCAATATAGAGTATTGACACAGGAAGCTGGTCTTTATGTTTAAGAATAGAGTTTGCTTGAAACTAATATAGGCGCTAGAACATGCGAAGTTTAGGCATTAGCGGAGAGAACGGCTTGTCACTTCCGAGTTCGTAATGCGGTTTTACAGAAACGTCTGGAGCTCAGGAAAATGTACAACCGCCATAGGCTACGTTCTAAAGACAATTGAGGGCAAGTGAAGCTCAATTGTAAAAAATCTATTGAAATATTTCAATCTCAGTAATATTTATGACACATTACGGCGTTCAATAAATGTGAGTAAAAAGTTTTCCGAGTGTAATAATCACACGCCTTGATTGGGACTCGAACCTGGATCTCTCGATGTCCAGCTAAGTACTTCAGCCAGTTGAACTATCGAGGTGTTCTCTTACATTCCGAAATTTTAGAGCTTTTAAAGGAACAAGATGTTGTGACGAAATACCGTACGTACAATGTCACTGGTATTCGTAGTCATGAGCGATGCGCCACAAAGTGAATGATATTTACACTCTGAAATTGTTGCATTGAAATGCTTTTTTGCTGATGACTCCGTCAAAAGTTACTGTTGCGGCAAGTCCCGCAGTTTCTTGGAATTTGAAATGCTTAACTCTTTACGTTTTGATTTGATTTTCAGCAATGCCCAAGTCCAGAGAATATGTATACTACTGCCTTGGACACGAAATTCTTCAAAATATATTTAAATAAAATTGAAACTTCTATGCTAGCATGGTAATATAACAAATTATGTTTTTTTCACTTAAATTAAAAAAAGTAAATAAGAGAAAAGGAAAACTAAATAATCTATTTAGAGAAATGGGTTAGTTTATGATACAAGAAGAGAGAGGGAGATCACTCACTACATAATACCAGGTGTACTGTGGCTTTTCCTTCTATGCCACCCGAGCCAATAATACCCAGTTTTCTTTTTCATTATCCAAGGGGATAAGAGAGATGGTGATTCATAAAAATGAATGCAGGTTCGCTGGGACTTCCACGAGGAGGAAGAGCGGAGTAAAACCTTAGCATTCTTGTGTGCAGAGAGCATTCTGTTTCTCCGGATGTGCGCGAGCGCAAAGAGCGCCGCAGGATGCCCGTTCCTCTTCCCGCCATCCTCCAAACCCTCTCCGCCCCCAACTACCGCTTTGAAATCGAAACGTAAAAAGACAATGCGGTTCCCCGGTGGCTGCGGCGATCACCAGCGACTTTGAATCGCGAGACAAAGTATAAAATTTGAGAAGTTGATAGAAGTTCGCCAAATGCATCTGTCTTCTTTCCATCAAGTACACGGCGCGGCAGTAAAACATGCCAATTTGAGGAGGATTTGAATTGGATTCACCAAAATATGCTGCCGCACTTTGTAAGACTAGATTTTTAAAACGTTTTTATGACAAATTGAGTATGTTATAAAAATTATAAAAGGATCTCGGCTGCTAATCACTCTAGAAGGGAAGGTTAAATTACAGATTAAATATCTAGCATAAATTGGAAGGGTGTCTCTTCAGCAGTGATTTTGAAAATGTATTATTACTCCCATCGTACTACGGTGAGCGAGATTAGCTAGAGATAATAAGATGTATTTTTTCCGCGAACGATACGGGATCAGAATACCATTGTCCAACCGCAGTAGGGGTAAAACTATTCGGGTCAATATCAGCCTGGTTTGTATTCACCCCCTTCCACACACCCTAGTGGTGGCTTGCATGGTACCATGTAATACAACGTAATGACATGGAGGTTTGCCACTTGGTGCATATGATCCATTACTCAATTTACCTAATCTCAGTCAGCTGAAAAAAATCCCTTTATTTGCAGCCTAGGCCTATATATCTATTATTAGCTGTAACAGGAAAACGATTGTAGTTCGGAAAATATGTAACTGAATTTGTTACCAATGGGACGTCACGAGATGTTTCATTTTAAATAGCATATTTTTCACGCATGTGCACTTTTAAAAGTTAATTTTACGTGGGTGAAGAGGACTGACGATACTTGCCAACACGGTTACACCTATGTTCTCTAAAAGAGCCTACGCGCGTACTTAAGAGATTGTGTGAAAGGTGACGCGACTTCAGCCGGCCACCCTCTTTGCCTTCTAACACGACGCACTCCCAATTTCCAAGACATTAAAAACATCCCCGCGCAAAAACATGCGCGCACGAAAAAGCACAGGCACAAACGAGAATGCTTCCGTCAGATAATTCGACGCTGGGGAACGAGCATAAAGCAAAGCATCACCTTTCACATTCAAGAAGGAAATAATAATTATAAAAACCTCGGATTTGACGTTAGTAAACCGTGCGGAAAACTCGCTCTGCTTTCCCACTGCGAGCAGACTTAATATTTTTTACATACATTTTCATTTCCCACAAATACGTACGTATGCGTCTGCGTTATCCCCCTTCAAAGCGTCGACGGCGTCGGTCGTTAAGGTCAAGAGTGAGCGCATTCACGGAGCGGGGAACGAAAGGGAAAGGAAGGGCGGGGGGTGAGAGGGCGTGAGGGGGGGGGAGGAAGCGAAAAGGGAAACAGGGAGGGGAGAGTGGGAAAATCAGAAGAGGGAGAAACGAGAGGTGGTGAGCACGAAAGGGGGGAAAGTGATCGATATCGCTCTTTTTCACGTGCTAAGAAAAAAAGGCAGGGGTGTGGAGGGGAGAGGGTCCCTCTTAAACGACTTGAGGAACATAAGACGACTGCGGCAGCGTGGAATGAAGACGTCCACAGCTTCCCTCGGGGCCCGGCCCCTCTACCAGAGCCACGGTCGCAGCGGGAAGGGGTCGAAAGAGAGGAGAGGGACGGCCCTCGAAGCCTTTCGAAGGACCACGAGAAGGAATGGTCCCACCTCCCACCGGATACGGGATCCATGTGTGTACACGTTCATCCTGGTCTTTGAAATACATATAAATATATTCAAGGATCAGGGTAACTGACAACGACAGAGATCAGAAAAAAGCAAAATTTTGCAGGCGGCATAGTGTACGCGAATATTTTTCCCAGCTCTGATTTACTGAAATCTTTATTATCGAGTCCTTTCGTGTAGAGAGGAGTACGAGGGCTGTCCAGAGAGTAAATTCCATTATGCTATAAAAATTACACAGGAATAGATACGGGAAATTTATTATTTTCATCTCAAAACTACATACATCTACTATTTTTATACATATTTGCCAAACAGATTTAAACAAATGTCATATCTCTGAACTACTTTTCAGCATAAAATTCCGCCGCCTGAGATCGCAGCCAACCGATGACGCCACCTTGAAGTTCCTCGTCAAGAAGAGCACGAAACATGTAGTGGCCTGACTTTTCAGTCGTATTTCCATACAACGGAGTCGTAGATATCTATGGAAAACTATCCAAAGATTTTAGATATCGTAAAACACCGGTTATCATGAACGTTTTTTCAATTTTCAGGTGAAGTTAATTGTTCACCACAGACAGGGGCCCACTTCTCTCCTCATCATGGACATTTGTGTTCACTTTTAAACGAACGACAACACTGACGCACACAACTCTTGTCGCCCATCACATTTGGTCCGTGCAGTGTACAAACTTCCCGATGAATGCCAGCAGCTTTGAAGTTTTTTATCGATAAAAACCTTACCACTGAACGAACTTCACATTTGATGGCACCTTCAATTGTAATGTTAATTTTTATTCGCTATTGTAAACAAACGGCAAGCGGCGTGACCTTTCAATCACTGCAAATCGAGGTGTACTGACACACTGTGTGCGTCAATACAGAGACCATTCGGTTCCCTTCACTAACTTCTTTCGCACACGAAATCTGAGGTCATTTTCTGGACAGCCATCGTAATTTAAATGTTAATTGAGGTATCTGGCGAGATGTAGAGATAATGCATTTTAGGTAGTAAACGCTAATAAATCTGAAAATCCCAATGGGCACGGTAAAATCACTTAAGAATATTGCCACAATTATTTTTTTGAGAAAGAGCATGTGTGTCAATAAGCAATCCCCATTCCCAGAAATTTGGTGCTGATGGTCGGACTCTCGCCCGAAAATACACCAACTGCTACGCATGCTCCGTCGGCAATTATCGGCCTACAAAGCTCCTTTCAAACCTAATGTAGTGAGAATGAAGCGGAAACGGGGAGCAGTCCTTGAACAACCGATTTAGGTCGCGGGGAACGAAGGCCTCCCGCTGCAATCCTCAAGTCTGCCGGTGAGCCCTATGACGCCAGAGTCATCAACACTGTGATTATGGAAACAGGAGCGAACCTTTCCCTCTAAGGCTTACCCCGCGCCGGAGTCGGTCCATTTGCTTGCATCTGCCATTCGCTTGCGTTCTCCATTTCTCTCCATGATCTGCACAATCCTGGGATGTGCACTTAACACCCCGACACCCTCTTACAGGCACTCACTCCCAGCGCACACAGAGTGTGTGATTTGTTCCTAGAGACCGGGGTCGGAATTGCAAGGGACAGGCATTCCCTGCTTCGAACTACTTGTGGAAATACAAGGGAAACCATGCCGAATACGTCATTGATATTAGCAATTTACATCAAAAATGTGGCAGCATTTTGGGCTTCCCACCGGATATGAAATATTTTCCAGCGGGGAACTCGCGCTCACATGACTTCGAGGCTAAAAGAGGTCGAACCAATACTATGTTCGTTGTTCTCCATTCAAGTTATCAAGCAAGCTATTATTCAATGAGTTAACCCGTGCGGTAATATTCTCACGGAATCCGTAATCGAAATCTACAAGTTTTTTAAAAAAAGTATCGATAACAATTATTTCCTGGCGTGTGCGTTAAGTGCTCAATTCCGCCCGTCGGTTACGTGTGCGCTTGGTCGTATTGGCATTGATAAGATAACAGGGCACACCATTTTTACTGAAAATTTGGCAACGCGAAAGATCTGCGGTAATTTCGTCCCGAATGTCTTCACGGATGACCAAGACCAGGGTCGAGTGTCTGCTTGCGGAGAACTTCTGTTCTCCGCAAGCAGACACTCGACTGCTGTTCTGTCGGAGTCTTCTTCAACGCGTTGAAGAAGACTCCGACTTTTAGGAACCAGCGGACTATTTCCTATTCTAAAAAGTGAAATCCTCCCTCGAAACACACCACCATGGGACCCAAAGTGCCGACAAAGAACGCGCGCAATGCGCACTAAACATGCCACACGCGTTTTTAATGCGCATTAAATACACAGGCACATTTACAACATTCATATTTCCAATGTTCATGATGTATAAACGCAAATAAACAATTGCAAGAAAAGAGATAATTTTCAAAGCGTGATGCTTAAAATATAAAGAAGAAAAATTTCCATTGGTATCTTATACTCAAGCAGACGAGGTTTCCTTGTTTTTTTAACTATTCATGTATTAACTATGTGGGTTGCGGCAGTCTTTCTTGTTAGATTAAGAATTCATATTTTATTCCTAGTTTTAAGTTTCACTTTCTCGCAAACCGCACTTCCACCTCAGCCATGTTTCTTTCTTCAATGCCATGCGTTTCTTATGTACAATGACCGGTAAAGGTGGGACTTAACTCACCGGGACGGTTTATACTTGCCCGCTTGGGCAGTCAATGAACTTTTGTAGCGTTGGGCTGCTGACCGGAGGGTCCTGGGTTCAATTCCCGGGCAAGGCACTCTGGGCACCTGCAGCTCCACCCAAGCTAAAGTGATTTTTCGGGTACCAGATCTTCTCCTGGGAAACCATAACCGGCACAGGGAAAGGAACTGGCCCCCCTACCCTGATGTGTGAATTTTCACACGCCGTATAGGGCTTAGTACTGGGTGATCTCTACCATCACCTACTAAACCGACCTTTGGGTTGATTACTTTGTTTATGGTTATGGTTTATATATACTTTTGGTTTTATGGTATTAACTATTTTGAAAAAATATAGCCTAAGAAATATCCTAAGAAAATTCAAATAAATTAATTTTATAGACATCTACAAAACTGTCATAATTCCTCGATATTAGCTTCCAATTTTCCTGCTGTGTATATAACACAACACGGATCATGATGTCAACGAATCGTATTGACAGAACATAGTATATCATTAATAATTGCGATCCTGGGGTGGGAGACGACACTTTAGTGGAAATATTACATGTGTGGCTAAAATATTTTAAAAAAATGAAAATTATTCAAGTTTAATGTTGAAATTAAATGAATGACCTTATACCGTATTATATTGAAAGAGGTATATAAAGTGATTGATTAATAAAAAGTTACAGCTTAATCGATCGATAGAGGGATTTATTTTTCTCATACAATTCGAAAGGAAAGCAGCAGTGAGCGTTACGTACGACAAATTAAACGTCCCCAAATGCTATTAATCACCACCAATCGCTCTACCGACTGGTGACATGACACCCACTGCCATATGGGGTCGTGGTGGCTTGCAGAGTGAGTTTAACATGTATGTACATATTGTACGGAGTCACTCAAAAGCGCGCGTGCAATGAGCAGGAAAGTTGATTGCTTGCACTTTAGGAAGTGGGCAACTCGAGTCTCCTTGTGTGCAATGCTCTTTGAGTATTCTCTCAATTATCCGTGTGCGGATTACCCGTTTTGCGAATTAACCGAGCAATGCTCTTGCTAGCACCTCGAAATTTTTATTAAATTGCAATCGTAAATATAATGAAATGCTTGGAACTTCATAGTTTTCCTTTAATACAAGATGGAAATAATGGGGATTCCTTGAAAGTTTTGAATTCCAAAAAATTAAATTTTGTATGTCGAATTGAATATTTTAATTTAAATATTTTTTAACTATCCATAATTTTCCATTATCGTTTCCCTCACATCTTCATTAAGCCTGAGAATTGCCTTCAATATTTTCTTCAAGGGCGAGCATATACATCTCTTTACTATGCAGCAAATAAGTCATCAACTGTCTACTCTGTAATATTTCAATCGGTACCAAACGACATCTATGATTCCGTGTCAAATATTCTTTGTTATTTAAATTTATCCTTCGCCAGTCATTTATTTTTTCCTGGTTAAATGTTTAGTTTATTTTTATGAGTAAGGCATGTCCTGCCATTCACTTGATCAAGTTCTCTTCTGGAAAAAACTATAATTCCACCCTCATGTAAATGGCTAAAAACAAAAAAAATGTACATTCCATTGCTGAAAACGCGAATTAATCACAAGGAATGAAAAGAGAAAGTTTCCGTCGACGCTCGTTTATATCACGACATATTTTCCACATATTTCGGATATTGGTATTTTTGGATTATCAATGTTTCATCATGCATCCAATAGCACAGCTAATCGAGTGTTCGAAAAAACGAAATAGCAAAGACCGCAAACTTGATTGGCAATGGATTTGTTTATGGGGGTCAAAGGGGTGCATTGTAAACCCCTAAAAGGGCGAGTACGTTTGATTGGCAAAGGTCAATGTTTCCAAATACACCCGAGTGATTGAATGATTGTGAATTTTGTGTCCTTTCTTTTTGAATTTTTTAATTTCTGTGTGAGATTGACGGGTTTCTGGCATAGGAGATATCCTTGCAAACTCTGATTGTGCGTGTGTGAATGCGATTCGCGAGAGTCACTGCTATTCCTTAACACACCCTAGTGATCCATTGGTTGTGAGTCTGTTTCCATTCATTCATTTTTGCATTGTTTGCGTGTGATTGAGGTACACGAGGGTCAATGTTTCCCAAACACACCCGAGTGATCGAGTGTGTGATTTTCAATTTTCCCCTAACTTGTCACATTGTTTTAACCCTTTGAAAAACTCTGTTCCGATCAAGTTTTTAGGCCTTAGCTATTTCGTTTTTTCATTGTTTCGCCGCGGCCGTAGGTGCGTTCGTTTTAGGTTTACAATCGAGATTTTACTACAATATGTACTTTTCCCTGCGGCGCACTGTTTCCATGATTTGGTGCCTCTCCGGTCGTCAGCCGAATTCTTGACCCCCATACGACGGCTGCCCTTAACATCACCAACGGGATTTGTCGCGGTATCGGAAGCGAAGCATCTGTTGGAGGACGCAAGTGCGCCGCGCCGGGATTGCTGCTGTGGGAGAGGGGGAGCGAAAGAAGGTGGTGGGGGTGGGCGCCGGGTGAGCGGAGGGGTGAGGGCTAAAGGGTTTAGACGACGGGAAGAGGAGGAAGGACGGGGAGTGCGGCGAATGCGTGACAGGAATGGAATCGAACTTCGACCGGGTGTGCTAAGGGCTAAAGGAGTGCGAGAGAGACGCGGGGAGGGATGCGGTGGGTTGGCGGAGTGGGGATGTGACGGCAGTGCTTGACAGAGCTCAGACAAACAGATGTTTGACAGTGCTGAGGATGGCGAAGGCAGTCATTCGGACCTTTCTATGACTTCACTGGTTCCACTGACCTCCACCCCATGAATGCAACAAAACTTTATCGACCTCATATCTGGCAAGGTAACGCCCTCGCTCGACTAAACAGAGGTTGCGGGTTGGATTTCCGAATTGATTGTTTTTACCGCACCTAGGGCTTGGACGCTTATGGTTGTCCTCGTTATCATTTCACGCTAACAGTCGGAAGTACAAGGCCGAATCTCGGCTGTTTTCGGTTAAGTACTATATAAATAAATCATTCGATTTTGGTGCACAATGAACTCCCCTCTTCAACAAGGTTTTGTAGGACTATAAGGTTCCAATTCATAAAGGAAGCGAATATTATTTCTAAAGAAAATTTGGAATATACAAGCAAACAGACATATAGGATTGTATTCACATAAATAACCCCTGACGGTAAACTACGTTAAGCATCAAGTATAATTTAACTATGGCAATGCTACACGAGAATTTATTCCATTTCGTTGCCGGTGATATGCATTAGTGAACATGTTCGCTATATTTGTGCCTCAAAACCGTAATTGATGGTGAATTTTCTAAAATTTTCGTTGTTTTTTTTCTAAAATACGGTACTATTCTTGTGCTCGGAAAAGACTGTCGCTAGTGAACATTTAATTGAGCGGTCCTGAGTTATTTTACAACCAATGCAACAAGATATGTAATACATATTTGTTTTTTTAAATAATTCTATGGCACTGAAAAATTAAATGTTAAATTGTAGCTCTGATATTATTTACCTGCAACAGTCCACAAGGTCTTAATTAAGGGAAATTAACTAATTCCGACACTCTTCCCATCCATCAGGCATCGGAAGAGGAATCAAAATCCAAAGATTAAAAATTTCAAATATCGAGTTTCATGCTTGAAAAGCACCGGGAAAACATACTAGTGAATACGCATTGAAATCACTGCGTGTCTGTCTGGTTCTATTGTACCCAGTTATTTGAAACGCCTGAAAACACAAATGAACTCATTTAAGCAGTGGTAGTCATAAGAGGAGGTTACCGACGGTAGAGGTCATTCGTACGAGAAAGGACAGGTGGGAAAGGAGGAAGGGCAAGGATATTCAGGGAATGGAGGAGAGGTAGAGAAAAACCCGGCGTCGGCTTTAGCCTCCTCTAAGCGAAAGGCACCAAGGAGTTTAGAGTTCAACGTCCCACCCGACGGACGACGTGCTCAATCGAAGTGACCCCCACAAAACACCTCAAGTAGTGATTGGGATACCGTTGTAAAATCCAGCCACCACCGGGACTCGAACCCGGTACATATAGGTGGGAAGTCAGTGCTTTAGCCACCACAGCATCCCGATCCCCATTCATATCACGTGATGCACTCCTTCATATTTTATCACAATAAAAACTAGTATATATATATATATCTACCACTGCATCTCAAATATTATTTTTACACCGTTCTGGTCATTTTATATCACTGTTGCAGCACTTATTTTGAGTGGTGAAAAGGAATAAAAATTATACGGGATAAAGAATGAACACCAGGGTTACCTTAATCGCAGAACTTAAATGTCACCGCACGCTGTCCTATGGCGCGTGAAATTCACTCATAAAGGGAAGGGGGCCCATTTCCATTCCCAGCGCTCTTTGAAGTTTTTCAAATATTCCGAAAAAACTCACGGAGGATAAATTGAAGAGTACTCATATTCAACCTTATTTCAACGTGGACACTGCTGGGTAGTCGAACTTTCTACCCAATTGTTTCCCAAACCTCTTTTATTTATGTGGACCCTTGAAGAAGAGGTATCATATAACAGTATGAAATACGTATAGTATATAAATAGGTATCGTTGTTAATCTCTCCTTATTTTAATCAAAGTCGAAACACCGGAAAATGCCCAACAACGGCGACATCTAGTGGAGCTATCATTATAGTTTTTCAATTACATATTACCACTTCCGTTAATTAAGCCACTAGAACATCTGTATTATTATTGACAACGATAATATCTTTAAGCGGAGAATGGTAGATAATTTCAATGACTTAACACTGCAAATTCTTTTATTTACACATCTGAAAAATTGTTCCGACAAAAGGATCGAAATTTAAAATAATGAATTATTTAGCCATCTTCCAATAGATAAAAGACAGCAAAGACCGACTCTCCAAGATATTTGTAAGATACCTAATAAAAAATTATCCCAACTGTAATTCTATGGAAATATTAATAATAAGGCCCTTCTAATGTGCATCGAACTCACACTCAATTAATTACTGCTTTGTGCAGAGAGGGATAACACGAGAAAAGAGTGAATCGCCCACAAATATCAAATGACTCGAGAGACCTTAATTCCATTCCTGACGTCACACAGCTTGAGTGCTATGCGGCATTATGCGTGATCAATGATCGTGAGCTACAGGCCAGGGAATTCATATCGCTGTCCCCTCTCCCTCCCTTCTCCCCCACCCCCATGTTATTAATGGGGGGGAACGGTAGGGGACGAATACGAACACGAGATCACCCCTCTGTGACGCTGCCATCGTGGACCTCATGATGAATCTGCAGATGAAAGATTAAAATTCTCGAAAATGGGAACAGACGAAAGTTAATTGGAAAACTGGATTATTTTCCTGGGCTGGGGAGAATAGAAAGAGAGGGAGGAAGGGGAAAAGGAACATCCCGCTTTGCAAATAAAATCCCGCGCTTATGAAGTCAACCGAGAGGAGATTGCTTTCCGAAAGAATCCCGCGTCCCGGACGACGGAGGGAGCGTGGGGGGGCAAACGTGAAACGCCGATGGGAGAGCGCCCAAAATGTCACTCTCTCCCGGGAAAAAAAAGTAGCGACAGGGTGTGTTAACTTTTATCGTAATTATTCCGTTGCGTCTACCGAGGTCACACGACTGTAGAGGTTAACAAAGACACCTTTCTGACAAATTGGTTATTCATAAAAAAAACAATTAGACATTTTCCAGTAACATGCAAACCCTGTATTTTCAGCATAAAAATAATTCATCGTAGATACAAAGCATATCTATGTAAATTACAAAAATGATTGGTCAAAAATAAAAATACTAAGCATGAACTACTAGGATATAAAGATTTCAAAATTACTTAGAGAAACTTTTAAGTAAATAGAGTGAAAACAGTGCAGTTTTCAGTACATTTAAACCCGGTAGAAAAATTCATGGTTGTTCGTATTCAATTTAGGAGCCTTGTACAATAATAGCGAATCTACACCTCCAAATCTTGGGTGCAATTTTGCAATGAGAAAATATTCCCTTTCGTAGTTATAACATTCTTCAATCACTGTTTAAAAGTTGCCAAATTTGAGCAACATGACTTATGATGCAAAAATGTTTTACACCGAAAAAATTAAATCACATAGATCGTCTTAGCAAAAAATGCGGAATCAGTCTTTTGAAACGACATTGCCACGCCACATGTTCGTGCATTTACTGCAATGTATGCCTAAGCATCAAAGGTTGGATCAATATGCGGTGAACCCAAATAATGAAAAGAAAACTATCAAAAAACCTTCAAGTGGTTAGCTGAATAAGACAGAAGGACGGAAAACGCTCAGTTGGCTGGGAAACCAATTCCACTTCGACATAATCGCGGAATGGCAGTCAATGAACCCTTATCAATGATCTTTATTCGCAAGTATCCCCACATACAAGCCCACTTTAAGAGTTAAAATTATTTTTCTTTCACATGTTGCTACGATGTCAAGACTGTCGTTTAAGGGTGATCCCGGATAATCAAACACTAAATATAGATAGTGTTTGGCTATATATATAATATATATATATATATATATATATATATATATATATATATATATATATATATATATACACACCAGGAAATGACAAGAGATTATATATATATATATATATATATATAACGCCGATCCCGGTGGCGGCGGAGTAACGTCCTCGTCTGCCATTCCAAGGGTCGCGGGTTCAATTCCCGCCTGAGTCAGTTTCCCTCCATCTAGGGCTTGGGTGTTTGTAAGTGTGACCATCGTTATCGTTGTTAACAGTTCGATGTAAAGGCCAAAATGTGCCAAAAAGGCCAAAAAACAAAAAAATATATATATTTATATATATACATACATATACATATATATATATATACATATATATATATATATATATATATATGTATATGTATGTATGTATATATATATATACATATATATATGTATATATATATATATATACACATCATTACTGTTTCTTCTGGGGAAAACGGAGCTAAATTCCGTCGAAATTATTAAGAAATAACGTGTGAGTGTTCTTTTAATGTGTTCTTATATTGTTTGTTGCTGTCCAAGTTTTTTATTCAACATTTCTGTGTTACTTCGCCGAAATCATGTAAATAATTAAATAAATAGATAAATAAATAAATAAATAAATAAATAAATATATATATATATATATATATATATATATATATATATATATATATATATATATATATATATATATATATGCATATGCTTTCATAGACGTAAAACGGAAGTGCCGAATAGTACAATACACAGTAACACATAATATAGAAACACAAAAAAAGAGAACACTCACACGTATTTTCTTGATATTTCGACGGAAACAATCCGTCTTCCTCTGAAGATATAGAAGTCAAAAGTCTATATCTTCAGAGGAAGACGGATTGTTTCCGTCGAAATATCAAGAAAATACGAGTGTGAGTGTTCTCTTTTTTTGTGTTTCTATATTATGTGTTACTGTGTATTATATATATATATATATATATATATATATATATATATATATATATATATATGTATATATGTATATATATATACATATATACATACATATTTACATATAAATACATATATAAGTATGTATATATACATATATACATACATATTTACATATAAATACATATATATATGATATATATATATATATACATATATATATTCATACATGTATATCACAAAGTCTGTCCGGAAAAGATCCAGCCATGCAATATTTTGAGAAAAAGAGCCTAATTAGAACAATGAGGTCTTGGTCTCCTTAGAAGTTGGGACCTGTTACACTTCCCACTGTGGCTCTTACTTTCCAAAACTATCGGCGAAGTCATTTTTGGATTTGTCTTCAGCTAGCTCATCGCATACTCTTTTATCCCGTCAACGTCAGCAATTTCGTGATGCAGTTGCAGGGGAACTGGCTCTAAGCCGCAAACGATGACCCAGGTTTTCTACAAAGGCTCATGACTGGAAATCAGTCACGGGTCTACGGCTATAAACCTTCAAATTAAGCCCAGTCCTCCCAAAAGTCGTTTGACGAAATAAAGGGGAATGCTACGAGGCAGCTCACGACCTTTCCGAAAATGACACTCACTCATATTCCGAAATTTTCTCTGGCACAGCTACCATCTTCGGTGGACGGAAGTGACTGACGGCCAAATACAATTGTGTTTACAGTATGTTTACTGTTTGTATGTTTCCAGTTTGCATACAATATTGTAAAATATGGTATAAAAACCGTTTCTGGACTCGAAAAAATAAATTTTTAGCAAGGTGCTGATGGAATGAATATAATCACAGTCTTTGTAAGAGAGGCAAAATTGCTATGCTAATAACCTATCGTTCAATAAGTCCCGGGACTAACTAAGAAAACAACATTTTTTTCGCATAATTCAGTTTTATTCATCAACATAATCACCATCAAGAGCTATGTAATCATTCCAACGCTTTTTTAACTTTTCCAAACCATACTTTTCCAAAGCATGCTAAAACGATTTGTCCTCGTCCTAAAAATAAGCTCCAGTTGCATCGCAGGACTTTCCCATTCGAGCAAAATCATTTTTCCTAGAGCATCTTTTTGAGATCAGCAAACAGCCAGTAGTCGCTGGGGGCTATATCTGGAGAGTATGGTGGGCGGGAAAGTAGATTGAAGCGTTCAATCTACTTCCCTTCGTAGCACTCGTTCAATTTGGCCATTGTTTACAATGATTTGTGGCACGGTGTATTGTCGTGATGAATGATGATTTTTGTCTTCTCCATATGCGGTCGTTTTTTGCGATTTCACCCTTCAGAAGCACCAATAACTCAATATAATAGTCGCTACTGATATATTTCCCCTTTTCAAGGTATTCAATGTAAATTATACCTTGCGCATCTCATAATAAATTCCGTTCAATAAGTCCCGGGGCTTTTGAATTATGGGTTACACAAGCAATAGTTAAATTTTCGTGAGCAACTTAATCTCCATTGCATTTACGACAAGGAGATAAGCGTGCCTAATGACACGACCCAATCCAATAGTACGCAAGTTTTTGCGTGGGCAATACCGATTCGCTTGAAGGAATGCTTTGCATATTTAAAAAACATGTCTATCCCAATAAATCGAGTATTTCGAAATTTAATCTTTCTGGTAATGCGATGCAATGTTATTGTTGAATATGGTTTCAATCTTCTCCCTCAATATCATTTGTAATTTCCGACACCTGGAATGGCCTATTTAACTTTGCCACGAGGTCTCTCCCCAATCCCGTCTCCCGTCAAGTGTTTGATGATCTGGGTCAAATAATTCGTACATCCTGTATTTGGCAACCTGTGCTAACACCGATATTGACTGCATGGTGAGTGTACCCGAACGTTCCCTGCTCTTCTTCCCCGGTTATCTGTATTTCAACTCTTTCCTAGTTATTTGACAACATTGGTTTTTTTCACATCACACAATATTCAGTAAGAAAACCTATTTTAAACACGGGCACTAATCTTACCTAATGAATAAGTGCGTGATTTTGAGATTAATTATCATAATGCAGCAATTTCAGGGTGTGAAAATTATTCGCCTTGATCGGGATTCGATCCCGGATCCCTCGATGCACTCGACAGAAAACCGAGGGATCCGGGTTCGAATCCCGATCAAGGCGAATAATTTTCACACCCTAAAATTGTTGTGCGTATTTTAATGCACATAGAAAGGATGACTCCGCTCAAAGTTACTGTGGCGGCATCTCCCGCAGTTTATTGGAGATTAATTATCGTTGCAAGTGATTTTTCTTCGCCACAAGGATTTACGTAACGTAACACAACGTAAAATTTAATACCACCCATTAAAGTGTGATGACATGTCCGAAAAGGCTGGCATGTTCCCCTTTAGCCCACATTAGAAGGGAAAAGTATCCGAGGCCTTTATCGAAGGACGCAAAGGGCGGGTACGGTGTACAAGTTCATCCATGTAATGTCACAAAAACTTCGAATGCCGTCGATGTTAAGTCCCAGAGAGATTTAAAGAGAATAGAATGAGTGCGTGTGCCAAAGATAATTAGTATGTGTAAAATGAATGTTTGGGGCATACATTCAAGTGGTACGAGTTGAAAAACCTTTGTTCAGATTTCCAAGATGGAGTAATATACCGTAGAATAAGTTAGGAGCGTAATTTTCGAATTGTCTGCCGAGATAGGAACACAATAAAAGGGATTACGCCGCGGGAGTCAATCAAGAAACGAGTTATTTTCAATCCAATTTACCCACATAATTTTGAGCCATGACTCATACGCAAACATTTACTATATTACGGCAACTTAAAATAATTAAGACATACCGGGCCTGTCCCAAAAATAAGTAGAATGATCTTTCGCCACCAGTGCAGATGAATGGAGTGGGGTGATTTGTAGTGGAAAAGGTAATGGGATATCTTGGGAAAGCAGTGCAACCCACGTCAGTTGACTATGAGCAATTACAGTGTGCGGGTTACTGCTAGACTGGGCCCCTATTCGACGGTTATGTCACGAATTCACGATGCCACTGGGGCAATTATATGCGATGAAATTGGGCATTAAATTTGTTAAAATGTGGTGTTCGGAGAGAGACTATTTCCATTGCTAAGGATGCCTATCGAGGTGGAAAAATGTCCCAATTGATGTTTTTCTGCTTGCACAGAATGTTCAGGGAGGGTAACGAGGGGGATGACGATGAGGAATGCCATGGGCATCCACCAACAACACAGTGAGATGAAAATGCGCAAAAAGTGAAACATTCTGAATTCTGATTGTCCCCCATGCGTCAGGATGTTTGCAGAAGAGTACAGTATTCAGAAAACCACAGTTCATTGCATTCTTATAGAATATTTAGCCATGAGAAAGGTGTGCCAAGATGCTCCCCAAGGTGCTGTCAGAAGACGGCTTGGGTGACAATCTTGCCTCTTCGACCACAGGGAAAGTGACTCAATTTTTTTATAATAGGTGGTTACTTATTACGAGACATGGGTCTTTGAGTAAGATCCAAGTACAACTCCTCTGAGTACCCTTTTGGGCCACTGGATTATGTCAAAGAGACCATGACGGTATGCCTGAATGAGGGTCCTGTTGATGCCTTAAAGGAAGCATACCACAACTGGCGGGGGCATTGGCATTAGTGTCGATATATAAGGGTGTTCTTACGAAGATTTTTAGCACTTTGATCTGTAATATATTTTTCCCCAGATATATTCTACTTATTTTTGGGACAGACTTTGTACACTTTGAGTTATAGTTTAATAACCGATATTCAGTTTTTTTACGAATTTGACATCATCGTCATCAGTACATCAATTCTAATTGAGGCTTAGTTACTTTCATATAATCCATTTGCATTTCAATCCTTACTTGCAGCCCTCGATTCTCCTCTATATATTTATTGTTGATTCCTTCACTCCCTGATAGCTTTTGTGTTTTACGTCCATGTATTTTTCGCAGTAATACTTGTTCTATAGAACTCCGGGTTGCATGCAAATCCTCTTCTACATCTACATCTACATCTACATAATACCCCGCAAGCTGCCGCAAGGGCGTGTGGCGGGGGGTGTTAGGTCACCAACCGTAAAAAGGAAAAATACCACATGCAAAAAAAAACAACACGGAAAATTACACCCACAGCAGCGCACATACTCATGCAAAAATCCCTTCATCCAATACTCATGCAAACACATATACCGCAAAACAACTAAAAAACTGCACCCCATGATGCAGCACGAAAGCCATCCTACAACACGGAAGCCAGGACACAACAAGCAAGAAATTGAAACATCACTACCACATGAAAATGCACCACGAACCACTCTACCCCCAAAGAGTCTGTAAAAGGCAGGGAATGCGACCCAACGTTGCAGGTAGCAGGAATTTGCCCCCGCGGAGAGGGACGAGGGATTGAAAGGGAAACTTAAAAACAGATGAACAGAACACGAATGAGGTCATTCGGAAAGAATGGGTTATTACAGCAAAACACAAGGTTAGTGGAAGAGCATGCATTTAAATACAACTAATTATTTTTTAGACGCTGAGGGTGGCAAGTGGAATTTTTGCTATCTATAACCCTGCAGTTGCTATCCCGTATTGTCCGTGGGAAGAAGGAGTCCTTGAGTCGGCTAGTTCTGGCATCTATTTCCCGAATTTTATATGCATGATCCAAGCGACCAATGTATGTAGGAGTACGAATAATTTGCGAGACCTCGGTGCTGAAACATGCGGATCTAAATTTATTTAATAATTTCAATCTTTCATTGAATCGTCTTTCAGCCAATGATTCCCACCCCAAATCCATGAGCATTTCGGTGACGCTTTGCGTTTTATCGTAGGAATTTTTTACAAAACGGGCTGCCCGGCGTTGAACCTTCTCAATTTCCCGAATGAGACCTTTTTCACTCGGATCCTACACGCTGCATGCGTATTCTAAATGAGGCCTTACAAGAGCGTGGTAACAACGTTCCTTGACCTTCGAGTCACTTTTGCCGACAATGCGTCTAATGAATCCCAATTTTTTATATGCTTGACCACAGACTTAACGTATGTGAGTCCCCCAAGTAAAGTCTTTTGTGAATGTGACACCTAGGTATTTTACCGTATCAACTACTGCTAGGTCACCTCCAGCTAATTTGTAAGCAAATCCCGTTGATCTTTTAAAGAAATTTACCACTGAACATTTATTATAATTTAGAGTCAATCCCCAGTTAGAACACCATTTAGTAATGCAATCTAAATCCTGCTCTAGAATAAAACGATCCTCATCCCCAGATATCTCCCGATAGATCACTGTGTCATCCGCGAACATCCTAATTTTACTTTTCACTTCGTGGTTTAAATCGTTAACAAAAATCAAGAAAAGCAACGGCCCGATCACACTTCCCTGAGGTACCCCCGACGTGACCCGAACGCTGTCGGAACTAGCGCCATCAAGGACTACCCTCTGTTCCCTCTCTGAAAGAAAATCTTTAACCCAACTTATGGCGCCCTTGTTTATACCCGCGACCTTTAATTTATGAATGAGTTTACCATGTGGGTTTCTGCTGCTACTGCGATGACATCTGCGGACCGGAGAATGTTCATTTCTTGATACGACAATCACCTTATTTTCTCACCATCTTGATATGCTTTCATTGAAGGCAAGTCCCAACGTCTAAGATATATTTTCGACGGGGTATCGTTAAACGAGACGCCAATATTCGTGATCTGGGTCGTGATAAAGCGAGAGGTAAGAGGAAAAAGATTTAGTGCGGATTGTGGGTAAAACTTGAAGGAAAAGGGAACGAAGATGGAGAGGAAGAATACCGCCCTTTGTCTGACTTTTCGCGGGAATCGATAATCGAGACATCTGCTATTCCGGTTTCGCTGGCTGCACCCCCGCCATCCTTTCCCTCAGGAATCCCCTCGGTTCCTCCTCGAATATCCCTAAGGCCCCCACCCTGGAGTACGTCCCAACCCCCCTCGTACGTCCCCGAATCCCCCTCTCGCCATTCGCACGCAATCCCTCCCCCTCGCCCCGCATCTGCTGCCTTCCCGCCCACCGGGACCCCCCACCCCTCCCCGCCACCCGAGCTTCTGAGGAGTCAGCGCGAGACGAACAGGATACACATTATAGGAGCGTGCGGGAGAGTTGGAAGAGGATTATTTTCGGCGAATATCCTCTCGTTCGACGTGTCTCTTCCAATTGTTTATAAGAGATGTTTTCCTCTCGATCCCATTTCAGCGCCGCATGGGAAGTAAAGGAACTGCCTTGGGAGCAGGGAGCTCGACCAGGAATCTTCTATTCCAATGCGACCGGAGATCATATGAAATGCGTCTATTTCTCAACAGTCCTCATCATTCCAGAACACGAAAGAGAAAGTGGAATTAGGTTAATAAAAACAGTGGTGTTAGTGGCGTTCCACGCTCCACTGTTTTTTCTCCGAAATACAAATATATATCGAATGAAATCCATACCTCGATCATTAAGAAATGCACAAACTGGACTCCATCAACGAGACATTGTCTTGTAAAATGCTCGATGTGAAGACTACCATCTATGTTCAATTTCCACAATGTGAAGATTTCTATGTATTAAAGAATACTAACATGCACATGCTAGAAATAAGAGGGATGTCGAGAGAGTGTCCCCCGTTTGCGTGTAGCGAGAAGAGTAGTGGGGGAAGCCGAATGTTTGCTGTATTGGCACACACTGTAGATGAGTACGCCTCAAGCTGCGGAGTCTGAAAGGCCGCACCGCTTGTCGTTTTTGATTACAGTGGCGAGTCAAAATGAAAAATACAATTGGATATCCTGCCAAATTTAAAATCCGTTTGTTGATTAGATTTTTAAAGGCAAAATAAATTCAAAGCTGCTGATTACTCGTCGGAAAAATTGTTCGGACCAAATGTGATGAGTGACAATAGTTGTGCGTCAGTATGTTCGGTCGTTGAAGAGTGAATGGACATGATGATGTCAGAAGTGGCCGCCCGTCCCGGGTGAACAATGAACTGCATCCAGGAAAATGACGAAATAGTTCATGAAAACCGATGTTTTGCGATATCCAGATTTTCTGTAAAGTTTTCAACAGTCTTTTAGTAGTCTGCTGCATGGAATGATTACGAAAATATTAGCCTAACACAAATTTTGACCACGTCAGGACGAGGAACTCTAAGATGCCTTCATCGATTGGCTGCGAACTCACACGGCAGAATTTCATGGTGAGGGAATTTCTTAACTAATTCAGAGATTAGACAAATGTTTAAATCTGTTTAGCCAGTGTGTGGAAAAATAATAGAGATGTTCAGTTTTGAGATGTCAATGATAAAGTGTCTGAATCTATTCCAATGTTTTTACAGCCTAACGCAGGCTACCTTCTGTAAATCCCTCGTAATTATCAAGTAACTTCTGCTATCCAGGCGGCAACATTGAAGAATAAGAAAACAAAAGAAAATAACCAATAAATACATGTGGCGTTCAATAGATTCTCCCAGGCAGTAACAAACAATAATGCTCTTAATTTATTTAAATAATATACAATATTTATATTTTACCATTAGAAGACTTTTAAAATGCAAACAATAATTTTATTTATATGCACTTCATAGTCCATTCACACCATTCCCTTCAAGGGCAGTTTCTTCCGAGAATAGCTGTATTTGGTCATGCAATAAATGTTTGCCTTCTTTTTAATTTTAACAACCGCCCACCCCCCAATCATTGACCTTTCTATCGCTCCTGAAACATTCCTTCCTTTTTAATAAAAGGAATGCGCTGAAGTGGACTTCAAAAGTGCACGCGTGAGTAGTTTGTTGGCATTATTACTGAAAAAATAAAAGTGGCCAACTTTTTTCAAATTTCGAGGAATAATATAGGTGTTTTAAACACGGTTTACATTTATGTGCCAATATTTTTCATTGCAAAACCCATTAAACACTTCTATACTCAAAAGCAGGGAGAGGCATTAATGAGCAAAGTTATTCATGTACTTTTTCTATGCTGTCAACGTATTGCTTATATTATAAGATATTAACGGAAAATGTAAAAACACCCGAAATACTATTTTTAAATATATTTCCACCACTTTTTGTATCTTTTGTTCTCGTCATTAAATGTAGATGATAATGCAGCATCGACTATTGATGGGGTTATTTTTTTCCTATTCAGAAGGACTCAGAATATTTTATTTAAACCTCGGTATATTTTTTCCACCTCGAAACGCAGGCCAAAATTTTCACGTGAAACTATTTTTTTCTATAAAAAATGCGGAACGATTTTTTCCCATCGTCGTAACAAACAACAAATTTTCCGCAAAATATCTTAGGCTGCACTCAATTATTCAAGTAGTTTCAAAACACTAGTGGCAGGGGCTATATCACTGCATATTTTAAATATTAGTCGGATGATTTAACTATTGTGTTCAGATAAAAAACAAACTCAGAAGTCATCTGCACCAACGTCTAAGCTTTTCGCTCGATACTCCATCAATGAGCGTGCCTTTTAAGTTTTTCAATGTTTGTTCTGCTCTTGTCGTGTCATTTTCATTATGTCAAATTCGATACAATCACTTACAGTATAAGAAAGCACTTTGCTTGCTTTCTACTACTACGTCATTGCCTTAGAAAGTCCGCTAACCATATGTTCGCTAAGAACCACCTTCGATGCTTTTAACCTTTTGTAAAATAGTTACTCGTTTATCCTAATATCACCATGAATGTTTCCTCCTTCCATTTCTATTCCTTCCGTAATTTCTTTCACGACACATGTATTATTGTATCGATTCTCTCTTCATATACATTACTCATCACCTTTCAATTTTCTTCATGTCTAACTACAGCTATCCTCTGATATTTTCCGTCTTTTCCTTGACACCTTTGCACAGTAACTCTATCATCCTATGTTCCTTTTCAGCGCATTATTTTTTAATTTTGCGTCTAAATTTACAGTACACTGTCCAAAAGTTACCCAAGTTTGTCCCAAACTCTGTTACTTATCGCTTAAGTTTTAAAGTAGCATACTTGGATTTAACTCGGCCAACTTAGGTAATTGATTATCACCAGACCCTACTCCGCGTCCTCCCCACGCTATTCCTTAAACTCCGAGAACGAATTCATCGTCGAATCGAAATTATCGAATAAAGAACCCCAAAAGTTGATTCCGTTGGGACCGGCCTTCCTCTGGACAGAGAAAAGGAAACGGATAAGAATAGAAGGAATCCTTACATTCACACAGTGAATAACCGAATGGAAGATTAACATAATATCTTTGCTTTCGCCAGACTTCTTTCACCCAACTGCCTATGCTTAGCATACGCCACTTCATTTTTTTATGTTTTAACTTCCTATCAAGGCACCCGGCGGCCCCTGGAGTACTGAGTTTGGCTCTGTGCTCGCAATAAGTGCTTGGCCTCGTATTTGCATGCGTGTAAGTTTAAAGGATTTTTGCATTAATGTATACGCCACTTGGGTATGCATAGGTTTTCATGGATGTGTTGATTTTGCATGTGGTATTGTTTCTATTTACGGCTGGTGACCTAACACTCACCGCTACACGCCCTTACGGCGGCTTGCGGGGCATCTTGTAGATGCAGATCAAAATTTCTCATTTTCGCCCAAAAATACGCATTTATTTTGGCGCTATTTAGTGTGCACATCTTTTGTCCTGCGCCTCTAACTAAAGTACTTCGATCCCAGAATCACGAATGTAATCGGTGAAATCAGTCACGCTTCTACGTCTCCAAAATAAAGTTGCAAAAATACTCATTTTTGTATTTCTATAAGCTAGATAATTGACATGGCATAGGTAATTATTTTTTTCAATAATTGGTTGCATATATCAATCCGTAAAAAGTGTTTAAGCTAGAGTATAATTGTTGAATATTTTATAGAAAATCCTACAAAGTTAAAATAGAATAACATTGAAAATGTGACATTAATGTGTCACATCTTTCGGTTATGCATTTTTTAAATGCTGTCTAAAATTTTTACAAAAACAATTTATTCAGCCCAAAAATAAAAAACAAGTTTATTTACATTTCAGCACCTCATTTAAAAATCAGCAATGCTGCTTTGAAATGGTAGAAATGGTACCCTATGTGACTTTATCAGGGTGAAATTAGTATTGCATGCATTTATTTTTTAATACAAATAATATGAATAAAAATGAGATGGCCTAAAATAAGTAATTGGGTAAATATAATCCAATTTTATGCCTAAAATTGAATTTGGATTAAACCTCCTCGTAACTATTCATTATTGAGAAATAAATAAGTCATCATTTGAGCATGTACATTTTATCATTAATAATGCATCGCTTATGGTGGTTCAATGACATCAATCAATTCATCATGAGAGTACTGATTGCAGATAGAACCCTTTGTTAAAAATTGTATTACTTCTCGAAAAGATGGATTGATAACTATATTTTACTTAATTTCAGAGTACAAAAAAAATCAATATTTTCCGAGTATTTATGCCCCTTATCTACAGTGCATACTATATTGCCAAAACCATTCACCAGAATTCAAGGAAATCGAGATTTTACAGCCTCCCGAATGCTTTAATTGATCGCTGTATAGTACAAACAGTCGTATACATATTATTATTATTATATAAATCTCGTTTTAATTGGGCAATTGTCCTGGTAGCAACGACTTTGGGTGTTAATATAAACTTAATTTTTAAATTAATGTATACAAAGTATAATATTCTGTCCTCAAATTATTTCCATCAACATTCACTTTTTCTGCACCTAAATAAACTTCAGATTCATTGGCAAAATTCCTGTACCATACATACACACGCAGGGAGAAAATTAGGGGCTCACCAGCAAACAATGATCCCGCAAATAGTTTTACAGGTACGGGGGGAAAATATGCGTCAAACAATGGCTGCTGTTGGCACCAAAGGGTTCCGTTAGTAAGAATGCTATTTGTCTCATCCCATCTCCTCGACCAAAGTTGATTGATTGATCGAAATCCACCGATTCCAATAGTTGTTCGCGAAAATGCAAGGACTCCCTCCGCTGCGCTTCTGACGCAGCCGAAAGAAGGGTAATGCGAACAGAAATGCGGGCCGAAAACGGAAGGCAGTCCCGCGCGCATTTTTGACCCACCCTTTCCATAGGCCGACCGACCGATGCAATCAATGCCCCTCTGATTTCTCACTTCCCTTTTAAGGAAAGGGTATAATCTCAATTCCTAAAAATGTGATATTAAAAGTCAATAGAGTTCGTCTGGAATTCATTAATGGGCATAGAGTGGGAATACAGTGTAATATCATCTGAGGTAAATCCATACTTATTCAACTATCAAGTACCCTCAGAACAGATTAATATTTGGGTCGTTTATACATATATTTAACGAAAGAATATCAAGTATTGAAAAATCATCCACGGTTCACATTTAAAATGGTACTCATTTGAATGAAACTGAAAAACTAATAGTTTAATTTCAATGATCCATAGGAATTAAAGCTATGAACTTTTCTATGAAGTGAGGATAAAATTTTTCAAAAGGACAAGTACACGAGCCGTGACTGTCTACTCCTCGGCCGATAACAGAGGAACCGATGGGAAAGTCATTCGGCTGGGCAACTCGGCGAATTACAATATCTCATTTAGATTATCAAAAACAAAGCATAGCTTTATTATTTTTATTTTTCATTATTACATACCCTACAAGCCACCGCTAGGGTGGGTGGCAGGGGGTGATTACAAACAAGACTACTTTTGATCCAAAATACTTTTCCCTCCGAATGTGGTCGGACAATGATATTCTGATCTCTATTAGTTCGTGGGAAAAATTACTTCTTCAATCAATTTTCTCTAAACGTAATCTCTCTGATTCTCTCTAACCTCTCTAATAATATTGACATGATCTCACCTGCCGTAAGACGATGGAGGCAAAAACACATTTCCAATATAATCGCTAGCAATAATGCTGAAAATTTTTCGATGCATTAAATAATCGTTAGAACTATCACCGTGACGAATCTGTGGCATTTGGTCACACAGATATCAAAGCTTTTCATTTAATTCTAAAAAGGGGTTAAAATTAAAATGGTCTTACACTCCCTTGCACCTTGTATTCTGTAAAACACGGCAAATACTCTTTGAACTGTGCCATTCACACATGGGACCATATTGCTTCAGCCAGCTAGTTTGCAACACCCTGTCATTATGCTAACATCACACGATAAAACTAACCGTAAACACATAAAAAGCGGATCGCGGTAGCCCAGTGGGTAGAGCGTTGGACTGCTGACCGGAGGGTCCCGGGTTCGATTCCCGGGCAAGGCACTCTGGGCACCTGCAGGTCCACCCAAGCTAATGTGATTTTTCGGGTACCAGGTCTTTCTGGGAAACCATAACCGGCGCAGGGAAAGGAACTGGCCCCCCTACCCTGATGTGTGAATTTTCACACGCCGTATAGGGCTTAGTACTGGGTGATCCATCATCTACTACACCGACCTTCGGGTTGATTACTGTGTTTATGGTTTAAACACATAAAAGCGTGTGAAATTTACGAATCAAGGTAGGGGGACCAGTTCCTCTCCCTGTGCCAATTATGGTTTACCAGGAAGATTTCGTATCCGAGAAATCACTAAGGTTGGATGGACCTGAGGGTGCCCAGAGAGACTTGCAAGGGAATGGCACCCGGGCCCTCCGGCCAGTAGTTCACTGGTCTACCCATGGCATACCGCAATCATCATCACATATTAGCATATATAAAAATAGAAGCGTGGATATATTAATCAAGAAAATAACGATTTTGTTAATAACTTTGTAAATAACAGTTTGTGGCAATGTATCGTATGTACGGTATTTCGTCTCACCGACTTGTTCTTTTATAAGCCCCCAAAATCTCGGAGTGTAATAGGACGACTCGGTAGCGTAACTGGCTAAAGCTCTCGGCAGGACATCGAGGGCTTCGGGCTCGAATCCCGGTCAAGACGAATGATTGTCAAGACGAGCGTCAAGCGATTGAACTCGGTGAGGAATCTGTTTTGACTCTGTCCCGCTTCCTAAAGAGGAGTTAGGTCAATTTTCGGGCAACATTTCTGAAGCAGAGAGAAACCAAGATCGATCGCGTGAGGGCAAGGGTTAAAAATCGTGGATCACATTAGTGAAAAACGGTATTTGTCAGCTCTCTTGCCAGCCACAGTGATGCCAAACTGCCTTGAGTATCGAGGGAGCACAGAGAGAGTTGCAGATGCCAGATCAGTCGCCCCTTGCAGCCGGCCCTGGGCCTTTCACGACGCGGCGGCCCGTGGAAGGAAGAGAGGGGAGAATTAACTGCGGGAATTCCAGCCGCTCCCCTCCCTGCGTTCGCCAAATTGTCCAATCATCATTGTTTTTATTTTCTATTTCGTGATCCAGTCCAATCAGAGAGCGCCCGTGAAATGGAATGGAACTTTCTCGTCATCACGGCATGAATGCTCGTAATTGAAATCTATGCTCAAATGAAGGGCCCCACAAAAACAATGTACCTTCGACGGTGCAGCCACATGCGGGGGTCGAATGAGAAAATGGATAATTAACAACGTCCCTTACCATCCATGGGATTCGGAAAATTGATTTCCTAAAGCATCATGCGGGCGGATATACTTCCAAAAATTTTTCAGCTATTTTTGTTTTTTTTAGCTTCCGTCATTCGGAGGGCGTGGGAATGGGGAAAAGAGAGGAAACGAGGGAATTGAGGGTGTCGCCATTTGCGGTATCTACTCTGAAACAATCGACAAGACCAAAGATTCCGCAAATGAATAGGCCTCAGTCAGAATACGAATCATTTAAACCATCCATGAGATTCTTCTTCAGTAGCATTTTCTTTGCAATAAATAAAGGTACGTGTAACGCTTAATAATCGCTCTCAGTAGTTTGTCTCGTTTTCAACAAATATTAGTTGATGCTACAATAATTTCAAGTTTTAATTTTTTTGTAACCGGTTCAGTTATTCCATCTCTGAAATTTTATTCAAATTTCTTTAGCTCAAACAAATAATAAGAATTAATTCCAGTTGCATCTGTACGGATAATTATGCCCGGTAAGGTCAGGAAAAAGAAATATATAAATAATATATATATAAACATAGATATGTATACACATTTATATATATATATATATATATATATATATATATATATATATATATATATATATATACATATATCTAGTATATATTCCATCATGTTAATCTTGGGAATGATAATTGAGGTGGTTTCCCGTTGCCTTCCTCAATAGTGTTTTTAACGTGACGCCATCACTTACTGGCCGCCCCACTGGAGTCAGACGCCATTGCAGCCGCCTCACAGGTATGTTTTGGATGGACGCAAACTACCGAGAAATTCTCTTGCTCCTCCCAACAAAATACAGCCCCGCATATCACTCTGCAACAAAGTCCCCCTTCACCTACATACACTTCCTTCGTCCATTCATCCCGTCCAGCATCCTTATCCTATTCCTGCCCTCGCTTGCGTAGCATCCTCCCCTCTATCACAGTCTTCAACATTCCATTGCCAACCAGAATGCTCTGCATCCATCTCTCCTGCCTCCTTTGCATTTCTCCTAAAAATTCCCTCTCTTCCCCACCATACCTAGCACTTCTTCTTTCATTAACTTATTTATTGAAAAATGAGATACTAAATAATTCAACAATGCTCATCGCGTATAACTACCTCGGGCAAGTTCTCAAGATTCAGGTGGTAAGCGACATAACACAAAATTTCGCGAAAGAGCAATTACGCATGTTAAATGTTTATTAAGACCTAGGTTTCGTGAATTACAGCATCATCAGCTAAGAATGGCATGTGTTCACCGGAATAGTATATGGGGAGGGGGAGGAAATGAGAGCAAGGGGGAGAGTTGAGAGTAGACTCTCATTTGAGGTCGACGGAAGGGTGTGAATAGAGGTGGTCAAGGGGTCAAGGGTCGTAGAGGGGGGGGGGTAAAAGAGGCAGGCGAACATCGAACACACATGAATGAAAGCTCACAACGTGAAAACATCTTAATATCTTCCTCCTCTCTTCTTGGGCTAAGATGTTAAGATATATTCGTCCTACAATCCTATCTTGTCCCTTAACCTTCCTTTTTCGAAAAGTTCCATGATTGAATTTATTTATTTTTCTCTTTTAATTTCATGCAATACTTACCCTTTGTGTTCTTGGAAGCTTTCAGCTACTCTATTACTATTCCGCGAATGGAAGCAAGCATGTGAATTTATTTTGCGTTCACCCGAATTCCTATGATTTCATATCCTTGTGCCTCCAATATAACTCCCTCTAAGAACTAATTCAACTGATTGGTTCCTAGAGAGATGCATACATTGCCTAATCCGTACATTCAATTCAGCTGCGATTCTCCTTCCGTCCTTCATTCCCATTACGCAAACTTGGTAGTTTAAATTATTTTATTTTGTCATCGCAATTCCTCCTAGGTTATTCCTACAGCTTGAACATTTAAATCCATTGCACGTTATTCAAATCCTTCTCCAGATCTACGAATTTTACGTAGAGTGATCTGGAGATATGCATCATTTCCCTAAACGCTAAGTGTGCCCAAAGCTGTTAAACAGGACCTCTGTCAGATAACTGAACGCTGAGAAAGCGCGGCCACTTTCCCACTTCGAAGGACAGCACGCTGTTTAATTGAAAATCCATTGCTCACTATGAAATCTCCGTTCAGTAGCCTGAATTTAAGAATTCCTTGTCCCTTTAGTAATACCTAGCAACATATTTCATGAAGGATTACGCCTGAGGCCATTTTTCCGAATCCTAGATTTGCTGGGATTCTAGAAATTCTGTTCATTGTTTAGTAGCGAGGGTTGAAACAAAACGCATCATTACCTTATTTCTGTGGTGACCAAGTCGGCTAACACTGATCATTACACTGTTAAAAATATCGCCAATTTATAACCTCTGGAGGTTACTCACTGAACTAGGATTGCTGATTTCCTTTAATGTCCTCTTTTCGTGACGCTCCGGATGACTGATCCTGTCATGACTAATTAGGAAAGGGAAAATTTTGATAGCTTTATTGAAGTTTGTGATCAAAATAGCTATAAACAATTCAAATTATTTTTAATTCCAGTTATAAAAATATGAAAGAGTATCAGAAATTGAGCTCAATGACCTTATAAATTAACAAAATAAAATGAAAACTCCTATAGCCGTAATAAGTTAGCACCCCTTGTCCCAAAAAAAGAAAACTATATTTGTTGTGATGGTTTGTGGGAAAATAAATTACACGACAGTAACCAACCATAAACTCTCAACCAGAAAACCCTTCTGCAATAGTATGCGGGAATGTTACTTCCTCGCCAGGGACCAACTACACACCTAAACACTCAATCCCATTTGTGATCATTCACAGGGTTCAAAGGAACCCGTTAAGGATTCCTGGGTTTATGAACAGATATACACTATCCGTGACTATTTATAGGAATAAATTACGCATTAGGGACAAACACAGAGCTGACACACTCACAAGTACTCAGGAAAACAATCATCCATGCATTCAAAAAGGCCTCACTACTGGGAGAATGTTGCTCAAATTAAGCAAAGTTAGCAAAAGACAAGGAAAGACGAGAGTGTGCATCGGAAATGTGTATTTTGACTACAGTGTAAGGAAAAAAGAACTTGCAAAAAAAGGCTACAATAACTTATTCAAACTTACAACCTTTTTTTCGCGCTACAACCATCCAGCGCTAAATTCAGGGGATCGAACCGGAGCGGAGTAGATGGGTCAGAACCCCACTCCCCTCCGAAGAGACAAGATTTAATAAGGGGCTCTCGATTTTACCTGCGAGCAAATACGGGTACTTCCATCACTCCTTTCATGAGTATAACCATTTGGCGCGATTAAAAGCTCTCCGGCTCGGAATTTTTTACTGTATACTCAGAGTCAGAGCGGAGAGGCAAACATTCGGCTCGGAGCATTCGAACATGAATGAAAGCCTATCGGAAAATCGTTCTACAACCGAAAAGTTATCGTTTTCGGTTAACCAGCCCTCGGGTTGATAACAGAGATTGGTTGGCCTCCTTGTGATCATCGGATCACTCTAGATCATTCTCCGAAAAATAAACTTGCAATCACGCGTCACGCTTTCTCCCCTTCTTGCATTGCTTCGCATGGTCAATGAACTACCGACCCGCTCGGTGCGCCAATCCCCGAGATAAGACGATGAACAATTTAGGATATAAAAACACATTCCAATAGTTCTTTAAGTACGACAAAAATGAAAATCTATCGAAAAGCAACCCTTTTGTAATTCGAAAACGAGACATTGATTAGTAAATTAAAATGGTTTACTATCAATAAGATTAAATTGCTTCGATAAGTCTCATTAAATACCATTGCACAAGTTATTTGCTTTTCTTTCGGCAAAGAGTTATGGAAACGTGGATTATAATATTATTTATTATATGGACTATGACTCAAAGCCTGGCCAATGATGCACAACCTTACACAACCTCCTAGCTTTAGAGCCATAAAATATTACTCTCCGAATAGAACTTTGTCTGGAAAGAGCAAGAATAAAAATAATGGGCCACATCCGAATCTCAAGGCCTAAGATAACATTTTAACGAATAAAATGCCAAAAACTGTTCCGTTTACATTTCAGTGCTCAGCATGAATCACACCATTATTCTCGTGGAAGTATTTCATAAATTATTTGAGCAAATAAAATGTTATATCTTTGAAATTCATTGCACGTCTAACGGCTTATTGCCCATCCGTTCACTCTTCTCTGTCCACCATCCTAAACTCCGGTGAGGTGAGTGCGGCCGTCGAAGCAGAGGCCGGAGCAAAATCGGGACGTCAACGGTCCTCTCCACTCCGGCCTCCTCGCTCTCTTTGCACCCCACTCCGCCAACTTGTGAGCCCCGCGGTTTGCCCCGGCCCTCCCCGAACTTTTAGCTTAGTTCATAAGATTATAACAAATTCCAAAATCAACCTAAAAAGACCATTTTTCAACGTTACAGCTCCGATTCAATTCGTAGTAGTAGTTTTGAGGGGAGGCGTCCGATTCAATTCCCTGTTTCTATTGGCTTCTTATACTTTAAAAGTTCTAATGAACCTAACTTTAAGACGGCACGAAAGGGCCAAGTCCGACACGATCCTTGGGACGATCTAACGCCCAGGATGCGCCATGCCGTGGAGACGAATGCATATCATCGCGACCGCCAAACTGCATTCCATTCGCTGAAAGTTGAACGAGTTGGTAATATTTACGACGAAGTTATGGCTCTGATCCGAGGAAATAGATAGAGAGAGGGAGAGAGCTGAACGCTCAGAGGGCATACCGTGAGTGTAGAATGAGTGATGGATGTCCAGGCAAGTCGAAACTATAGGAACTACTCCAGTTTGACTTTACCCTTGCAAGGGATTAGCGGGTGAGAAAACTGTCCAGTTACTGTGATTTATTTTCCTCTACCAAATCTACTTGCAAGATTCTTAACCACAACTGTTAGTTTCGTCACAAAATATCTCCAGAACCAGTATTTTTTGAAAGAAATCAGAATGGATTCTGAATAGAGATCCTACAGGACAAGCTTCGAATCTCTAAGCATTTCTGATATCTTTCAATAATTTATGCACTGGCAAAGATTGATTTTCCTGTTTCTGGATTCTTAATGGAGAGCTTTCAATAGCATATTTAACGTCGTCTCTCGTGAGGTTAGAAATGTATGGGAAAGATATACGATAGTTAGTGTTGGCGCTAATACAACAAGAGCCAATTAGTAAGTGCTATTGTTGCCTTCGAAAAATAAACTCTACTAGCTTTCTGCCGAAATAGCGATGTGCATGCATGAAAACAGAGTTGCATTGGAAAATAACCGAGATGCAATTTAAAGCAGGTGCATCAATCGAAAATTGGAGGAAGTTTAAAAAAAATACTTTCGATAAATAATCTTTCGCAAAAGAGTCGCTACTTCTCCAATGAATGCGTACTGCATCAACATATACTAACACAGCATGAGTATAAACCAAAGAGCAACTGGTCGCAAAACCTATTCAAAAGAATAATGAACAAACGATAACACTTTTCCATCAGATTTATCAAAGTAATTCATACCTCTTCAAGAGTTCCAAAGTTGAAACAAGTACCACAATTGTGTGTGCTGAATAATAGATTGTTAGTGTTTCCCAATCTGGTACTCGGAAAATTTAAGGAGAATTCCAACGAACGCCGAAATTTCAAAACAAATTTTGGACGAGCACAACCGCTCCTTCTTCCCTTCTTAACTCCCTGAAAGTCTTTCCGTCCAACAATTCTCATTACTTGGTCTACGTATCCCTCAACGCTCCGCCTCTACGACGGAAGAGGCATTTTTTTATTCTCTCCCTCGCGATGCGGGATCCCAACAGACTTCGTCCGAATGTGACATTAAATCGAATGAGGTAACGAGGTGTTCCATTTATTAAATTTTACTACATTTCCACGTCAGAGAGAACAAATGTATGCGCCCACTGGAATGGGAGAATTTGGCGGGAATAATTCGCATCGCAAAGATTACAATACATATACTAACGACCTAAGTAACTCTGAGACAGATCTCTCCTCAGCAGATTATAAAAACTTAACGATAAGTAGCATATACGATTTCTTAAATTATAAGACCAGAGAGAAAAGCTGGATGACTGACGCTATTATTACATTTTTTCGACGAAATTTAACTGGCTAATGTTACCAAGGTCGTGCTGGAGTTTGTTCGCTGTTTTAGACGTTGGCAACCCAGTTTATATATTTTCTTCCCGTTTAAATTTTACTAACTATGAGGAACTTTTCCCATATTTTTAGAGATCCGGTGAAAAATTCGTTAATTCAGACCATAGTAAGCTAATTTGAACCTCGGTTACTCGGGAATTTTGGTATTCACAGTCATTCACGAGGTTCTAACCAGTGTGTAATGTTTCATATGATCAGGCGCTTGCGGAGTGACCCTCCGTAGCAGTTGGCAGATCAAAGAGTTGGATTTATTTGGGTGCCACGTGGATGTCAGTTGAATGAACGGAATCCAGCAGGAACCGAGTTTGAACAGCGGGCCTCCACCATTCGCCCTTCCACTGCCCATCCACCCCCTCCCACATCGATCGAGAGAAAAAGAAACTTGTCAAGGTCGCATCTTCGCCCTTCTTCTTCGGCCCAGATACGCAAACGCCCGTCATCATCGCCATCCAACCCGTTCCCACCTTCCCTTTTTTGCGTCCCCGGTCCTCCCCCTCCCCCCCCCCACACTCCGCATCCAGCAGCAATGCTCGCTCTCCAACGACCACCCCTTGGTCCGCTCTCGAAACAAAAAGATTGCAACCCACACTTCCAACCTCCCTCCTCCTTAGTCACCCTCCTCAGGTAAGGGTGCGACTCCTTAATGAAGGACTCCGGAGAGGGAAGGAGAGGGGTGCGTGAGAAAGGGGAAGGGCCTCTCTTGCCTAACGGAGAGAGGGTGAAAAGCGAGGGAGGGAGGGGGAAACGCCAGCAGGGCTGCCACCCTTGGGGAATCAAAGTTGTTCAACGGCCGCGAAATCAGGGCCTCAAGTAATGGAAAAATACAGAATGGCATCGTTTTACTGAACTAGCTATATTTTTGGCAATTCGTTGATAATTAGACATTAAAGCCGTGATTGAATATGTCAATATATTTCATGTATTATTTGAACCGATAACGGTTAAGAAAGTTACTTAACCACTTTTCTGGTAAATATCGTGAGCATAATAATGTCGAAGAGTAAACTGATATTATCATGGATATGTAAACTCATATTGCCATTTGGTCTGAATTTCGGTTGTCTGAAAGTGGAATGGCATCTTGCGTAGACCTCATAGACCTTTCCCATTTTCATTTTTATTAAAAAAAGCTTAAGTACCAAATGAAGAGGAACACAAATATGCGAAATAAAGAACGCGGAAAGGTCAAGAAAAGAAAAAAACAGTGAATACGACGATCTTACACCGCAAAATATTTTAATAAAATGGATAAGGAGACAAAAAGACCAGATGGAAGTGGACATAAGACAAAATCTTAAGCACTGGATTGAGAAAACAATACACGGTCCGTGCAATAAGTACCGTGACTGGTTCGCGGTGGCCTCAAGGGAGCGGTGGATGGGGGTCCGAGCGGTCGGCTCAGTAGAGGGGTCCCCCACCACTCAGGCGCACTTTAGTTCGGTCGCCTCCGGGTATGCGTTGAGACAGGAGGTGGATTTTTGTGACGTGTGATTGCTTGTGGTGTCGTCGAGCCAGCATCGAGCGCACCGTCGAGCAACGCAACGCTGCGAAGTTTTGCGTTAAACTCGGGTAATACGCGTCGTAGACCCTTGAACTCATTAAACAGGCTAATGGGAATGATGCCTTAAGCCGCACAAGAGCTTTTGAGAGGCGCAAAATATTTAAGGAAGGCCGGCAGATCGTCGAAGACGAACACCGCGTCGGACGCCCAACGACCGCTCGAACCGATGCTCAGGTGGCCAAAGTGAAAAACGTTTTGGACTCTGACAGGCGTTTAACCATCGCCCTTATCAGTGAGGAGACCGGCCTTTCAGTCGGAACCGTCAACACCATTGTAACAGAGGGTCTTGCGATGAGGAAAGAGGGCGCAAAGCTGGTGCCGAATGTCTTGAGCAAGGAACAAAAAGTGTCGCGGGTGGAAATTTCGTAAGAAATTTTGGACTGCGTCTAGGAAGATGAAGATTTTCTCGGCAACGCTATTACCTCAAGGGATAGCTCAAAAGGAGGTCTAAGGATATCGGTTCGACTCCGTCGAGGCGGTTCAAGTGGTGACGACAAAGGCTCTCAATTGTATTTCGGAAACCGACATCCAGCGGGTCTTTGACAAGTGGCAGACGCGCTGAACTAATTGTGTCGATGCAAGAGGAATGTATTTTGAAGATTATAAACTAATTATAATGATAGCTGCAATACATTTTGATTTTTGTAACAAGTCCCGATACTTATTGTATGTACCCTGTATTCTTGAAATAATAACAATTAAAAAATAGTGTTTAGCCCTAAGCTCGGTTTGATATTTTTCAAATTTATTCCCAACCGCTATCACGGTTTAAAAAGTGAGGCTAGAGCCTAAGTTCAGTGGCGTGTGAAAGTCATACATGCCATGTACTTCAGAGTGGGAGGGAGGAGGGTTAGTTCCTTGCCGCCACTCCCGCACATGCCCATCTCTGTGAGACCCGGTAACCGAAAAATCATACAGCATGGGTAAAGCTGGGGACTCGAAAACAAGGAATCAAAGAGACGTGTTCGGGAACCGAATCATGGCCCTTCGTCCAGTAGTCCACCAATCCACCCCATGGATTAACACCCTTAATGATATTCATCTCTATACATCTGTGAATAAGTACATTCATATTAGGTAGGTTAGTCGTTAATATGCCACAAAGATATCGAGTATCTATAAGAGAAAATTGAAATTTAAAAGCATATTTATGTGAGAACAAAACTCTTGTCTGTGGAAGGAGTATAAGATTTTGTGGGAATACTTGTAACGTTACTTTTATTAATATTTTATTTAATATTGTTTACATTGACAAACCATGGTAAATATTTATTGATGATAAACCTTTGGCCATTGTGGGTGAGGTGTATGAACGGAAATGAAGGACGTGCCATTGAAGAGGGACACGCGGTGCAGGAAGGGAGTACTGAGGGGGCGGAGTGGGAGGTTCCTATCGGGAAATGAACAAATGGATGCTCCGCGGCTGCAGACATGGTGTCCCCAATATAACCGCTGGCTATAAAGATTCTCGGGATCACGCTAGCGTATTCAACTTGAGGACACCGAATAAAATATTTCCCAAGTATTTAAATCAACGTCTTCATAATACCCGGCAAGCCGCCGCGCGGGCGTGTAGCGGGGATGCTGGGCCATCACCCGTCAAATAGAATTAAACCACATGCAAAAGAAAATCATGTTACCGCTACACAAATATTAGTTTAATCATGCACTCGATAAATTTTAATCACAAGAAAGAAAGAGCTTACATGCAAAAATATTCAATAACAGGATATGTATATTCAAGTCATGATGTAGAGGTGTTAAAAAGATGAGTCCACTAAATAAAAAGAATAACAAGCAGGATATCGACCAATATATGCACTACCAATTCTAATTATCTTCTACGCGATTGCTGTCATATCTATTTTGATCTCTAATGTTACGAGGAAAAAACATTTTACATCTATCCGTTTCACAATACGTAAATCTCCCTGAGTTTGCACTGGTGATCTGACCCATGTTAGAAATGAAGAAACCATTTTTTCAAAAACATTTTTCTTATTTTTCAACATAGTCCCCTTTTAGAAAGATACACTTCTCCAAACGTTCCGGCCATTGTTTTAACCCCTCCAAAAATAGGATTTGTCGAACTCTGCAAAATACGCCTCGGTCTCGGCGATAACTTCCTTGTTTGAGCTAATTTTTTTTCCCGCGAGCCAGTTCTTCATATTCGGGAATAAGAAAAAGTCGCAGGGAGCTAGATCGGGTGAATACGGGGGGTGCGGCAGCAATTCATAACGTAGTTCATGCAGTTTGGCGGCAATGGCGGCGTGGCAATTATGAGCAATCGCGGCACCAATCGGGCCGACAATTTTCTCATCGCCAACTTATCATGTAAAATATTAATTGCCGCTCCGGTCGACACACCCACGGCCTCTGCTACTTCGCGCACTTTCGTTCGTCGATCACCGAGAATCATGGCGTGGACTTCTTGAATGATATCCTCGGTAACCTCGTCTGCCGGGCATCCTGGTCGCTCCTCATCAAAAACAGGTGCTCGCCCACGTTTAAATTCGTTGAACCAATATCCAACTGTGGTCATAGATGGCGAAGTGGCCCCATAAACAGCATCCAACTTTGCTTTCATCTCCTCGCATTTCTTCCCATCCAAAAACAAAAAGCGAATTACCGAACGATACTGCTCTTTTTCCATCTTAGCGAAAATGACGAAACGCGTCTTACTCGAATGGCTGCCAAATCCAAACTAACCTTTAAATCAGTCTGAAATTTGTTTCACCGTCATTTGATAGATGGCAGCACACGATGGTAACATAAACTTTCCTCAGGAATGCCCTTCATCGTCAAACACGGGTTCTTATTGAACCGCCCTCCCATGTCTTTAACGTCCTCAGGTAATTAACCTGCCTCAAATTTACGCAAGCATACCTTGTTATAAACCAAGAATCTTTGAACTATTTGAAGATCTAGATGACTTTTAACTGGCTGGTAAACAGTAAACAATTATTTACCAAACAGGAGATGAACGCTTAGAAAAAATGTTGGCAAAATTCTGTCAAATAGATACGATATGTAAAACACAAAGCGTGGGAATGGAAAAGGGAAATAGTTTCCGATTGAATTGGATTATTACTCTTCTTCTGGAGTCCCAAATAATAAATTAAATGGGCCAGGCTCATTTCCGAGGGAAGGAAATAACGGTTTGGTAACCGTCCAAGTAACTGGTGCGAGTGCGAAATGGACGGGAGATAGGCAATCAAATTAAATGCCAGGTAGGCGAGAGTAAATATCTCATTCGCGAGAATGGGCGTGATGCAGATAAGGACTCTTATAACACTACATGGAGAGGAAGAGATAATTGCGCAATGATAGGATAGGGGAATGAAAGGGGGGTGGCGGTGAATGTACGGGACGGGGGGTGGGAGGGGAAGCAGCTCTCGGATCAGGGTGAGTGGCAGGGATGACGTTCAACCCCCACCGCCCAGCGGTGGGGGTTGAACAGGTGGACGCATCCAATAGCTCTCTTACAACGCACCCCTCGCTCCTGCTCCTGTAAATTACAAATGGTTAGCAACAACTATTCCCTTCCTGAAATTTTCTCGCGGTATTCGCCCACGTCCCTTCTGTCCCGTTTCCAAAACCAGGAACTGACCGGTAATTCAAACATACCGGCATAGAGGAGCATAAAAAGCGCTTCATTTTTAAAGATATGATGACGTACTTTAATTAAAAATAATTACTCTCCCACTCTTTTTCCTTTTTTCACTCAGCCTTGTGTTGTGTTAGCTTTTAGTTAGTCTACCTAACTGAAAGTGGAGTCACTTCGCGTTGACATATTACGAAGCAACCTGTTTCCCGACTTATCCACGAATGGGTTTGAAAGAAGTGAATTAGATTATAAATAATACTACAATTTTTCACCAATTACTTGAGCAAGAATATTAGACACGGAAATTCGCATTTTAAAATATCTATATAAACATTATTAATACAGATATATTAACATTACATAAATATTTTCAATTCATGGAGCACATTTACAGTCGACCTCTTTTTGTTACACGATTCTCATCATTTAATGAATTTCCAAGGACCTCCGTTTCACACCGACATTTTAACTTGAACATGACCTAGTTTTGCACATAGCTTGGAAGCAGTATCATTTAATAGACACCCTTAGTAAAATATTGGAATTTCATTTAGTTTCTGGGAAATCTAACTTAACATTTAAGAGGGAACGAGAAAACATGGAGTTATCATTAGACAAACAATGTTTTATTTTGAAATAAAATGGAGTTTGAAAAAAAATACTTTGTTCTTCCACGTATAGTATGTGTAGAAGAAGACAGTATTTTCTTTTCCAATATGAATTGCTTCCAAGAAGTAACGCCTCAAACCTTTCTATTTAAAAAGGAGGTAACTCCATAGATCCGTTGATATTTTTGGAAGTGATCTTAATGATAAGGAAACATTAAAAAAAGGTAGGACCTTCAATGTAAAGGAATAACTATATTGCACAGAGAACAGAGAGGTCCTAACATAATAAAGGAATCAGGACGCCTTGGGCTACTGTACACTCGTAGACAACACTAAAGGTGAAAAAGAGATATAAATTTAAGAGGTTGGTCAATGATATGGGTAAAAAAATGAACAGGGATGTTAAAATAATCAACTAGGGTACAGGGCATACTATATGTGCCCATGGAAACTAGAATGTAGGTGGTGATTTACGGATACATTAATTGGTTTGAAAAATTAACAAACGGGGGAGGACAAACGAACGAAGTTGAGGGAACTCTCAGGGGGTAAAAAAGCAAACACATAACCAAAGTTACATTATAAAGTAGGGAATCTTTGCATGGGATCAAATGAGATTCAGAGTAGATGAAAGAATCTCCTGCATTAACGGCAATGAGAGAACCCCAAAGATATTAGATTGTGGCAGAGAATATAACAAAAATGAGGTATTACTTGCTAAGAACAAAATTAAAAGTTATCTAGAAACAAAATAAAAAAATTACAAAAAAGCAGTGCTAAAAAATTGGCTGTAAGATTAGCATTTCGCGCAAAAAATAGTATTTTATAGATTCATTATGGACAGAACGTTCCTAACCGTAAATTGGAACACAGTTTTTAAAAATCACTTTTTCAAAACCATTTCGATGGACTTAGTTGTCATTTCTGCAAATGTAGCTTTGTGATCACAAATTCCCTCAAGTATGTCCACGATTGTGATAAACCTTCACAAAATTGTCACAAATATGTCAAGTATGCTGTTTGTACGCGTAAGTACTTAACAACTTGTTCCAGCGAGATTTTGACGAATATATTCATTATAATTTTCAAATGAGTCGGGATTTTTTCCAGCTTTCCTATGAAATAGTTGTCTCAATCAAGTGTCACCAGATTGAAGCTGCCAGTGACTACAAGTATACTGTTACTAGTTTTTATAAAGAGGTAGCAGGAATTTCCCCCCGCGGAGAGGGACGAGGGACTGAAAGGGAAACTTAAAAACAGATGAACGGAACACGAATGAGGTAATTCGGAAGGAATGGGTTATTATAACAAAACACACAAGGTTAGTGGAAGAGCATGCATTTAAATAGAACTAATTATTTAAAGTATATCGTTGTCGTATCATTCATAATGCTAGGTTCTCAAATCTTAGTTATCTACAATGAATACTCCACCAAGTCTATTAGGCCTGTATTTTTTGTAATTGATGAAAACCTTCGGAAAAAAACTCGCTGTCTCTTATATCACCTGTGAGCCAACTTTTTGTTATCATGGCGATGATTATCTCTGTACTTCGTTGGAAATGTATTTTTTAACTTATTTCATTTTGTATGCCTCTACAATTTAATGCCATAATGTCCATTGCACCTAAAACTTCTGGTTTGCAGCCATTGCGAATAGAATTGTGCGTAAAATGTACATGGTTACCATTTACTTTCCTAAAGCTGTAAACCTCTAATCTGATTGGTCTCAAGAAATTTTTCTGGTATTTATTTCTTCGAATGAATAACTACGAACTACATTAAACTATCGTTGTTTGTTCACTCATTTTACGCCATTTACTCGAAAGTTTGACAACCCCCCGACCAACTATTCCAACAGATCAATGGCCACTCAGTCGTCAATTTCCTGTTGTGGAGTAGTCCAGAAACTAGTCCACCCTCCCCTCACCCGTAGACCCGAAATGCACGCTGCCTCGATCGCATTTTCCCTTCCACTTTGCTCCCAGTAATAACTCTCATAATTGGCCTTGAGGCGTGAGATGCAAACAGTACGCCCTAAGTTCATACACCGGAAATTAGGTTTGCATTCATTTTCCGTGCGGACGCGAAGGATGTATAAACAACGGACAGCGCGAGAGATGCATCTCAGCCTCTCGTAAAGCCTATCTGCATTTCAGCTGTAAAACCGATTTCGACTCAGCGTACCAAACTTGGTTAGCATATAAAACTACAAACCCAGTTTCCCCAGCGCCTTCCATATCGTTACCTTCAACGCAAACGGTCTCCAACGCCTTCCCAGTGTCTGTAATCGCTTGAGTTCACGTCAGGTCAGTCAATCATTCCACACCATTGGCACGGGCTTCACCGAATGGGAATGGGAGCGGACTTTCTCTCCAGCTAACATTGACATGCCGTTTACGCTTCCTTGTAGTAAAGTCTTATTTTTTTATATTGAACTTCTTTTTAAGTAGATTCATTCAATTTCTAATTATATTCGTTATCATTTAAAAAAATAAATTTGGGTGTGTGTGCGGGAGAAATTTATTCTGAGGCCGAAATGAAATTTACATTCATATATGCACGTATGAGAGCGATCCTAGAGATGGCGGGCCTGCAATTCGTGCTGGCACAAGTCCCTCGGTTTTCCATCTTTTTTTGTAAAAGCATCAGCATAAAATTTCATCATTATAAAGTTATTTTGTGGAAATAAAGAGTATAATATAATATTTTATGTTCATTTGTGCATTTTTAATGGAGGGTTAAAGTACTCGAGCCGAATTATCTTGCCAGTCAAGCGAACAATGTATTTGATGCTGAAGAAAATACATTTTTAAAAGTTATTTACCTATGTACATGGAACAAAATGGAAATATCCCGCTGTACAGTATCCAAATAAAATCATATGATTTTCACATGAAAACAGTTAAGAAAAATCGGAAGGATCCCGACAGAATAACCCTCAAAAAAGTTACCAACTCAATTCATTTTTAAAATGAAAAAGACCAACCCACTCACTAAAACCTCATTCTCCACTAACTATCCGTGGGTGTTAAATATGCTCGAAATCTCTAGGATCATATGGATTCGCGATTTTTTCCCATTCCCCAGAATCATTGAGTTGTAAATTAATATTTACTTTTCGATTTCTGATAGTCTACAACATAAAGTGCAAAACGTTTTTCGCCATTATTGACGGACGTTTTAAGATACTTATGCATAATGTACCAAAAAAGGCGAACGAAGACTAAAGATGTCAGTTGAGACTTCTGCCGAACCTTTTAGCACTAGTAGTCGTTTTAGAATATATAAAACTTTGGGTAGAGATTTAAATGATATCGACCAAATCGAACTATTATTAACATACGCCTAATAAAGTAAGTAGATTTCTAGTTTTTTTCGATTTAGGTATCAGAAAAAATTATTTATTTTCGGAACTTCAATTTTGAAACTTATTCCAGAAGATAAACATAACACGCCATAACTAATGAATAAAGTGTGAACCTAAATTAAGAGTGGTTATTCGCATTTCTTTGGCTCCAAAATTGAATAATAAGATCTAAGTTATCTAAATATGTAATCCATATGCGGTACAACTTTCACTGAATCTACCGATATTGCGTCACCACCAGTCACTGCAACTTTAAGCGTGCCCGGTGTGGTTATACCTGCTTGTGATTATGAACAATATTCACGAAGGGGTTTTTTTACACTGGAAAGTAAAAAAAGTCTGGCTCTGTGATAGGTCTGAGCAACAGGGAGGATGATCAACGTGCTTCACATTTATTTCGCGTTGGGTTTCGTAAAACCCAACGCACAAGGCAACTCCTCATTTTCAATTTTTCAGATTACCAACGCTTGCAACCAACGACACGGAATGAAAATTTCAGTATTACTTCTACTTGCCTTGTAATTATTCAACCATCCTCTCTCCAAATGGCAGCAGCCGTGTTAACATTTACTTTTTTAAATGTGTCTTCTGCTCCGATCCACCTTCACATGATATTGATAGTCTCCCCTTTTTAAACATTTAAAACCATCTTCTAGCAATACGAAAGGAATCACTCTCCATGAGTCTCCTGGGTCATTTTATAGCCCTCGGTTTAAGGTTTGTTAAGACGAGAGCATTATTTCAAGGAGCGAAGAGAATATAGTTCGACTTGCAACGACTACTGATGCCACCTATAATGGAGCGAAATAAATGAACCAAAAATACATTACTCATTAAGGTAACAACATAAGATATAATTATATAATTTTACAATAAATCACGTCAATAAAAAATGTATGGTCAATTTTCATTGGACAGTCATCGTTATTTGTCACATTTTGAAAATTTCGTTCAAAAAGCCGAAATAATGGACCCTGTTCATCAAAAGTTCTCGTTAGGTATGAAAACGGTGCTTATGTATATTTATTCGGTCTTCAGAATATATAATGAAATCTTTGCACACCCTCAAGTGTGCTCGCTGGCACTCAGTGTGCCAAGTCCCCACAAAATCAACAAGAATACTAACGTGCCAAGTCAACACTCAACTTTCCACTTACGGGCATGGAGTTCTTTAAAAAGTTTTTCTCTACCCCAATTAGTTCCTCCCGTTTGATAAATTAATGAGAGAGGGAAAGAGAAGGGTAACGGAAATCGACGATTCAGACGTCGGAGGGCAAAAACTTTTGCTTCCATCGCAAAAGGCGAAGACAGATTTGAAGAGAAGCATTTTCAGAAATAGACCTCTTTCATCCGTATTTAAGTGGCGTTTGTAGTTTTGAATGTTTCCCGAGAGAATATGCTGAAGGAGATATTCCATATGATTTGAATCTATATTAAAACTATCCTTATCTTTTGTCGCATTCACCAATTCTTCCACTTTTTAACGCAAACATTTCACTTAAAAAAAGAAAGCTAAAGCCAAATTAAAACGGAAAATTTAAAGCCAGAGGAAATGTTATCTAAATGTTTACCATAATGTCAGAAATAGAGATTTTATGCACCATTATTAATTTTGAAATATCTATTTTTTGCCTTTTAGCAGATGTAAAATAATATTTTTGCATCGAACAGGTTTTCTAGAAATTTTACACGGGCAACATGTAGATCAAGCGGAAGAGACGGCATCGCGGGTAGCGTCACCATAGCGATCTCGTGCACCACCCCCAACCACTCAACTACAATGGGACGCTCCCGTCCCCTCAAACCCCTCCCCTCCCTTCCAATCCCCCCCCGCCTCCTCTCGGTGGGTCCATGGAAGCCGGGCTACGATGGACACGCCCCACTGCGAGCGTGAATACAAAATAATGAGTGCGAATAAAGGAAGTGAAACAACCTTACTAATAGGGACACACTATCCCTTAAGAATGATACAAACACTAATTAAATTGCTTTCTCTTTCAAATACTTGCCATTTCCTAACTTTCAGCGTAGACTAATTCTTCGTTTCGCTACGCCATAGAATTAAATTATTTTTAAAAGGCTAAAATTAAACAATCACCATTGTTTGTGTTCTGTTCAGAGCATTCACGATCCCATCATCAAAGCATATTTATCCGTACAGTACTTCTGCCAGGGAAGCTTAGTACTCAAAGCTTCTGAATCAAAATAGTCCACATAAATATTCTCCCGTTTAAGGATGTCGATGCCCTTTGCGGGTACGTATTTTTATAAATTTTCAACAGCTGCCAATAGAATGTTGTTCTTTTCGTACGTCATTTGAGTGTGAGTGCTTGAGACTAGCAAGGATCAATGCTGTATAGTACATCCAAGCTAGAGATTGCGTGATTAATTTTCATTTGCTATTATTATGATATTTTTAATTTTATTTTGTTACGTGCGATTGGTGGGCCACTGGCGCAGAGAGAAGTCTCTCGCAAGCCCTGATTGAGCGTGAGTGCTTGAGATTATCAAGGATCAATGCTGTATAGTATATCCAAGCTAGATAGTACGTGATTAATTTGCATTTATTTCATTTTATTACGTGTGACCGGTGGGCCGCTGGTGCAGAGATAATTCTCTCGGAAGCCCCTGACTGGTGTGCTTGATAAGGGTCAATGCTATCTAGTACACCTTAGCCAGAACATATTTCGGTTCTAACCGTTTGCCTTATTTATTTATTTTATTTTTTTAATTTGAGTTATTCATTTATTGATTTACTACATATCTCCTCTCTAATTTCCTTCACCTAACATTTGCCCATTTATAACGGCTGGGGTTGACTCTTCCCATAATATTCATCAACTAACTCATGTTCAGAAATCCGTAATGATATCTTAAAAAATTGAGTGGAACACCCCATATCAGATGTACGGGGTTCACTTCAGCGTTAAGCATTCGCAATGGACTGTCGGGGCCAGCCGTCGAAGCCGCCATCTTGGGGGTTAGACGACCACCCGGGGCGCCACCCTTGCCCTACATCTCCCTTCAGGAAGTGGATGGGCAGGTTCTCCAAGGGGGCCAAAATTCCCTGGAATGGATGAAATAGTTCCGGTCGAACTTGATCATCTCTTAGCGTCATCCCATGTCCTTTGATTGAGCCATCAGGTGGTAGGGACAGGCCGTCAGGTCCCCGAAACTGGGGCACCTGCGGAATTATGGTCGTCTCCCCGATGTCGATCATAATCTTTAACCATTTTCAATTACAAGGAAGGAAGTCATCAAAGGCATAGCCAAAATTGATGGCCCGGGGGTAGGAAGAGAAACTAGGCGGGGAACTGATTAAAGTAATAGCATGAGAACTCCCAGATGGACGGCCATCGAGGGGATTAGTTTTTGCTGTGTGACTCATAGAATTAATGCAAAATGCATGCGAGGAGTAAACGGGATTAAAAATAAGCAGAAAGTTTTAGTTAAGCATCAAATTAAGATGTCAATAATTGAAGAAGATAGACCAGTTGACGAACCTATGAAGTATTTTCGACTAAAATATGACATGTAATTAGAAAATTGAAAGACGATTCTTATCCGAGAAAAAATATTCTCCGAAAGTAGAGAGTTCACAACATGGATTCTCAATGACTAGAAATTTAATGAAGGTTTTATATTTTGCTTGAGAGTTGCTTGGATCTGAATTCTGTTTCAGAGGAAAGAGGATTAGAAGAGATTGGCGGATTTTAAGATGAGAGCATGGAGGATGATGGAGGGAAAAGGCTGAAAAGAGAAGGCAAATGGAGAAATGCAAGACACAGGGGATAACGGGAAGCCTAGAGTGTTAATTTGAGGAAAAAATTCGTTAAAGGGAATGAAGAAGTTGATGAAGGCTTGGCAGGATGCAGGAGGCTAGGATGGATAGGGGAATGCGAGATAAGCACCGAAGTGAGGAGGCAGTATGGAACGAACGAAAAAGGGGCGAGCAGAAAAAAGATCCAAAAGAGAAAATAATGAAGGATAGATATAACCCTTGATGAAAACCAAGCATTAAAATTCCACGGCGTTACTCTATGGCATGTCCACAAAGGGTCGAAAACCAAGTACATTAGGAATGGTGTCAAATTCAATTATAATTTGTGATGTTAATATTCCCCATTGATCATATCTCATTTTTAGGTGTTTTGGATATTTACAAATTGTTATCACATAGTCGTAACGTAACACCAGTCAATACCAAAGTTTTTATGTCCATGAAACGCGAAAGAACAATTTTTTTCTAATCTTTCAGTGCTCGCATTTAGGAAGCGATTTTTTGGCCATGTATAGGAATTAAGAGAGAATAATGGTCAATATGTCTCAGCTAAGCTCCCAGGAATACGAGGAATCGTATCGTAGATAAACATTTATTTTGGACTCCAATTAACATCGTCTGTCCAAAGCATGCAACAAATTCAGACTTTGGTGACGCAAGTTATATACAAATGTATCATAATCCCAACTGCTAAGATTTTTAAAAGAGGAAAATGAGACTACTTATTGAAATCGGAGAAGAAAATTCAATTTTCATTAAATAAAAAGCTCAAGTTTTCACTTCGAGGATGTGTTTTACCCAAAAACATTATTGCAGTAATTACTGAATTATGTAGAAGTTCTCCGATTTAAGAAATTAAGTAACTTTGAACGATACAAGCGAAAGGATACATTTATGTTGATTTATATTGACATTATACACATGGAAACGATGATTTCATATCGATGAGTTGAAATATTCGCAAAAATTTCTGTTACACTCTTGATGGTTGGTTCCATTAGTTAGAAAATGTTGTGTTAAAACCAATTAGACATCATGAGCACTGTTGACATGATTTGGAGACATTAATGGGTTCTTGAAAATTTTTAAAATTTTACTATCCTATCATTTATGTTAGCTGCCCACCCGTATTTAGGACCAAGATATCAACCCCATAAATATTTTAGTACTGTTAAACAATATTCGGCATTTGGTATATCATATTTAACTGCCTTACTTGGGGTTTTTTCCAAGGAATTATGGAGCCATATTCTCTAGTCTCTCTCATCACTTTACCATGATACACGCTCCTATTTTTTGGAGGCACAGACAAAATTTTCCACTACACCATACTCACGATCTCCATTATTCCATCCACTTAATTTATTGGCAGCACATATTCTGGGTCACAGTCTAGAAAATGATTACACGGTATTGATGGAGGGAGAGGGTATAAAGGTGCCGCTCTCGACATAATCACCACATCTGTATTCCCCCTCCATCTGTCGAGCGAGCTTTTGCTGGGGATGCAGAGAGAAAGCGCATTTAAGGAATCTCAGCTATCGAGACGAAAAATATTACAAGAACAAAAGCGAATCAAATCGAACTCTCGAAATTACTCTCGAAAAATAAATGTGAGGGTAACAATTTCAAGGGACTAACAGAGAGAAAATAGCTTAGCGTACGTCGTGTGGAAGGGGATTCTAATCTTCGAGGGGTCGGAAGATTAACGACTGAGCATCAATAGCAATGCGAGTTTATTAAAATAAATACTTGTGATATTCTGAGCGACAATGTGCCTGAGAAAGAAATAATCCCAATGTGACATTTATCTTTTCCCTTATTTTTCTACAAGGTTTATATAAAAAGTATCAATAAGAGTTTTTTCCCTGAAATGTTTGTGAAGCGCTGAAATCAAACAGTCGATTAAGTGTGCGCGTGATCGCAGATCATACTGGCATTGATAAGATGGCATTGACACCATTATCACTAAACATTTGGCGCTGAAAAAGATCTGCGCGAAACTCGTCCCGAAAGTATTGACGGACAACCAAGAGAAGAGTCGAGTGTCTGCTCGCAAAAAAACAGCTGCAATGGTATCGCGACGATTCCCCAACGCCATTATGGTCCCGGCTTTGCAACAACAGACTATTTCCTATTCCCAAATCTGAAATTCTCCCTCATAGGACACCACCATGGGACTCTATAAGTACTGTAAAAGCTTACACGCGTACTCTTCAGGACCTTCCGAAATCCGCCTACCAGGGAGTCGTGGAAAATCCGTTGGCTAAATTGTGGCGACGCTCAAGGGATGTACTTTGAAGAATATTGATGCATTATAGCAATATTTGAAATAAATCTACTTTCCCGATACATTTTATACAAATCATATATATTGGCCTCATATACTTCCTGATTATTGTAGAAGTATAGTTTACACTTGCAAAAAATGTATAGTAAAAGTATTATAAATTGAACCGACCACTAAGTTCGATATGAAGAAAATGCCTCGCTTAAGGTGTGTTCGCTGACATGCAGGCGGCATACTAAACCAATCACTTCGTCATGTCTTGGACACTTATTTCTCCTGGCTCACCCCAATCCTATTCCTGCCATTAATTAAAAACTCAAGGCATCATTCACCAGCTAAACTATTGCAACGGCAATTCGAAACCCATTATATTAATTTGTTTAGAAGAGACGGGGAGAGGTGGCATAGAGACAACAATGATGTTTCTCTCTGTTTCATCATTATTAAGATAAATATACTGGTCAAGGTAGATTTTTTAAGTACCCAATACCTAAGTTCAGCTACATCTCTAAGCCCTACCTCAGGCAACACTCAATTAATGCTCTAAAATCTGCATTTCAATAAGCTATTATTTAATTCCTCTTACTCGCTGGCCACCGTTATTCCAAAAATCTTCTTCTCATCCTATTCTACCTCGTTTACCCAGCATCCTTCCTCTACCACGGTCTTCATTGCCACTCAATATAAACCACAAACATTTTTCCCATCCTCCCTAATTAGGCTTAAAAATTTCTTAGGCTGTTTTCGCCTGCCAAAAAACTTTATATGATTAAGAGTAATGATGGGTATAACCAATTACTCTTATTAAAACAATTACACCAGCTGAAATGACTGAAAAAGGGAAAGGAAGGAAAAGGCAAAGGGGGTTGCAGAGAGGGCAAAGATAAGTGCTATGAAGACGCTGTGAAGCAGAGGAGGGTGGGAGAGAGAGAGAGGGACTTCTGGAGATAAAAGAGGAATTAAAGGGGAATGTTGGGGACGACGAGGAATATGTAGGGCGTGTGTTATGGGTGAAGGGGTCGAGTGGCGATAGGGAAGATGCCGAGATGGGGGAAAGGGGAGGGGAGACTGTGAACAGGAATATTTGAAGAGGGTGGAGGTCGAATAGGAAGAGACAACGCCAAGAGAGTTATGATGTTGTGCACGATCGAATGGGTTCAGCATATTCTAGAACAATAAGAAAAAAACTAAAGTCGAAATTTATTTTTAAAAAAACAACGCATAACGAGTGACTTTTTGCAATACGAGTGGCAAGGAGAAAAAGATTCCCGGAAGTACTCTGCGCCTACAGCTTCAGTACGTGTTTAGCACTCGTTTCGCTTACAGATTAGTGTCGCTGGTGTTCACAAATGTTTCCAAACTTGTGTTCAGGCATACATAGTTTGCATAAAAAGTATCGGAAAAAGTGACGGAAAAATATACTTATCTTAGATATTGCTACAATGCATCAAAATTTCTCTTGAGTGTCGAAGCACGTTCGCCAGCGGTCTTTCCACGACTTAAAGGCTCCCTGGTAATCGGAAGGTCCAAAATGGTATGCATGCAAGCTTCTTTGACGGTACTTACGGTCCCATGGTGCTGTCCTTTGAAGGAGGATTTCATTTTGGGGAATAGGAATTAGCCCACTGGTGCCAAGTCGGAACCATAATGGCATTCGGGAATCGTCGCAGTGCCGTGACAGATATTTTTGCGAGCAGACACTCGACTCTGCTCTTGGTCGTCCGTCAATACCTTCGGGACGAGTTGAGCGTGGATCTTTCGTATCACCAAATTTTTAGTGGTAATGGTGTCCTCTGTCATCTTTTTAAAGCCGGTATGATCTGCGATAATGCGCACACTTAATCGACGGTCTGAATTCAGCACTTCACGTACAAGGGAAGAAAAAAACTGTTACCGATAGTTTTTATGCTAAACTTGTACGTTCACGCTCGAATGTGTATAGCACATTTTGATAAAGGTAGACGGTGAGCCAAAATATTACATACAAAGGCATATCATAGAGAAATAAATGACCTCCTTTGTTAATGCATTAAAAAAATAATTAAAATGTACAATCAAAAAAATTCACCTCATCAGATGAGACTGATTAATGAACACGCCACAAATTTTTCTTATCAATGAAAAAAAAATCGCCCTACAAAAATAACAAATTTTTTGACAAAGCCTGTATTAATACAAAAACATATCTTCTCCAACTGGAGAATGTATTGTGTGTTCTTATGTGAGGTTCGAAGAAGTTTCGTTTAATTAAGGATACATTAAGACGGCCGGGGTAAAATCTCACGAATAAAAACATCAGCAATTCATTATTTCTGTCATTAGGGTTAAAGTTTAATCCCCAAGGTAACTGCAATAACATTTAAATTCTGTCATCGATATTCACGAATAGTGATTGGATTTTCTTCTGAATTAATCAGCACTGACAATAAAAAAGAAGACGAATGAGTATATTAGCGTATGATATAAATAATAAACGGTTAATTATAGCTATATTTTTAAATAATCTAGGTGAAACATAAATTAATGCTAAGATAACTGATAAATGAGCTTTTTCCGTAATTATAATAAATGTAAATTTTACATTTATTCGATCCCAAGAGCTCCAATTTATGATCAAAAATTTATTTCGACGCATGTCACAAGCAAAAAGATGGCACTTGAAAGCATCGTCAACAAGAAAACACAAACATGGGAGGCAAAGAGAACTGCATAAGGTACAAAAACAAAGTAATTAGGCCGAAATTTACAAGCGTTCATCTCCTCCCTGTGCAGAATCAAGTATCAACCCCGACGAAATTTTCGAGGGACTCCTTGAATAGAGTGAAAAGGTTTAGCAACACCGCAGAAGACAGAGTGAGAGAGAGGGAACTTACGCAGCCATAAAATTTGAAGAAAGGTATGGTTAAAATAATACCGCAACGAACTGCGAAGAGAAAAAGTCGATTCTCAGGGACGGAGAGAGCGTGACCGGGGAAGGGGGGCGCGTGGAGAGGGAAGACGGTTGCATTCCCCAAAGCCCATGGAAGGAAGAGGCAATTTCGCCGCAGCCACGGTTTTCGGGATATCAACTTTAGTTTGGGGTTTTCGGCTGGGGGGATGGGGTCGGTCGGAGGGGTCGGTGGGGGGGTGGGGGGCCACGGAGAGGGAGGATATTGGACCGGGAGTGCGTTCCCCCGATTTACATCTTACACCATCATGCAAGCCTCCTCTCCCAACCACACGACTCCCTCTTCCCATCCACACACACGCCTCTATTAAACACCGAAGCCCAGCGCACCCCCGCGCTCAATGACTCCAAGTGGCCATTGCGTCATAAGGCGCCGAAGATGACGTCACGTACCTCGAGGGAGGGTGGGGGTGTTTCACTCTTTGGAAAGAGGGCGGCAAACGTGACGTCACTCGAGGAATGACTAAAAGAGAGCCATTCAACGGCGTGGGTCCGCATTCGGAGGAGTTACCCTCACATTTAACGAAGCTGCGCTGTTGACATCCATTTCAGTAAGCATATATTATTATTATTATTTTTGTTATTATTGCGTAATCTACCGATTAAGGTAAGTTTTGGATGGACACGACTAACAATTAATATTGAGTGTGTCCAAACGAAACACAATCACACATCCTACTCTAAATCAAGTCCCTCTTCATCTCTGTGTCCGTCCTTCCTCCTGTCATCACGCCCAACATCCCTATCCTATTCCTATCCTTTCCTCGTTTACCTAACATTCTCCTCTCAATTACAGTGCACGATATCCCACTGCCGATCAACATGCCCTTCATCAATTTTTACCACCTCCCAATGATTTCTCCCAACAATTCCCTCTTCTCGCCGACAATACCTAGCACTTTCTCATTTGTTTTACTTTCGGTCCATTTCTCCTCCTCCATTCTTTTTCTCACACACATTTCAAAAGCCTCGACTCTACCTATATCGTCCTGCTTCAGCGTCCACGTTTCCGCGCCGTACATAGCTACGTAGTAGTAGTAGTTTTAAGGGGAGGCGACCGACAGCTAAGGTCATTTGCGCTATAGGGGATGGACAGGAAAGGATGAAGGGTGGAGAGAAACCCGGCGTCGGCATTAGCCTACTCTTTACGAAAGGCGCCAAGGGGTCCGCAGCTTAACGTCCCATCCGACGGACGCCGTACTCACTCAAAGTGCCCTCCACAAAGCACCTCAAGTAGGGATCGAGATACCTCTGAAAAATATTCAACACCGCCGGGATTTGAACCCGCGCCCTCAGGGTGGGAAGCCAGTACGTTAGCCCCCGCACCATCTCGATCCCCCATAGCTACGTTCCATATCAAAGTTTCTACGGGTCTTTTCTTAATATCCTTACTCAACATCCCTTACATTACTCCCTCCATGTGAAAGCCTCTTTGTCTGGCGCAATTCTTCCCCTTACTTCCCAACTACTTTATATTATTATTATTATTAGATAATCTACCGGTTAAGGTAGGTTTTTGGATGGACATAATTACTAATTATGTGTGTGTAAATATATATATATATATATATATATATATATATATATATATATATATATATATATATATACTGCATACCGGACTACAACCTTGACGTGGTGGAAGGGCTTGTGCGTTCCGATGACCCCTAGAGCTGTGCTGGCGGGAGTAATAAAAATTGCTCCTGGTAGGGTCACCCATGCCAGAAAGGTCGAAGGTTAGGAGCCAGACGAAAGGTAGTCCACGCAGCGTCTGTTCCTCAGTGAGGCGGCTGCATTGGCGTCTGACCCCAGAGGGGCGGCCATTAAGTGATGGTGTCACGTTAAAATCACTATTGAGGAAGGCAACGGGAAACCACCTCAATTATCATTCCCAAGAAAAATATGATGGACAATAGAGATATTTTGAGTCCTGGCAACCACGGGGCTCGGCCCAATCGGCCGTGTGTCGTGCCCGGCAGTGGGGGAGGCAAGGCTTCCGCGGTCGTCATCCCACGAAACCCTTGCAAGGGAAAACCAGCAGCAGCAGGACAGAAGACGCAGGAGATGAAGACCAAATTAGTTAGAATAGGAACGTGGAATGTTAGGACAATGATGAGGATAGGGAAATTGGAGAATGTTAAGCGAGAGATGGAAAGGGGAAATATAGATATTTTAGGTATATGCGAGGTGAGATGGAAAGATAGCGGGGATTACTGGAATGATAAGTATGGAATAATATACAGCGGTGGGGACGAGAGCCAACGAGGGGTTGCCATAGTATTAAATGAAGAGGTAGGAAGAAGCGTAGTCAACATAGAGCAGGTAACGGATAGAATTTTACTAGTGGAAATAAAAGCAGAACCGACGAACTTAGTTATTATTCAGGTTTACATGCCACCGAGCAACCATAAGGAAGAAGAGGTCGATAGGATATACGATCAGTTAGAGGACATGATCGCGTGTGTTCCTGCAGGGAAACATTTGATAGTGATGGGGGATTGGAATGCGACGGTAGGTGAAGGAAGAGATGGTGATGAGGTGGGGGACTACGGTTTAGGCACGAGGAATGACCGCGGGGAGAAAGCAGTTGAGTTCTGCAGGAGACAGGGGTTAGTCATCACCAACACTTGGTTTAGACACCACAAAAGACGCAGGTATACATGGAAAATGCCAGGTGACTCAGGAAGATATCAGCTAGATTATATCCTGGTTAGACACAGGTTTAGGAATAGTGTGATAAATCCCCACAGCTTCCCGGGAGCGGATGCGGACTCTGACCACAATTTAGTTGTTATGAAATGTAGCGTACGTTTCAAAAAGATAAGGCAGGGGCGGCGAGTTAGAAAATGGAATGTAAAAGCATTAAATGGGTTGAAAAGGAAGGAATACAAACAGGCGGTAAAGATAATCATGGAGGATGGTAAAGGGCTTAGTACTATTGAATAAAAATGGGAAAGTATTAAGAAAGGGTTGTCTAAAGCCGCAAAAGACACTATTGGAACCGTTAACGCTAAAAGTACTAGGAAACCATGGATCACGGATGAGATGATTACAAAGATGGATGAGTGGCGAAAATGGAAGAATGTTAATACAGAATTAGGCAAAATGAAGTACAAAGAATTGAACAATAAATTGAGGCGGGGAACAAATAAAGCAAAAGAAGCATGGTGGAAGACGCAGTGCGAGGATATGGAAAATCTGCAGAGGAAGGGTGAAATCGGTGCGCTGTACAGCAAAGTTAAATCGTTATCGGGAAGTAAAAAAGGAAGAGCTATGCTAACAGTTACAGATAAGGCGGGTAAGGTAATAGTTGACGCAGGGAAGATACAAGAGAGATGGAAGGAGTATATAGAAGAACTGTATAGTAAAGAACTCAGACCAACAAAGTTAGACATTGAAAAAGATAATGACGTAGAGGAAGACAGCTTAGGTCCAGGCATACTAGACAATGAGATAGAAAGGGTATTAAGAGAGATAAAACTAAATAAGGCCGAGGGGGTAGATAACATTCCCGTGGAACTTTTAAAATGCTTAGGAAAATGTGGGAGGAAGAGGCTATATGGGCTAATCCGTAGTATTTATGAGGAGGGAATCTGGCCGGAAGACTTTGTGAGATTAGTTTTAGTACCAATTCCGAAAAAGGTTAAGGCCACGTCATGTGAGGAGTATAGGACAATTAGTTTGATATCCCACGCAGCTAAAGTTGTTCTCAGGATCATAAACAAAAGGATAGAGAGATGGGCAAATGATTACTTAGGGGATGATCAGTTTGGGTTTAGGAAGTGGAGAGGTACGCGTGATGCCATTGCAGTAATGACATTATTAATCGAGAGGAATATAGAACACCACCAGGAGGTATTTGCCTGTTTCGTAGATTTCGAAAAAGCGTTTGATAGAGTGAAATGGGAAAAACTAATGAGTATTCTGCAGAAAATAGGAATAGATTGGAGGGAAAGGAGGCTAATCCGCCACCTATACATGTCTCAGACTGCTCAGGTGCGAGTGGGGAACGGGGAGTCCGGATGGGCAGTGTTAGGAAGAGGTGTAAGGCAGGGTTGCCCATTATCACCATTGGTGTTCAACCTGTATGCAGAGGAAATGATCAAAGAGGCATGGGAAGAACTCGAGGTAGGAATGAAAGTGGGTGGGAAATTCGTACAATCAGTTAGGTTTGCTGATGACCAAGCTTTAGTTTGTCAGTCAGCCAAGGGGCTGCAAGTATTGCTGAGTGAATTGGAAATTCAGTGCGACAGGTATGGGATGAGAATCAATATTAATAATACAAAGGTTATGCGATTTTCTAGAAAGAAAAAGGCCAAGCTTAACATTAAAATAGGAGGGCAAAAACTAGAGCAGGTAGAACAGGTTACCAATCTCGGTAGTGTTTTGGACCAACACGGTCAAAGTAGTAGGGACGTAAGGAGAAGAATTGCGCTAGGCAAAGAGGCTTTCACAAGGAAGAGGGAGTTGATGACAGGGACTTTGAGTAAGGATGTTAAGAAAGGACTCGTTAAAACTTTGATATGGAGCGTAGCTATGTACGGCGCGGAAACGTGGTCATTGAAACAGGAGGATAGACGTAGATTGGAGGCTTTTGAAATGTGGTTGTGGAGAAGAATGGAGAAGGTGAAATGGACAGAGAAGAAAACAAATGCGGAAGTACTTGGTATGGTGGTCGAAGAGAGGGGTTTGTTAGGAGCAATTCTATGGAGGCAGGAAAAGTGGATGAAGGGGGTGTTGACCGGCAGTGGGATGTTGAAGACTGTGATAGAGGGTAGAATGTTGGGCAAAAGAGGAAAGGGAAGGAACAGGATAGGGATGATGGACGGGATGAAGGGAGGAAGAAAGTACTCAGAGATGAAGACTGACCTGATATAGAGTAGAATGATGGATTTTGTGTTTTGTTAGGAGTAATAAAATATTTGTTTGGTAGTTGTGTCCATCCAAAAACCTACCTTAACCGGTAGATTACCTTATAATAATAATAGATATATACTTAAAATCTACATATATATAACATATGTGTACGTATTATGTATATGTAAATAGATATACACATATATATCGATAATGTTTTGGGCGCGGTAGTCCAGGAGTTGAGACTTGAGGATTGAGTTGGACTCCTGACCGAAGGGGCCGGGGTTCGATTCCCAGGCAAGCCTCCCTGGGCAACTGCAGCTCCACCTAAGCCCTATGATTTTTTTGGTACCAGATCTTCTTGAGAAACCATAAACGTCACAAGAAATCGCCCCCTACGCTAATGTGTGAATTTCACACACCCTCGGGCTTAGTACTGGGTGACCTCTACCATCACGTTAAAGTTACAAAAGTTAAAGAGAGGTGTTATTTTGCTCTAGTTAGACCTCATTTGGATTACGCCGCAAATATTTGGGATCCTTGGGAGAAAATTTGGCAAAAAGAATTAGATAAAGTCCAGAGAAAATCCGCTAGATTCGTTAAAAATTGTTATGATAAGAACACAAGTGTGACAGGTCTCTTAGGGGATTTAGGCTGGGAACCACTTGAAGTGCGGAGAGAACAAGCGAGGCTTAGACTTTTAGAAAGGTTCAAAACAAACGAGTTTAACTATGACACTGAAGGAATTCTAATGGCCCCACACTACTTAGGTAGATCAGACCAAAAAGATAAAATAAGGGGGATAGATTCCAGGACAGATAGGTACAAATACTAATTCTTTCCCCGTATAATCAGAAGTCATAATAGTAAGAAACCGAAGTCACTTTAGAAATATTAAAAACATTGAATTTACAAGTCAGAACAAAATTCGACCTTGCAAAGATGTTAGGTATACTTTCAGGTGCATGTGTATGTTAGTTGGTAGTTTGAGTGTTTGCATGTGTGTGGGGTGTAAGTGTTCATGCATGAATTTATGCCATGTTTTTTTGTGGATGTATGAATATGTGGTTCTTGCATGCGGCTTTTTTTTCTTTTCTAAATTACGGGTAGTGTCCTAACACCCCCCCGCCACACGCCCTTGCGGTGGCTTGCTGGGTATTAAGTAGATGTAGATGTAGATCACCTACCATACCGATCTTAGAGTTGATTACTGTGTAAATTGTTTTTTTATATGTTTATATATGTATGGTGCGCCAAGGTATAGTGGAGAAATTAAAATAAAAAAGCAACGAAAGAGTCGTCTCAATAAGTTGATAACCATTGATTAAGCGTCATGTCGCGAACACTCATTGAGGCAATGATTTACAATAAACGTGAAAACCTCAAAAAACTTGGGAATAAATCTCGGGTATATTTCATTGGATAGATATTAACGTAATTGGCCTAACATGGGAGGGGTCAACTCATGATGGATTGGGAAGGGGGATGGGTGGGACGGACGATGTGAGTCGCCGCTGACAACTAATTTGAATCAACAGTTCACTCAATTCTCCATATTGACGTAATTCTCCTTACCAATTTCATTCTTCCACACCATCAGCCAACTCACGTGTTTGATCACTGCATTTACATTTATCTCTTGACAGTTTTTCCTCAACAAAGTAAGCCATGCTGTGATACAGCCAAGGGATTCAATTTAGTCTAAATTCAGGTGCAATTAAAAATATATGTTATCATTATCATTGTCCCAGCGCGGCCTTGATGAAACGGGGACTATGGCACAAAGTGAAATAAATAAGGCGATTTATAATCATTTTCACTTTGCCATATGATCATATCAATTTCTTTTTTTTTATTCCCTCTAACTGAGTTTCTATAAATCCCTAAAGTAACATTTTCAAAACACATTCAGCTGAAAAAACTAGTTCCTTTCACATTTCAGCGGAGAGTTCATACATCCATAAAATCAGTGTGAATTCACATCCAGGTGTCCAGAGAGATTACCTGGACAGGAAACCAGCAAATTTCTTTGAGTGGTGTATCATTTATTAAAGTCGGCTGTTTATGAAATATTATGCAAAATAGTACCGAGGATAAAATTCCATCAGAAATTAGTTGCTTGGGAAAAATTAATTTCAACGTGTCCACATGGTAATTCATAAGCAATTCAATTTCGCTGCTTGCGTAAGCTGCAGAGTGCTGCACGGACTCATGAGTGTAGATATTTGGTGTGATAAGTGTAGATGGTGGCACCATAGACAGCATTACGTATCAAGAGTTCGTAGATCTGACTTCGTTTTCTTGAAATTGTGCACCAATTTTCGCAATAAAATACATTTTGTGGAAATATACCAAGTTATTCGTTCTGAAATCTGGGCACAACTGCAAACAGCGGGAGGTAATTGCTACTCCATCGCAAGTAATGTGCTATTAATGGCTTGAACAACACGTGATCTCGATGAATAACCGTGTTGGGGTACAAATACCGTCACCACCCCTCGGTAGAAAAGATGTCCGTTGATTCTGCGCAGCAGTTACGAAATTTTATAGCTCTCGTTTGGCCCTTCGAGGCATTTATTAAGGTTCTTCAGCCATCTAACCTCGGGTTCCGCGGAGAGGGGGGATGAATTGAGAAAGATGGGATGACTGGGGGATGGAGGCGCTGTCGGCTCTCGTATATGCAGGGCTTGTATAAAATGTATCAGGAAAAGTTACGGAAAAGGCATTTATTTCAGATATTGCTACAATTCCTCAAAATCCTTCTAAGTACATCCCTCGAGCGTCGAAACACGTTTCCCAGCAGCTTTTCTACAACTCCATGGCTCCCTTTTTGACGAGTTCCGGAGGATTTTTAAGGGTACGCAAGCAAGATTCTTTGGCGGCACTTATAGAAACCCATGACGGTGTCCTTCAAGGGGGGATTTCACTTTTGGAAATAGGAAATAGTCTGCTGGCGCCAAGTCGGGACTGTGAGGGGTTGGGGAATCTTCGCGATTTCGTTGCAGAGGGTCTTCGTGAGTCAACGCTCGACTCTGCTCTTGGTCGTCCGTCAAGACCTTCGGGAAGACGAGTTATGCGCAGATCTTTCGTATCGCCAAATTCTCAGTGATAATGGTGTGTGCACTGTCATCTTATAAATGCCAATACGATTTGCAATCATGCGCACACTTAATCAATGATCTGAATTCAGTTCGCCGCGTACACGTCAGGAAAATATTGTTACCGATACATTCGGACAATCTTAATGAAATTTAAGTTAGTAAAGTTAATCAGTGTGTGTGAATTTCCCACAACAGAGAAATCGTTTTCAGCGTATGGTAAAACAGCATAATAAATGGCTGGAAACACATAACTTATCATAAACACATTAAATTAGTCTTGCAAAGATGCACGTTTATCTTTCATCTCAGGAGTTACAGGTGTACCGATGGTTCACCGAAAACGTTAATTTAATCAATTATAAAACAATAAGTGAAATAAATGAGAAAGCATTGATAATTTCATGTGTTGTGTTCACAAAGATTGGCACATCAACCCCATTCTCAGCGCGAGTTTCCATCCCCTTTGAGCCACGCCTCGCCCCGTTCTCTCCCGAGACAATGCGGCTAAGGGAGGAAGATCACCAAGGGCACGATTGGCCAACATGTGCGCTCCCCGGAATCGAAGCAGTGTGCTCGCTCGGGAGATTTGCATTGCCAATCGGGCACGGGGGTGAAAGTGAGGGGAAAGGTTTGGGGAGAGTGGGGACGGGGGGGGAGAGGTTGGAAGAGAGGAGGGTGGAGGTTTGCCCTTTTGGCGAGGGGAGTAGAGAGGAAGAGCGCTCCGAGTGAGGTCCCGGCCAAAGTCTCCCATTTCATCTGCCCTCTCCGCACAGCCATCCGCCGTTAATGCGTCAGAGGAAAATTCAGAAACCGATTTCAAAGATTTCTGAGGAAGGCCTGAGAAGCAAACAGTTTTCACACCGAATTCTGTGTTCGTCGAACTTATAAACGAATCCTGAAAATTCGTAAATGTGGACCTCTAGACGATTTCTGCAATCTCTTAAATAATTTCTCCATTGAACTAAATAGAATGTAGAGATAATTAAGACGACTTTTGTCGTTTTGAGTGTGAACACGTATGTTCAACATGTATGGCACACCAAAATGGAGAGTAGTGGCCACGCCAAATGTGACAAGTGTGACATGGATTGATTGAGTAGTCACATGAAGTGCGATGCCACAAGAAATGTGTCCAATTACGGCGTCATAAACACGATACAACGGATCGCAATTTTTTCATACTTAGCATGTGATATAAGGGGCAGCAGTTAGTATGGATAATTAATCGCTCAGCTGTAAATAACTGATGGCGGTAGCGTACCGTTTCAAGGCAGGATTTGAATTGACAGAGACTAAACACCCATGCACTCCAAATCCTAACCCAACATCCAACACTACAATGCCATCCATTCTTTGCCTTCGCATTCGGTATTTTCAACCTCCCCCAATTCCCTCCAGCGTGCATACTCTCTTCCTCGCCCCACTCGGTTGCCAAGGGACATCTCTCTACGACAATACTCCGCTCTCACTTATCTTAACACTTCAAGATTATTCCAAACGACCCTCTATATTCTCCCTCCGTGAGTAATTCTCAGTTTTCCCCAGCAGGGGGTTGTGCATCAGCAATACCTACCCAAGGGCCCGACAGTCAACACGCAGTACGGGTTATGAAACACCGAAGAGGCAGAATCAGGCGAAAACGATCCGAACTTTGGAGAAGCGACGAGTGGTATTTTCACCACAACAACGCGCCGGCTCATTCGTCTTTCAGAATTCGTCATTTTTTCGCCAAAAAAAGATCGCTATGCATCCCTACCCACCCTACTCACTAGATCTGGCCCCGTGTGACTTTTTTCTGTGCCCCACACTAAAATCCCCACTCAAATAACACCATCTACTTCGACTGATGAACCCACATCGAGAAAGTGAACGATCTCGTTCGTGCATATCGTTATTTGACTGTCAGGGAACTTACGGTAAAGTGTGGCATCTCGATTGCTTCGTGCTATAAAATCTTGACCGAAAAAATTAGGATGCGTCAATTCGCCACAAAATTCGTCTCTCTCTCTTTGACAGCGAACAAGAAACAACATTAAATTCAAATCTGTCAGGAACTGTTTGGGCAAGCTGAAGAGGATAAAGCCTACTTGTCCAGGATCGTAACAGGTGAGGAGTTATGGGCTTATGGATATGTCATCGAAACAAATCTTCACAATGGATTGGTGAGATATGCCCCCGCTACAAAAATGTTAGACAAGCTCGCTCTAATGTCAAGGTGATGTTGACTGTTTTTTCCGATGCAAATGGGGTTGCGAATCATGAATATCTATCTAAAGGCCAGACAATCAACATTGAGTACTAACCGGGAGTTATGAAACGCCTTTGAGGGAGAATCAGGAGAATACGGCCCGAACTTTGGAAGAGCGGTGAGTGGTTTTTTTCGCCACAACTATTATGATATCTGCATTTAAACTGACCAAGGAGGATCAAATCAAGATGTTATGATAACTTTTTGAGTGTGCAGTATGGTTCTAATTCCGCTCAGAATGACCACTTTTCCGACCATAATGACATGTTTTAATGATAAAATTGAAACTTCGTTTACTCAATATTTTCCATCGGCCAATATCATTACATCTTATGACAACAATAGAAATAATGGATGATTGGATTGAGTTCACTTCAATCCGAACTCATTCGCTGCAATTGTACAGGGTCGCACCCAAAAGTGGTAGGACTGATTTTTTTACAAGAGTTTTATTTACGATATACTTACATCGACTTAAAAATCTTCAAAGTATGCTCCTTGAGCTGCTACACACTTGGTATAACGTTGCTCCCATTCCCCGTACGCCCACTGGAAATTTTCTTTGGGGATGCCGTTGTTGGCCCTCGTCGAAGCCTCTCGAACGGCCTTTATCGAGTCAAAACGTCGTCCCTTGAGCTGTATTTTCATCAGGGGGAAGAAGAAGAAGTCCGGTGGTGCCAGATCGGGAGAATAGGGCGGGTGCGGCAACGTGACAACGCCGTATTGGGCCAGGAGCTGTCTGACAACGAGCGCGCCATGGTAGAATTTTCGGCACCATCTTGGCGCACACCTTGCGCATGGCCAAATCTTGTGAAATAATGCGTTGGACGTTGGATGTAGACAGACCCAACTGGTCTGCAATTTCTTCCCTGCTTAAGCGTCGGTCTGTGTTCAGCAGTGTCCTCACTCTGTCCACATTCGTGTCGGTTCTTGCCGTCGACGGCCGTCCGGAGCGATGGTCGTCTTCAACGAGCTCCCTACCCTCTTTAAACAACTTGTGCCACTCAAATACTGTGGAACGGCTTAAAACAGTGTCTCCATAAGCCTGCTTGATCATATCGAGGGTCTCAGTTGCCGTCTTCCCGAGTTTCGCACAAAACTTCAGGGAATAACGTTGCTCTAAATTCAGATTCATTTTGTTTTTCGACGCGGATAAAAAACTTGCTTCACTAAAAACGATGTCCTCACTCAACGACAGCCGGCAGGCGACTGAGGTTGGTGTTTGTCTGTTGCTAAGAGCCCCTTCCACCTTATTCTGCCAGACAGACCCCCCTACATCGCTCCGTTTGCGCCAGAGAAAATCAGTCCTACCACTTTTGGGTGCGACCCTGTATTTCTTGCAGGGTACGTTAATAAGCATAAGATTACGACCACTATTTTATTATTTCCGAAGCATGCGTCATGAGAAAAATCCCTAAAATTATATTTATTGTGCAATATTAATAGATTTATTACTCTGCTTAGTAAGCTATGATTTATTCTCAACGCACAACAGCTTTTGCATTTCTCAAAGTTCGAAAACTCAACATTTAACTAACCATTAATTGGCAAAATTTTTGTAGACTGCCTTCGTACTATAAGTGTATAGTTTAAACCTTTCCAGGAGAAAAAAACACAAATAAATATTTCAGGAAAATAGATATTAAAAATATAAATTTCGGAAAAAAGTAGTAGATGAACATTAATTCCACTTGTTAACAAAGGCACAGCATTAACATGGATTAAAACTTTGGATATGGTTCGTTAAACATTCGTAAACTTCGCAGAATTAAACCTAGTTTTAATCAGTGGGTACTTTCTATACCATATACTTATTATTGAGTAGGACTCAAATTGCAACCATTTAAATTAAAATTATTTTATCTTAAACGTGAAAAATGGAAGGAAATCACGCTCTAATGTATTGAAAACCGTGTTGTAAAACCAAATTTCTTGTCGGAGCTATGGAATACTAGATGACTCGTGTTATAGCGATGGAAGAACCGGAGATTTGAAGAAATTGAACCGGCAGAGGACTTGAAACCTTTCGTGAGAGCGGGGGGGAAGGGGGAGTGGCTTCCAACGAGGAGCTGAATGAAAATGCAAATCCGAGCCCTCCGATTGCTGATCCCACTTCTTGAGAGGGGGTCGCCACCCCCACCCCCCTGCCAGGGGTCCTGAAGAGAGACGTCTTGGATCTTTTGTCATCCTTGCTCAGGCAAAATCTTGAATTCATCAATTCGGCACCAACTTGGCCCTGGATCACTAAGAGATTTAAATGAGGTAAAGGAAATGAGAAACCAAAAAGTATTAACCCAATGCAAAATTGCTGAAATGTTGGCTGTTGAATTTTTACCTTCAGAAATGAAATTAAACGGAACAGCGAATAAAATACTTCCACGAAAAATATTATGAATGGGATAAGTGAGAAAGTTTTAAGTGTAATCATCACACTTCTCTAAAACTTCTCTCCAAGAGCATTACTAAAAATTCAGATACAAATTTATACATTTATTTTATTTTCAATTGAACTTGCTTCATCACTTACTTCGTCACCTGCCTAGAAAAATGCGTTCCATTGAGGAAAAAGCCAACGTAGTCTCAGACCAAATAATAGAACACACTAAAATTAAAAAAAAATAGTTACATGTAATTACTGCGAATGAAAATGCTATGAACATTTATAATTGCATATGAATAATCACAATTTCATAAGTCTTCTTTTGCCATCTTACGCTCGTTTACACTCACCCTTGCGCGCGAATCACGTTCATTGAACCGGAGAATAATTTTATCGATAAGAGAGGAGATATATAGATGCAGGTAATTCACTCAATTTTGCCTTAAATACAGCCCTTAATAGTAAAAGACCCTCGACTTTGAACAGATGGGAGTGCGGGGTATAAGTGTGTGTGTGTGTGTGTGTGTGTGTGTGTGTATGTGCGCGCGTGCGCGCGTGCGTGCGTGCGTGCGTGCGTGCGTGTGTGCGTGTGTGCGTGTGTGCGTGTGTGTGTGTATATGTGTATATATATATATATATATATATATATATATATAAACAATTTTATTCTCAATCCTCTACAAAAAGACGATGATTAAGTATTGATGAAGGTAATCCCGATTCATATTTTCACTAAGTACACCTTTCTAAATGTTCAGATTTGATATTTTTACAATAGTATTCTGTTTCCCCTACGGTCCTTGAAGCTTCTTAAGCCTATAATAATTGAAAATCACCGCTATATACTAAAATTATTTCAATGGGTTACTCAAAAAGCAAATCTTTATTAAATTCAATTTTAGGGGTTATTCTCTGTTCAGGATTCCTCATGATGTATCATTCAACAAGATGGTATTCTAATCTTTCAAGCTTATGTAAATGGCTATCTTCCTTTTCTCTATATTGGCTTCCTATGTTTTCGATACATTTATATGTCCTTTATACATCGGAGGCAGGTAATGAACCATTATGATGTCATTTCAGGTCGCTAGTAAATGATATGATATCATATCGAGAGATAGAATAGATTTTTGAATGCTCGACAATTTGATTCGAAATACTCGGCTACGTTCAAATTTATTTACACAATTGCAAACGGTCGCAAACACAGCAGCAGATGTGCCATGAACCTCATCCAACTCGGTTTTTATCTCTTTCGTTGTTAAACAATGAAACAACGTGATGGATACTATAGCTGATATTTTGACGGAGTTAAAAGTTAACGGAGTGACGAGGCTCAATAAGAGCAAAAATTTTACAATGCTAAGAGCGCCTCCTCATGGATTTTCTAAGAAGTTATTAAATGACTCATGTATTTGAAGCCACAAATATATCACAAGGAACACCCCTTTCAATGTTGCATGAAATTTAGGGTGTGAAAACAATCTCGGAAAGATATGCGCCGCGTTTGTTCTCAGGCGAGAATAAACGCAATTGTGTTGTCGATTCTGAGTGCCGTTTGGCGCATTTACGCCGCAATCCCGACGAGTTAATGCATTGATACACAAATTCGGACGAAATATGGATACACTAATGCACTCCAGAGACAACGGAACAGTCGAAAGAGAGAGTTTTTAAAGGCAAACTGGCTCCGAAGAAGGCGAAGACGGTGAAATTGTCCGTAAAGTTGATGTTCGCGATTTTTTGGGATGCATGTGTAATCAACTGCATCGATTATTCGCGAAATGGAAAAACTATGAATCGAGAGTATTATCCGTAATTTTTGTACCGGTTGAGCGCGGAAATAGAGGGATTTGTTTCGATTGCAAAAATTACGCAATTAAAATTCGAAATATTAAAAAATCCACCGTATTTACCAGATTTGGACCCCAAGGTCTTATTTTAAAATTCCAAACTTGAAAAAATGGCTCGGCGGACATGGATTTGCGTCAAACGGGAAGGTAATCGCCAATACAGATACCTGTTTTGATACTTAGTGATCATACTTTTTGTACCAGTTACAAATTAATTTTTAAAAATAAGGAAATCTACCCCAAATCTTGTTTTTCATTTTTTTCCTTAGGAATTATTGAACGACCCACGCAGCTGTAAGTTAAGTCCGTCCGGAAAAAAGACATTTGAAACAAAAAATGTAATTAAAAAGTTTACATGACTTTTTCATGAAATTGATTATTTTCTTTATGATTACTTCCGTGTGCAAATAGGGCGGCAATAATATAATAAGTCAATGGATAATATTACGTGATGTCTCAATTGTGTTTTATTACATGAATCATATCTGTTGCTGAGCGTATCTTTTTTCCAAAATCCCATTGACACCCAACTTTGACCACAAATAGCCGCCCCAGGACTCAATCACACATCATCAATCGGCAATACTAAAACAAATCAATGGATAATACTATGAATTATCTCTATCGCTCTTTATTACACGAGTCACTTCTGTGGCTGAGCGTATCTTTTTTCCAAAATACCACTCACACCCCAAATTTGACCACATCTAGCAGCCCCCACACTCAATCATCGTCACAGAATACCAACCCTTACCCTTCGTCTTCTCGTCAGATCGCCATTGATTTAAACCTATTACTATGAATACCTCATTATCTGTATATCTTTCCACCGTGCCCCAAAATATCTGCAGGAATTGAAGTCAGGTGTTATTACTCTTTATGGATTTTCCTGGCGCTTCGCTTCCCAGGCCCCATGCCCCATCAATATGTGCCAGGAAGAAAAATCATTTTCATTTCGGAGGACATCAATAAATGTGAGGAAATTGTGATCGATGATCAAAAAAGTAGGGGGAAATCGACATCATCAGAGTTTGTTTCTCACATTCCCTGGGAAAGAGAACGAAGTTATCGTTGGATCAGACAGGAAATATTTCAATACGGAGCATGCACTGAAATAGGCAGGTATCAAAAATATAACTTTATGAGACAATACTTCAAACAATTTTTAGAATTTTCATTTTTGGATTGAAAGCCTATTATTATTATTATTATTATTAGGTAATCTACCGGTTAAGGTAGGTTTTTGGATGGACACAACTACCAAATAAATATTTTGTGACTCCTAACAAAACACAAAATCCAGCATCCTACTCTTCATCAGGTCCCTCTTCATCTCTGAGTACTTTCTTCCTCCCTTCATCCCGTCCATCATCCCTATCCTGTTCCTTCCCTTTCCTCTTTTGCCCAACATTCTACCCTCTATCACAGTCTTCAACATCCCACTGCCGGTGAACACCCCCTTCATCCACTTTTCCTGCCTCCATAGAATAGCTTCTAACAAACCCCTCTCTTCGCCCACCATACCAAGTACTTCCTCATTTGTTTTCTTCTCTGTCCATTTCACATTCTCCATTCTTCTCCACACCCACATTTCAAAAGCATCCAGTCTACGTCTATCCTCCTGCTTCAATGACCACGTTTCCGCACCGTACATAGCTACGCTCCATATCAAAGTTTTTACGAGTCTTTTCTTAACATCCTTACTCAAAGTCCCTGTCATCAACTCCCTCCTCCTTGTGAAAGCCTCTTTGCCTAGCGCAATTTTTCTCCTTACGTCCCTACTACTTTGACCGTGTTGGTCCAAAACTCTACCGAGATACGTAAACTGTTCTACCTGCTCTAGTTTTTGCCCTCCTATTTTAATGTTTACAGGGTTCGTCCGGAAAATAAGTGTACTGAGCTCAGGAAAAAAAATTATTACACTTTCACATATCTTAAGCTAATATTCCTCAAAATAGGACCCTTGTGAGTCGATACACTTGTTCCAGCGGCGTTCCCATTCCTGGAACGCTCCCGCGAAGGCATCATCGGGAACCTCTCGAAGACTCGTCGTCGACCTCTTCTCTGTCCTCCACGAACATCTTGTGCCACCGAAAGATCATGTTTCTGGACATGGCTGACTCCCCGTAAGCCTGCCTAATCATACCGACAGTTTCGGTAGACGATTTCCCAAGCTTTACCGCAAATTTGATGGAATAACGCTGCTCCAAAAACTTCGGCATCGCGTTCCGTGACGTGGGGCGAGCGTGGAGGTTCGCGTTAACAGAGCTCCTCACTACACCACGGCTCAGAGCCGACTGCGTTTTTCAGCGTCGCTTGCCAACATACCCCCCTCCAATCGCAGCCCGTCAGAGCGGTGCTGGGCGCGCCTGGAGCGGCGGGAAAAAATCAGTAGTCAGTACACTTATTTTCCGGACGAACCCTGTAGCTTAGCCTTTTTATTTCTGGAAAATCGCTGGAAGCCTATATACTTTTATAATCATAATAAAAACCAAATATTATTAAATTGTAATTTACCGAGGGATATTACGCTTCAAAGTAACATAGGTCATAGTAAAAATGTTTTATGTGAAAAAGCCAAGTGTTTCCTTTCATCATGAATGATGTTCACTATGTTTCGCCTGAAATTGGGTTATTTATTTGATATACAAAACTTTGAGATGTCAATTAAATATTTCACGAAATCTCACTATTATTTACAATTCAATGCAACGATTTCAGAGTGTAAAAATCATTGAAATGCATGTTAGCGGAAGATGTAGAGTTACTGTTGCGGCATCTCCCGCAGTTTCTTTGGAATTATTTACAATATTATATCCCCCAGCCTGGCCTACCCAGTCTTCATCACTAAACACATAAGAAAGTTGTCTTGATGACGGAAATGTTAGGAGGCCGATGTACAAATGAAGTACAGAGAGTGAACCGTACGTGGGCACTGAGAGGCTCCCGGATATGCACCTACGTAACGCAAGATATGATGACGAATTCACGATGAATGGCTATTGAGAAACTGGATTCGCCAGAGCAAACATCCATAGAACAATTACGGTTTGCATAAAAAGTGTCGGGAGAAGTTTCTGAAAATATAATCATTTCAGATAATGCTGCGATGCATCAATATTCTTCCAAGTGCATCCCTTGAGCGCCGACATCCCTTTACCAGTGGCAAGGTTCCCTGGTCGGTGGATTCCGGGAGATGCTTAAGCATACCATTGCAAGCTTCTTTGACGGCACTTAGGGTCCCATGGTGGTGTCCTTTGAGAAAGAATTTTCTTTTTGTAAATAGGAAATAGACTGCTTTTGCAAAGTCGGGACTATAATGGCGTTGGGGAATCGTCACGATATCGTAGAAGAGAGTCTTCTCTAGAAGACACTCGACTCTGCTCTTGGTCGTCCGTCAAGACCTTAGGGACGAATTTAGCTTATATTTTTCGCATCGCCAACATTTTAGTGATAATGATGTTCACTTTATCCCTACCAATGTGATCCATGATCACGTGCATACTTAAACGACGGTCTGAATTCAGCACTTGACGCACACGTAAGGAAAAAATTGCTACCGATAATTTTTACACAAACTTTTAAGTTTAAGTTAGCAAAATAAACCCAAGTGCTGATGATGTAAGAGAGTGAAATTCCGGCAACAAAGACTAAGGTATCATTAGGATTTTCCAGTATATCTAAAAGAGTATTAAGTACAAAATATGACAGAGTAAACACACATCTACTGCTCAATATTTATTGAAACCCTCCTGTACGTATCAAATATAAGTGTCGTTGTAAATGGGCGAGCTTTCGAAAACCAACGGTTTCCTGCAAAAAGTGTGTTGTCTATGTCTTTTGAATGTCTTCTGAATGAGGAGCTTTCCTTTAGTTTTAATTACAATTTTAAAAAATGTTCTGAATCTTTGGGGAGGAAATAATTTAGATACATAAATAGATTAGAGTTAAAAAAATAAGAATTTTATATTTAGGTTTCATTGTACATCATGGACGCTATTGATTACTCTGGCATGTCAAAAGATTTCATTTGCAAAAAACTGGCTTTCAAAAGTGCTCTCTAAATAGGCTTTCTGATTTACTTGCGATAATGCTGAAAATTAACTATTTAATAATGAATTTGTTAATATTTATTTCTCGCCTGGAATTTTAGATCAGATTTCTAGATGATATATGCTTAATTGCTGGTTCTATTAATTGCTGAACACATTGAATGACGGAGAAAACGGCAAACGCTGGCATCGCCCTTAATCCTTCAAGGAATGTAGTTGATGAGATATCATCATACAGAATCATAACACTGCGCACTAATTGATTATAGTAATTCATTGCTTTTATAATTAAATATTGCAATAATATCAGCTCTGACCCAAATCAACATATTATGACCTTTTCTCAATCGTGATTAAATAGCCTACAAGGTTTATATAAAAGGTATTGGCAACAAATTTTTTCTGACGTCTGTCGGAAATTCTGAAATTAAACCGTCGGTTTAGTGATTGCACATGATTTCAGATCGTGTTGGCATTGATAAGACGACAACGCACACAATTATTACTGAAAACTTGGTGATGGAAGAAAAAGATATGCGCTAAACTCATCCCGAAGGTCTTGACGGACGACCAAGAGAGCAGAGTCGAGGCTCGCGAAGCCATTCTGCAGTGACATCACGACGATTCCCCAACTCCCTTACAGTCCCAATTTGGTACCAGCAGTGGACTATTTCGCATTCCCAAAAGTGATATCCTTTCTCAAAGGACACCGCCATGGGACTCTTTGAGTGCCGTCAAAGAAGCTTGCACGTGTACCCTTAAAGACCTTCCGCCATCCGCCTACCAGGGAGCCTTCGAGTCGCGGAAAAGCTCCTGGCTATAGGGCGTCGACGCTCAAGGGATGTACTTAGAAAAATTTGAGGAACTGTCGCAATATCAAAAATAAATCGATTTTCCGAAACTTCTCTCGATACATTTTATACAAACTTCTTACTTTTTCTGAACCTCCTAAGGTGAGGACCCCAATTATTTGCCTAAAGTGAGCTATTAATGCTGATCGTTTATGCCAACAGTTTACTAAGTGTGCTATTAAACTTACAATGGTTAACGGAGGTAATCATTGTTTGTTTTACTGAGCATCATTTGCACGCACTATTTAATTCCCATCGAGAATTCTTAGCACCTCAATGATATCATACAGGGATTCAGTTTTTGACACCGAAAATATAAACGAAGCTTCTGAAAATGAATAGCCGCCTACCCTCTCCTGTTTAATTAGGAAAGTGGACCCAAGTCTAACTGCTTCTTGGGACCCGGTTTATTTAAATTCCGTGGTATTATAGTGTGCAAATCGGAACGGCAAAGTTCTCCTCCCACAGATAACTTGCCCTCAGACGGAACCACACGCCCCAAGGAACACATGCCGGTTCCTCAACCCCCGAATCGCACCCTTTGCCTCCACACTTCAACATCCCCCTCCTCCCCGCTTCCCTCTCCCTCTCCATTCCAAGAATCCCCTAAACTTGGTCTCGGTATTAGTGGCTGGGACGACCCTTTCACACAGAATACCCACCGCATTTGCGCCAAATATAGAGGCATACGTTCCGAGACCTCACTCTAGATACACATGCCCATTATATATCTCCATAACACCACATCAACACACGACACTCGACAAGTGGTATCTCCTCCGCAGCCCACTCACCCTCGTCTCATTATTCCTCCCTCCCCTCTCCTCTCGCCCCCCCCCCCGCTCCGTCTCTCTCAGGTGGAACCGAGAGAGCTAGTGAGCAAATTCGCGGACGCCTGGGTACACCCGCTGGCAGACATTCAGCCTGTGCGCAGAAATCCCTTCTGTTTGATTTCTACAGGATATCATCATCAGCCTTCAAAAGGGGGAGAAGGAAACTACGTGTATTAATTCACTCAAAACTTCTACGCAAAAATAAAGTAAATGAAAGAAAAATAAATTAAATCGCAGCGATTAAATGCAAAACGAATCAACTTCCTAGGATATCATTCAGACATAAACACATACAACAGTTTAATTTTTCAATGCCAATAATATGTAATCAATACAATCTAAAATGCCAATTTCTTATATATTCTAACGTTATTTCACATTGGAAGGAATATTTCTTACCGATTGACGATCATTACCCTTAAGCAACGCTCAATTTCAACGCAGATTCTTCTTTCATTGATCTCTTCAATGATATCTGCCTCCACCCCGTTCCTTGGTAATAATTCAGTGAAAAAATATATTTTCGCTACCTTTTTATAATATTTAAAATTTCTGGAGTATATTTGTATGGTATCTTGTGTTTCCATCGTCTCTTTAGCAAAATATTTTACAAAGAGGTCTGTTAAAGTAGCCAAATGTCACCGCCCTCTTTAACCGTGGTTTTCCAACTTATTTTTTTCCAAATTTGTAGTAGTATCCGCTGTTCATCGCAGATATAGCGTCGCTATTTTTACCCATGCTAACGAAAAATTGAGCTACCTAAATGACCAATCAAAATGAAATAATGATATATGCTACGATGCTAAACTTCGGAAGAAAGGGAAAGCAGTGCCTGTTCTTTTCAAATCCACCAGCAAACAACAATACATTATCACCAAATTGGACGGTAGCACTAATTTCTATTACGTAAAGCATCGCAAAGGTGAATAGTAATCAAGAAGGTGTTTTTTATCATCCGGATGCTGTTAGTGGTTTTATTACGATTAGCTGATGCCGTACACTTTGAACTGAACAGAGCAATCACATGGCCATGGGATTGGGGGCATATACGTATACACTGATCGAGTTGAAAGACACATGTGCGGCAGGGAAACACCAATTTATGCCGTCGATGAAAGTGAAGTAGTGTATTTTTATTTTATAAGAAAAGCGTTTATCCTAAGCGCATCTTTTGGCTAATAATTCCTTCAATTACTCTTCGCAAATTTTAACTTATCACAAATTCTTTCAACTTAAAGGAAAACAAACATATGAATGACTTTTTTCTAATGTTAATTTCGTAACATTTAGATTGCTATTATTGCTCGTAATATATCTCAAATTGCTGGGAATGCTTCACACCCGATCAAAATAAATTTCAATACAATCAAATCAATCAAAATACTTACGTTCCCCCAATTTTTGCTCTTTTTCATACCTTCAACCACATTATCCCCTTCCATTATTTGCAACGCCCTAAGCACTTCCTCTGCTCAATGATCAGCTCCGATCTAACTTTGAACAACGAAGCATTCGCATTTTCAATCCACGTTCCAAGTGAACATTTAGATAGAACCACCCTCACTCATCCACCGCGATCCAATGCAATCCACCACGTAAACCAAATTGCTTTCTCTTCGTGACCCCAACACTCGACTTGCACAAGTTTCAGGGTTAAAAACCAACGGTTCCACTTGTGAATGGCTGCATAGTTAAAAGATTTATTTAAAATAAATATTTTTTAACAAAAAGAAAGTTCCTCAAATCATTAACGCTATGACAAGAGTATCAAAGAAAAGAACTATAAAGGGCGCAGGACCTCTATACGTACATCTACATCTTGTGTGTAATACGTCAAGAGTGGCGGGAGAGATTTGATAAAACGCGTTAATGCTATACTCCGATAAATTTTCCTGAGATATTTCTAATTATTAATTCTAATTAATGTTTAGAACTATCGAGTAAAAAGGAAGCCAAACCCTGGAGTAACCGACCGTCGGAGGCAGGAATTAGCAAACGACATTTGTTTTCTCCTCAAAATAAACTTAAATAAAAGGAAGAGGTCGGTTTGGACACAGAATAGGTCCTCCGGAATCCATTAATCTCCTTTTCTTTTATTTGCAGAAGAGTTTGGCCGTCAATTTTGCTCATTTTATACTTAATAACGTTCACAACTATCTCAAAACATACGTTTGTAACTCGAAAATTTACTTTGATACCTTTTATCTTTATCTCATCCTATTTCCTTTATTCTTGGATTCTTTGGACCTCGAAATGATTTCATACGAATGATGAATTACCCAAAATAAAATCAACTACTTTAAAATTTCTTTATTGACAATATATTTCATGATAATATTTAGCATACATTTCGCAAAACTGCTTAATATAAAATCCCACGCATGAAATGAAAATGTAATCATTGCTTGGCATTTTATTTAAATTAAAAAAATGTCCATTGGGTAAAATTATTTGTATGGGTAATGAGTAACTTAATTATTTGTCCAGTTTCGCATCGGAGTAGGTACCAACCGAGGCAGTTGAAGAATTATATTTAGAAGGAGGGCCCGTCGGTGGATTTAATAAGAGGATGATAAGCTCGAAGTGGCAACAAAGATTTTTTGACCCACAAAAGTGTTCCCTAAATCGATGTCATTTTCTAAGAGGTAGCAATTAACGTAGCGGTAGAGAAATATTAAAATGCTTTCCTATTGAAAGGCGAGGAGAATTCGCACGACGATGCTGCGGAGCAAAATGAAAGAACGACGCCAGAGGAAAGGCTCCGAGCTAAGTAAACGTTGGGCGGATTAAATGGAAATCGAGCGTTTGAAAGATCTCAATGTGCGCAAAGTAGGTTAATTGCGAGAAGGGATGGGGAGGATGGTGGGGCAGTCCCTGGCAGCCAATCTCCGCGTGCACTTACATGGAAAGAGTCCTTTAAATGTTCATGAAGCACACAATCAGGGGATAATGAGGACAGGACACAAAAGAGGTCGATATCAGATGAAACCCGGAATTCCTATTCCTACAACAAGAGACTTTTTAAATGCAATTTATCTCTGCAAATAGTATGATTGTTTTACATTATACACATTTTGATGATTAGTTTCGTCAATAAATTCAAGATTAACTCTTTCAAATTTATCAATGGTTACACAATGCTAGTCAAACTGCAGGAAAAGGTAGAACGTTTATTTTTTATTTTTATTTACGCTGATGTTTTAAATGCTATCTTGTGCTTTACTCAACAGTAGAAAGATCGGTTATAGCAATTGCCACGGTAGCTCAATTCAGGGTTTTGCTACAGCATTATGTTATATTCTTATATTTTTTTACAGTTTTCTGGCCGGCAAAAAACCTGGTAGTGTAAAAAAAAGAGCACTCATTGTACTTCGAAAATCGTTCTAAACGTTGTCTTTATTTTATGAATATATACTATGTATCCTTCTTGTGACTCTCGGGGGAACGATAGGGGCAGCAGGTTAAGGAATACTCTCCGAAAAATCATAGTCTGTTAAATGCCTTTAGTCTCAATTGAAATTCTTCCGCTGTCAATAGATATCTATTAATATAAGACTACTTTTTTTGCACTCTTTATTTCGACGCTCACCTTCTCTCCCCGCAAACAAATCATCCAAGGTCGGTACATTAAGTATCGGGACTGGTTCCCTGTAGCTTCAACGCAGCGGTGGATGGGGGTCCGACCGGTCGGCTCGGTAGAGGGGTCCCCCAACACTCAAGACGCACTTTAGTTCGGTCGCCTCCGGGTATGCGTTGAGACAGGAGGTGGATTTTTGTGACGTGTGACTGTTTGTGGTGTCGTCACACCAGCATGGAGCGCACCGTCGAGCAAAGATACGTTGTGAAGTTTTGCGTTAAACTCGGGAAATCCCCGTCGGAGACCCTTGAACTCATTAAACAGACTTATGGGGATGACGCTTTAAGCCGCACAAGAGTTTTTGACTGGCACAAAATATTTAAGGAAGGCCGGGAGCTTGTCGAAGACGAGCACCGCGTCGGACGCCCAACGACCGCTCGAACCGATGCTCAGGTGGCCAAAGTGAAAAAGGTTTTGGACTCTGACAGGCGTTTAACAGTCGCCCTTATCAGTGAGGAGACTGGCCTTTCAGTCGGAACCGTCCACACCATTGTAACAGAGGATCTTGCGATGAGGAAGGGATTGGACTTAGGAAGATGAAGATTTTCTCGACAACGTTAATACCTCGAAGGATAGCTCAAAAGGAGCTCAAAGGATATCGGTTCGACTCCATCGAGGCGGTTCAAGTGGCGACGACAAAGACTATCAACAGTATACCGTAAAACGACATCCAGCGGGTTTTTGACGAGTGGCAGACGCGCCGAACTAAGTGTATCGATGCAGGAGGAATGTATTTTGAAGATTATTAAGTGATTTTAATGAAAACTGCAATAAATTTTGATTTTTGGAACCAGTTCTGATACTTGTTGTTTGGACATATTGAAGTAGTTTTAGGACCTTACCTTAAGATAAATATCTTCAACGTATATATCTGCCATAAAACATTAGATTTAAATATAAAGTTAATTAACTCGGGAAAACAATCTCTAACGAAACATCTCCCACTCACATATACTTAGATTCCGCTTGAACAAAAAAATGAGAGTCAACAAGTATTACAATCATTTGTTGATATTAATATTGCTCTGCCGTGGACATACATTTTGAATTGCTAATTTCATTTCGTCGGAGTCGTTCTAAGCTCAGATTAAAGAGGAGTGTTCCCAGGTGGGCAAGGTGGGAATGGTGGGAGATAACAATAATATCGTTATTATCCTTGTTAACCGATCAAATTCAGGGTCATAAAGTAGTTTCTTGCAATTAGCTTAATTCAAAAAAGGACAACACCGCAAAAAGTTCCATTGGGTTAATATTCAAGAGCGTTGACCACCAGAATAACTCGTGGGGATGAGAAGGAATCTCGGCATTCACCCCCTTCTAGTGACGAACACCAACATGTCTCTATTTCATTATGAGATTACCAGTTGATGCGATTCATCCGAAATGTAGCTTTGAGGATATTTACGAATTGCTACACCATTCAAATCTCCCCCAACACCCGGAATGGCACGATGCCTTCGCCCTTCGGGAATCTGCCTTCGAAGCATAAAAACCTCAATAGAATAGTCTAACCCAGGGATAGAATGATGACACAAAAATCAGTGTTCTCCACGCATTAATCAAAGGGGACCTACATAGAGTTTAGAAATGGTCAAACTTCCCAAAAATACATCCGGCTGGTTCGCGCCGCTGGTCAGTTATGATAAATGCATTCCACTTCGCCAGAAAAAATTTCCTGAGAACAATAATTCATACGCATCACTTTCACAGCCGATAAAGACCATAAAATACCATTAAATGGGCACATGAAGCTACAAATAAGACACCAACATAGTTTTTGAAGAACTGGGTGGCACAAGCAGAAAGACGATCACAATGAGTTGATAAATTCATGTTTAAAGTAATATGTCTGTCCAATAAACACGCGAACTGAGGCCATAAAAACTTAATTTTGTAAAATTTAGTCCGCATCGATTTCGTCTCCTTCAATTTACTCTCCATTCATTACTATGTACTAATTCCACCTTCTTCTTTTACACTGTTTAAAGCACCCCTTTGGAGGTCCTTGGCAGTTAGGCTTTTTAGTTTTCTCATCGTTTCTTGCTTTATTGTGTCCACATCATCCCCCTCATCACATTTTTGCACTGTGAGAATAGTAAAAAGTCGTAGGGGGCGAGATCTGGCGAATAAGGAGGATGATCAAGGATGATGATTGATTTTTGCACACATTTTTTAAAAACCCAAATGTTCAGTTAAAACAGTTCGGACTGTTGATTTTCCTAAATTCAGTTCATCGGCTATCATTCGGACAGTTTTTCGACGATCGGTAAGGACAAGGGACCGCACACGATCAATTTTGTCGTCAACACAGGTGGTTGAATGTCGTCCCGGCCTTGCATCATCCGTGGCGTCTTGTCAACCATCTTTAGAACGCTTAATCCACTTGAAAACGGATGTTTTCTTCAGAGCATTATCACCCTAAAAAGCTGTCAACATTTCAGCCATTTCTTGATATCTTTGACCGGACCTCACCAAAAAACTTTATGTTGATTCGTAGCTCCGTGATTTCTTCAAATTCCATTTTTTACAAACAGTAAAAACAAGGACAACAGAAACCAACATAACCGGCACCATACGCACAGCTCGACGATCCGCCAAGCACAGACGGCTAATTATTGGGTCTCATGGAACTAGCACCGCAAGTGAGTGGGTCTATAATCCGCGTAATGGCCGCCATATTGCACCAGTTTGTGTATTTATTGGGAAGACCATGTATCAACGAAAGATATGCGGTGCCTATTACAAGCCCCTCTCTCTTTCTCTCTCTCTCTGCGAGTAGCTTCCCTTGTTCCGCTAAACGTATTCTGAACCTATCACGGCCTGCTCTTTATTCCGATGGGGAAATTAATCATCTGAGAAATCCTTCGAATGGAGCAGGCGTTCCACTCCGAAGGGCGGATGAGAGGGTTGGCCTTCGATTCGCCGGGGGACAAGGATGAGGAGCCAAGCAACCGGAGAAGCAGGGATATCAGGTCTCCGAGCCACCCACGCTCGGTGGGGATCCTTCGAGTCTCTGGGGTGTCAATCACAGACGAAATGGTAGGAAACGAATCGGATGGAGCCCTTATGTGAATTCTAATGAGCTCTACCTATATTACGCGACGGTGGTATTACTGCTAAAACTTATTTTAATTCTCATAACTGCTTTCAGATTACGATTTCATTAGGAACTTTTAACACAATTAAAATTATAACATTTAAAACGTAAAGGAAAATTTCGGAGAAAACATTTTCCTTGCTGAACAAAAAACGCGGATATCATCAATGCGAAATTGGATATCTATCGACAGTAGCCTATACGCATAATCGATCGATCAAATAACCGATATAATCGGAGAAATATTTCAGCAATAGACAATGGAATATTGAAAGTCGCCAAGAAGGCCATATTTTCGTAAACCTGCGAACATGGAGAAAGGAAATAATTCTGCAGTATGGCAAATTCAGTATTTGCTGGCAAGTACGTCGTGGCAAAGAAAACGCTTATTCGGAGAAGGGGCCAAAAATCACACATTTTAGTAAAACTAATTTCAAATTAATTTTTTTGGCCAAATAGTGGAAGATATTATAATTTAAAGGACAAACTTCCACTTCCCTATGAAGAAATTAAGCGATGGGAAGAGGCGGGTTTAAAGATAGAATGATTGCGGAAAGAGATGTTGCGTAAAGTAGCCGTGATTATTCATCCGATGAGAAATTGCCACCTTCTCCTCTGATGCCCAATAACAAAACTCATATTGAAAATATTGTTTTCCTATTTATCAGTACGAATCCGACTCGTACTTTTTTCGTCTTTAAATCGGATTTTTTAACATAAATAAAACATTGAAGACAATCAAAAATATCCAAACCCAAGTTTTAAAAAATCTATCAATTTGGGATTTGACCGCGCGATCTTTAATTTAGCAGGCAAGGTTATATTACTCCGCCCCCACCGTGGCTTGCAAACATACCCCTATTATGTAAAGAATTAACGCCACCAATCTTAAAACTTGAACACATTCACGGATGAACTTAATAAAATCCACAAGGATAAATATTTTAGCTTGTATCATCTCACTCATCCGCTTCCGCCTCGGCTCACTTTCCATCCGCCAATCGCCCCAAGGGGTAAGTTCTCTCTTCAGTTCCTTCCTAAAGCTTCCCTTTTAATCCCAGCCATTTTCAAGCGGAACCCTCAACCCAAAACGTAATAAACTGGATATTGCACTACAGCTGGTTCGTTTTTAACATCGAAGATGGTACCCGACCTCATTCTCTCCGGATAAATAACCACCATTACTTCACAATATCATTCGCTTACTTTAAGTTACTCCATTGCCGTACTCCTCATATTTTGAGAAACACTCTTTTAAAAATGATTTGGAAATATTCTTTAAATCATTAATGATAACTTGATGGGCATTAACAGTATGTATTTTTTTTGTTTTTAGCGAAAGAGTACATTGCATTCACGAGGTTTGGTGAAATGCTTGGTTTGCATGCGTCGTGGTATAAGTATAATTATATAAAATCCAATTTTTGTGCAAAACATTTCTTCACGGAATTCAGGCTCTAATTGTTCTGCCCAAGTTTTAACTTATCTTTTGGATACGTTTAATTGAATGAGGGTCCACTGGTAATAAATTTGTTTTTTCCAAATTATTTTGACGACATTTCACATTGCAGTCTGGATATTGCATCGGTGATCCGAGTCGACTTTCTAAACACATTTAATTTTACATTAATTTATTAAATAATTACTTAATATCTTCCTTCAATACTATTTCCGTTTTTGGCAGCGTCACTGGAGACTTTCAGTGGCTTAATAACCTTCGACTCACATTTATGGAAGCGGAAATTTTCCCAAACAACAAGGTCTTTAGAGATCAAATTCATAAATATTGAATAATTGAAGAGGCGCTCACGATCCTCAGCAATAAAATTTTGGACTTTTTAACCTGTATGCTCTTGATCTTACGAGCACAAGAAAAATTGGCCAAATTGATCGTCAGAATTAACACTGATTTAATGACTTTTTAAAATGTATTTCGCCATCTTGAAATAAAAAATGCTAGGGTTGCAGTTTTACGGTACAGGATATCAAAATTAGTTGCAAACTTTCTTATTGTTACGCAACTAAATTCTTGATGACACTAATGGCGCTGATCAAAGCTTCATGAGTAAAGGCATTATATTATGCATGCACACAGTTTGCGGCTTATCTGGTATCTTTTCCGGCGGTAAAATGGATTCATGGCGAAGAACCTGAATGTAAATAATTCAAAACATAACGAAGTACATTAGCAATAATTCTTTTTAGTCTAACAAAGACCAGAGCTATTCAAATGTCTTTTGTTAAGGAATCTAGGCGCTTTTTAACGTCACCAAAACTACTTGGCCCCAAAAAGTCTTCTTCAATAACATGCTACGCATAATACTAATCCACATAAAAATACTGGCTCAAAATTATAACGGCTGTTATTTTCATTTGTATAAAACATTCTAAAAATTTTGATGATAAAAAAAATTACGTAAAAACCATTAGTCATAGAGAGCATCCCGATATTTGTCAAATTATTGTGACACATAGGTTAACTTAAGTTAAAATAAGTTACTTTTGAAAGTATTATTTTAAATACATGCATATGCTACCAAGGGAACAAATTACATACGCATTAGTTTCACAAAGAATGGAAAGTGGAGACGTATTTCAGATAATCCTTATACATCTGGAGCATGTGAGAAATGAATGGTGATTCTGGAAAAGCATTGGATTGATTGAAGGGAAAGAAGAGTTGCATCTCAGTCAAACTCAGGGAGAGGTCGGTTGACAGAATAGATTGGAATAGGAAGGGTATTAGACGAGGATGCTCCCTGCCATCAAACCTAGGTGCTTAACATATATTTGGAAGAGATAATAACAAAACTGCTTTGATGAAAGTATAAAAGTGAACATTGGAGGTGAAAGGTATCAGATTTGCTAATTAAATTGCTGTGTAGGCAGATATTAAACGTAAAACCATTGAGATGCTGGAGGACCTCAACGAAAAATGTAAAGAATATGGAATGTTAATGAGCAAGAAATACTCTATGAGAGTGATAATGGGAAGTAAAGGTGATAGAATCAGTATCACATTGGAAGTGATCGAACAAGGAGAGAACTTAAGGTATTTGGGAAGTGTTATCACTGAAGAAATGTCCTGCTCTTAGAAAATCAAATCAAGAACAGCACTGGCAAAAGATGGATTTGATAAGAAGAAAAAACAGCTGTGTGGACCTTCGAAAAAGGAACTGAGAAAAGATTGGCAAAATGTTGTGTGCGTCTGTGGTGCATAGTTGAACGGATCAGAGACAAAATTTGCGAACAGATGAGGTAAAGAGAATAGAAACCTCCGAAACGTGGATCTGGTGGAGGATGGAAGGAATTATTTCAGAGTATAGACTAAAGAATGGGGAAGTGCTACGATGGATTGGAGATGAGAATTGGTAAAGATAATAAAGAAATAAAAGAGGAGTTGGTGAAGGCACTATAGCATGAGGAATGAGAGCATGCTGAAGACTATGTTGAAGGGAATGAAAGATGAGAAGAGTTTGGTAACGGAGATGGTAATGGAGAACGGGTAAGATTGAAAGAAAGTATGAAGAAACCAGGAGGCTGGCTCAGGACAGAGAGGCATGGAGGTCAACAAAGAGAGAACCTGTCACCCAGCAGAACACATCAAGGTGATGATGAATGCCCTCTGACCACCCAGCCAAGCCTTCTTACACTTCCTTTTTACATGCCCTTAGAAAGGAAGTGTAAGAGAGCTCTTCCCCTCTGCAAATTGCATTGTTACTATGGAGGGCAGTCACACGAAAACCGAACGCCCGCTACAACAACCAATCCGCGCACCAACAAGGACATTACCCAACAACTGCGAGCGCCTGTGAGCTGTAACTATACAGTCCTACCGCAGCGATGGCAATATCGATACGTAACAACAGTGCTGCCACCTTTCACGCAAACTGTGTATCATGACGGGAGTTTGGTTTTCATTAGACTGCCCCTAGTATTTACTTGCAAAGACTTTTCCTCTTACCAACCGATCTATACCATTCATTTTAGCTGAAACCCATAACAGTAAAATAAGGAAAGTGTATTAGGTATAAACTAATGATATCATAAGTACTGGCACATCATTTGTTTCCCATAGTCAACCACTTCTTTGTGGTACATTTTCTTCGTAATCAAAAGGTAAAGGAGATGTTTTTGGACAAGAAAAGCTGACATTATACAATTTAAAATAATTGAGTAACTTGCATTGGTTAGCCTTGGTAAACGTAGACATTCTTGAATAAAGTTAAAAAGTCGTAATATTGATAGCAAGAGCCAAAAATCCTCACATAATTGCCTAATATCACCAGCTTGTGTGGAAACTATCAAAACTATATTTGAAATTGATTAAGTTAAAAAAATTTAAAAATAATAACTTGTAATATGTATGTAGTAATAACAATACGACCAGAATATGCACTGAAGACTTTTCATTCAGCATTGAAAGAACACCAATTGTGAATAAAACATATTTTCCCTACAGAGTGAGGAACCAACAGATGTCAGCAACTGTCGTCAGCTAATTGCATTGTTCTGTATACCCGATGAGAAAGGGTTGAAATAATTCAATTTTCAATTAACTTCAGAAACAAATAACTTGAGAAGAAATCTTTCAACCGATGAAAGAATACTTTTATGCAAAAAAAATATCATGGGAAAATTGCCCTATTTTATGTATTGATGCAGCGATTACAGGAAGAGTGACCGGCTTGGCGCCCGAAGTACAGTCTGAAAACTCTGATGTTCAAATAATACACTGCTTAATTCATATGGGAGAACTCATGTCAAATATTCTGCCTCCATAATTAAAAACTGACTTAATGGCATATAATCTTGATGAATTTGATTAAACATAGACCACCTCAATCACCTCATTTTTCAATTTCATGTAATTTAGGTAGGGATCAGAGCATCAATCATTTTCGCTCCGCACCGAAGTTTGTTGGATGGCGTAAGGGAAAGTCCTCCTCGAAATTCGTGAGCTAAGAGATTAATTGTAAGTATTTTTTGAGATTGTCTCGGTACTCAGCTAAGCTGGAAGACAATTAATGCCTGAAAAAAATTACCATATTCGCTGGAATATTTGAGCATCTAAATGAACGCAATCGAAAACTGCAAGAACCACATGAGAATAAAATAACTTGCACCGACAACATTAATGGATTCAAAAATAAAATTCGACTCTAGAAATAAGTGGTGAAAATTAATTCCCTTGAAGTGTTAAGTCACTGTTGTACTTCAGACAATTATGTACTACAAAATAAAAATCAACAACTACGCTTCCTTAATGGAAAACTGAATCAATATTTTGAACTAACCTCTGAAAGAAATTGCCACCGAGGTGGAAATTTCCAATGCCTAGGGCATCCAATTTCTCATGAGTGCACCTCGGTGACCTCACCTATTAAACCAACTTCACGAGTTGATTACTGTGGCTATCTATTTCGCTAATTATGGTGTTGCCCAAATTAGAGGGAGGCAACGAAAAACCACCTATATTATTTATAACGAGGAAATGATCATGGACAAGTGTACAGAAATGGCTCATGTCAAATACGGGGATCAAGATGGTGCGGTGGCTTACGTACTGGCTTCCCACCCTGAGGGCTCGGGTTCGAATCCCAAAGGTGGCAGAGATTTTTCAGGGGTATCCCGATCTCTACTTGGGGTGCTTTGTGGAGGGCACTTTGAGTGAATACGCCGTCTTTCGGAGGGGACGTTAAGCTGCGGACCCCTTGGTGCCTTTCGTTATGAGTTGACTAATGCCGACGCCGGTTTTCTCTCCACCCTTCACCCTTTCCTGTCCATCCCTAATGGCGCAAATGACCTCAGCTGTCGGTCGCCTCCGCTAGAAACTACGAGGGTCATCCGGAAAGTAGTACCCGTTCGTGAAATAAAGACACAAAAGTAAATATTAACAAACATAAAAAATTTTATTTGAAAGAGGATACTTTAAACTACTTCTCAACATAATCTCCAAGCAAATTAAGGCATTTGTCATAACGTGTGACAAGTTTCTGTATTCCTGCTGCATAGTCCTTCGCCGCCAGCTCATTGAGATACGCGAGGGACCCATCTTGCACAAATTTTTGCATAAAGCAGATGGTGTTTAACAATTTCATGAACAATTGTTCGAGAAACATTGGGAAAATGCTCACAGATGTCATCAATTGTGACGCGCCGATCGTTCCTCACGAATTCGTCAACTGAGCTCACCAGTTGGTCTGTAATGACAGACGGTCTCCCCGAACGCTCATCGTCGTGTGTGTTCCCCCTCCCCATGTTGAAGTTGCGACACCACCGCCGAACAGACGACTCGTCCATTACATTGTCTCCATACACCTCCTTTAATTGGCGATGAATATCACATGGGCGAACGTTTCTTGCATTGAGGAATTTAATCACTGCCCGCACTTCACAACTGGCGCCGTTCTCAATTTTTTTAAACATTGTAAACAATCACAGAAACAACACAGGCAATGCTAGCGTCACGCAACTTGGCTCAGAGAAGGCAGACAAGCCACTGAAGCTATCTGACCTCGTCCAGCGGCTACTCGCGTCGTCAGCACTTCATCATGCGGCACGAACGGGTACTACTTTCCGGATGACCCTCGTACTACTCAAATACGGGATCCGGCCGGCTAGGCCGTGTGCCATGCCCGGAAGCAGGAGATGCAAGGCATCTGCGGCCGTCATCTCAGAAGATCTTTGCAAAGCGGAATCAAAAGCAACATCAGATAAAACTACACAGGAAAGGATCAAACAAGTAGGAATATGGAAAAAAAACTATAGATAAAAAAATAGTGAATATAAAGCGAGAGATGTAAAGAAGTATGTAGTAGTAGTTTTGAGGGGAGGCGACCGACAGCTAAGGTCATTTGCGCCATAGGGGATGGATAGGAAAGGATGAAGGGTGGAGAGAAACCCGGCGTCGGCATTAGCCTACTCTTTACGAAAGGCGCCAAGGGGTCCGCAGTTTAACGTCCCATCCGACGGACGGCGTACTCACTCAAAGTGCCCTCCACAAAGCACCTCAAGTAGGGATCGAGATACCTCTGAAAAATATTCAACACCGCCGGGATTTGAACCCGCGCCCTCATGGTGGGAAGCCAGTACGTTAGCCCCCGCACCATCTCGATCCCCAAGAAGTATGTATGAGTGCTTTAGGTTACCTCCTCTTACTACTTGAGGCTCCATCCTCCTATCAAACCAATATCAGATTGATAACGGTCGTGAAATAGAAAAATTTTCCCTCGCAGTGCGCCGCGAAATGATGTACGCTTAAGAGGTGTGCCGTGATGTGGAAAAGATAGGAGAGCACCGCTCTGGAGAATAGCGCTTCCCCACCGCCACCGAGGCCGGCCATATACGTCACTTAAACGCCACATATGCACATCCAGACAGTCTGACAAAGACGACATGACCACTGAGGCAATAAAAAGAACTGTTTTATTTATAAGATTTTATAATTTTCTATATTTCACCTGAATTATGCTTTCATATTATTTTTTGGCCACCCCACAATATATGGGAGGCTTCCTAAATGTGGACAGATGGAAAGTAGGTTGGGCAGATTACTCATCTTTATTCAGCAACTGTACAGCACTTTAGTCCTTCAAGCCCTTTATTCCCTACGGAATATCCCTCCATTCCCTTCAACAACTCCTCATCCAAAGCCCACTGCTCGCCCTTCGCCTCCCCACCGACCCCCTCCCTCCACCAGCCCCCGCTCGTCCTCATCCCGCCCCCACCGCATCCACCCTCTCCACTTCGAAGCCACTGAGGAAGGCAGCACAGTGATTCTAACGTCACTTTTTCCCTATTCTCTTCCACTGTCTATCTGTGACCATGATGTTTACTGCCCTAGTTTTCAATACTTTTAGACCATACTTGTAATTACGTCACAGTCAAAAAGGCCAACTAGTACTAGGCCAACAGTTCAGACGGATATTCCCACTTACCCTGCCGAACTTCTCTCGGGCCCTGATCCAAGCCTTCCTACCGCAGACCGCACGGAACGGTCGCTTCCCCGTTTCCATGGAGCGGAATTGGTAGGCTGTGTCGGTCACAGGTCCCTGTCCTTCACCGACGGTGACCTCGCAGGCAAGCGCCTGCCCAACGGGCGCTCGCGAGCGGCGCAGCTATCGGTCGGAGCACCGTACGCCACGGCGAGAACGGACTTTTTCCGAGGCTTACCCCAAGTGGTCTATGCGAGCTCGGGGAAAGAGGGGGACGAGGGGTCCCACCATCGGCGGTGACGCTAATCCACTTGGGGTCCCTGAGTCACGATCGAACCCGTGAACACTACGCCGGCTTCTCCGCTGTCGTCATAATCACCCAGGGGACTCGACACACACACACGAACACATACCAACTACACCCACCGTATCTGATAGCCCCGCTATTATATATATGTGTGTGTGTGTCCTTCCGGACGTTTTGCAAAACTGAGGGCGGGAGAAAGTTTTTCTTGCCATTCTCGTCACTTACCGCAACCCTCCTTTGGGTCCCATTCCCTCAAGGGACTGTTCTCGGTGGAGGGAATCTCATTCCCTCCGCCGCGATTCCGCCCACACTCCACTCAACCGCGTCCCCTGCGCTAACCTCTCACACTTTGCGGTGGTACACGAAGTTCACGTCCAACCGTTTTCGCTTCAATTGTGTTTTGGTTTCGAGGCGCCTGTGCCATGAACTACGCCGAGTATTTATTTTTTATTTATTACATAGTACCCTGCAAGTCACCGCCAGGTTGCGTGGCAGGGGGAAAGTGATGATTGGGAGGACATTGACTAAAGTACTGAAACTTGGGAGGAATTCTCGTATTGCTGCTTTTTCCTCATTTTTCATACCGTGCACCATATACATTGTACCACACAAGCCACCGCTAGGGTGTATGGCAGTGGGTGATTGCACACCAGACTACTTCTGACGCAAAAATACTTTTACTTATAAAATACTAATACTTATCTCCCGTAACGCGATTGGACCACGTTATTCTGGTCTATTATCGTTCGTGGGCAAAGTGACATCTGAAATCAATCTGTTCTACGTCTAATTTTATTTACATCGTCTCTCCAACCACTATTACGATGGGACTAATAATTCATTATCAATATCATTGCTAAAGAGATATCCTTCCAATACATTCAAGCGATTTACTCTGTAATTTAATCTTCGCTCCGTGAGTGATTCCCAACCAAGCTCTCCTAATATTTTGGATATGCTACTAAGATCATCACACAACGTTTTACCAATCTACCCCTCTACGCTTCATGCGATCTGATTCGGCAATCAATCCAACTTCACGAGTAATGCTGAATGTGTAAAATGAGTAAAATTGAATTTTCCAGCAATAAGAGAATCTCCCCGAGGTTGAGCAAAGGGAACCGATGAATAGATCGGACATCGCCCGCTCTTTCTTTTTTTCAAACGTGACATGTGCACCCTTGGTCAATGTCATACGTGAAGCTAGGCTGATTGGGGGCAGAGAAGAAGGAGGGGGGAATTTGTGAAGAGGATCTTTTTATTTTTACTTAAAGGCGGAAGTTAATCAGAATAGATAGCATCCTGGCA